>NC_035167.2:19476806-19805139 GCF_001659605.2 Manihot esculenta
TGCTTTAAAACTATGAAACATACCAAAACATGTTAGAAAAACATCACTCTAACCCTTCTAGAGACGTTCGACATCCGAAACTCCATCAGAAAGTAGAATTCCGATGCCGGACTCTAGCCGGGTATTACAGTATGAGTTACCATCTAGAGCTAGCTCTAGTCAGGGATACAGAGTACAGAGTACAGAGTACAGAGTACAGAGATAGTGCATGCACAGGTTAAGCCTTAGTTCAGTAAAGAGTTTTTATTTTCACAGAAAATGTATGATCATGTATGAGCTTTACAGGTACACAGAGAGTATAGCAGGCTTGCTACGGGTTCTGGCGGCCTTAAGCCGACCTGAATCCTAGCACCGGTGACGGTCCATTTTGGGGTCATTACAGATTGGTATCAGAGCCCTAGATTCACATGATCGGACCTATAGAGATAGTGTCGGGCTCATAGAGGCTAGAGGTGGTCAAGCACAATAGGAAATCATGTCCACTAGGATAGGGTATTGCGTCCTATCTGTTTAATGCCATGAGTTATGCATGTGCCTTCTTGATGTTTATGTGCTAAAGTGCTATATTATATGCTTTGTTTTCCAGAGTAAAGATGAGAGGAACTCGTCGATCAGCTCGATTGACTGGAGTCCCACCAGATAGTGAGAGACCAACTGCTCGTCCTCCTGCATTGCCGAGGGCAAGGTCTCAGAGATCTAGCAGGGAAGGTACGTCAATAGACCCTAGAAGGTCTGTAGACGAGAGCAGAAGAGGTACAGCAAGAGGAGAAAGATCAGAGGAAAGGAGGGAGGCTATGGAGATTGACCAGTCTAGAGATGACAGCATGGGTATAGGCAGATTTGAGGAAGGTATGGGAGAGTCGCAGGGAGGCGCTCAGACCTCAGGATTTGGCTATCCAGCCTTTCTGCAGGACCCAGAGTATCCGATGGGAGGTATGTCGGAGTACTCTAGTTTTGTCCCATATCCTCCTTACATGCCATATATGCCTTATCCTCCTTATTACCCACCATATCTTATGTATCCACCCTCCCCTACCCATCCAAGTGCAGCACACCCAAAGCTAAATGACCCAGTACCACCACCACCAGAACCAGTAGCCCCTGTTGTTGATAGACATCAACCTAGCTCATCTGGAGGTAAAGTGCAAATGACAGAATACTTGAAATTGGATGCTCCTAAATACAACATGGGAGATGATCCATTTGAATACCTCAGATCAGTTAGGATGATAACCAGTGAATTGGGAGCTAATGATAGTAGAGCCATTGAGATGGCAGGGTTTACACTTAAATGTAAGAAGGCTAGAGAATGGTTCAAGAATTATGTGGAACCCAGGATGAACAGCATGTCTTGGGGAGAGTTCGCCAATGAATTTGCAGGGTGGGCTTTTCCTGACAGTTCTAGGGAGATGAAAGTAATAGAGTTCGAACAGTTGAGACAGACAGACAAAATGAGTGTTGATGAATTCACAGATAAGTTTCTGGATTTGCTTCAGTACGTGGGTCAAGCTTATGATACTGATCAGAAGAAGGCAAGGAGATATACTATGAGACTGCATCCTAGGTATTCTTCCTTGATTCTTCCAGCAGAAAAGGAGAGTTTCCACACGATAGTGGACGCAGCCAGGAAAATGGAAGCTAGTGCCAATATTCAAAAACAGTCAAAGGCACAGGCTTCGGGTTCTAAGGCCCCCAGTTCAGGCGGCAAGAGATGGGATTGAGCAAAAGGAACAAAGAGTAAGTTCTGGAATAAAGTCAAGTCAGGTCTGGGAATAGGTAGTGGCTCAAGCTCTGGCACAGCTCCAGTATGCAGAAGATGCGGAAGACCACATGGAGGAGCTTGTCGGTTGGGATCTACAGCTTGTTTTAGATGTGGACAGGAAGGGCATATTGCTCGAGATTGTCCTCAGGTGACTTTTGCACCATCCCAGCAGATGAGTGCAGGCAGTGTGGTACAGCCAGTTGTACAGCCAGTAGCTCCAGTCATGCCTCAGAGTAGTGGCTGAGGTAGAGGGAGAGGGGCAGCCTCTACTTCAGCAGCAGGTTCCCGAGGTGGAAATCCGGTAGCCCCAGCATGGATTTTCACTGTGACACAGGAGGAGGCGAACACGTCGAACACAGTGGTGTCAGGTACTCTCATCATTGGGTGCTCAGATGTGTATGCTTTGATGGACCCCGGTGCTTCTCATTCCTTTATTGCTTCGAGAGCCATAGAGAGGTTGGGTTTAATCAGTTCTGAGTTAGAGTATCCTCTCTGGGTCAGTGGACCTAAATGTGACCCATCAGTGGCAGTGTCAGTCTGTTGTTTTAGTCCAGTGTTCATAGAGGGTAGATGCCTTCCAGCTGACCTTGTGGTTCTAGATTTGACAGATTTTGATGTCATTCTAGGGATGGATTGGCTATCTGCATATAGTGCTACTTTGGACTGTAGAGAGAAGATAGTTAGTCTCAGAGATCAGGATGGGTCAGAGTGTGTCTTCAGAGGAGATAGGAGAGGTACACCCAGAGGTATGATTTCAGCCCTTCAGGCTCGTCGTTTGCTTAGGAGGGGTTGTCAGGGGTTTCTAGCTCATGTGAGAGAGCTAGATAGTCAGGTTAGGGAACCAGCTACAGCACCAGTAGTCTAAGAGTTTCTCGATGTTTTCCCAGACGAACTTTCAGGACTACCACCTGGTAGGGAGATAGAGTTTGAAATAGAATTGCTGCCAGATACCAGACCTATCTCTATTCCTCCCTACAGGATGGCGCCAGCAGAGTTAAAAGAGTTGAAAGAACAGTTACAGGATTTGGTAGATAAGGGTTTCATCTGCCCTAGTACCTCACCTTGGGGTGCTCCAGTGCTCTTTGTCAGAAAGAAGGATGGATCCCTCAGACTTTGTATCGACTACAGACAGTTGAACAAGGTCACTACCAAGAATAGGTATCCTCTACCTAGGATTGACGATCTATTTGACCAGCTAGCTGGAGCAGGTTGTTTCTCTAAAATAGATCTGAGATCCGGATATCATCAGTTGAGAGTCAGAGAGGCAGATGTGCCAAAGACAGCTTTCAGGACCAGATATGGGCATTATGAGTTCTTAGTGATGCCGTTCGGGTTGACTAACGCCCCTGCAGCATTCATGGATCTCATGAACAGAGTTTTCAGTGAGTTTCTGGATCACTTTGTCATTGTGTTCATCGATGATATTTTAGTGTATTCCAGAGATGCAGAGGAGCATGCCCAGCATCTGAGGATAGTTCTGCAGACACTAAGAGAGCATGGTTTGTATGCCAAGTTCTCGAAGTGTGAGTTTTGGTTGAGGAGCATTTCCTTATTGGGACATGTGGTATCAGCAGAGGGTATTGAGGTAGATCCCAAGAAGATAGAGGCTATAGCTAACTGGCCCAGACCCACTACAGTGACTGAGATTAAAAGCTTTCTGGGACTGGCAGGTTACTATAGGAGGTTCGTTCAGAACTTCTCAAAGATAGCAGCTCCTATGACCAAACTGACTCAGAAGAACCAGAAGTTTGTCTGGTCAGACCAGTGTGAAGAGAGCTTTGAGGAGCTCAAAAGGAGATTAACAACAGCACCAGTGTTAGCTCTGCCTGTAATTAATGAGGATTTCACAGTGTTCTGTGATGCATCTCGAGTGGGATTGGGTTGTGTTTTGATGCAGAGTGATAGGGTGATAGCTTATGCTTCTAGACAGTTGAAGAAGCACGAGTTGAATTACCCCACCCATGACCTTGAGATGGCAGCAGTTATTTTTGCACTCAAGATGTGGCGACATTACCTCTACGGGGTTAAATGCGAGATCTTCACCGATTATAAAAGTTTACAGTACATCTTGAGTCAGAGAGAGCTGAATTTGAGGCAGAGAAGATGGGTAGAATTGCTCAGTGATTATGATTGTAAGATCCAGTATCATCCGGATAAGGCGAATATTGTGGCAGACGCCCTAAGCCGGAAGTCACTAGGCAGTTTATCCCATATAGCAGCAGAGAGGAGACCAGTAGTGATGGAGCTTTACAAGCTCTTAGAAGAGGGGTTACAGCTAGAGTTGTCTGGTACAGGTGCATTGATAGCACAGATGAGAGTGACACCTGTGTTTCTAGAGCAGATAGCTCAGAAACAGCACGAGGACCCAGAGTTGATGAAACTTGCCAGGACTGTTCAGTCAGGCCATAATGGAGAGTTCAGATTTGACAGCAAAGGGATCCTTCGTTATGGGAGTCGACTTTGTGTACCAGATAGAAGCAGTGTGAAGGAAGACATTATGAGGGAAGCTCATAATGCGAGGTATAGTGTTCACCCAGGAGCCACCAAGATGTATCAGGATCTAAAGAGGGTCTATTGGTGGCCAGCCATGAAGAAAGAAGTGGCGTAGTTTGTGACAGCCTGTGAGGTTTGTCAGAGGGTGAAACTAGAGCATCAGAAACCAGCCGGAATGCTTAACCCACTGCCGATTCCAGAATGGAAATGGGAGAACATCGCTATGGATTTTGTTGTGGGTTTACCAGCAACGTCCAACAGGATAGATTCTATATGGGTGATTGTGGACAGACTCACGAAATCTGCTCATTTTCTTCCAGTACGGAGTAACTATTCTGTGGATAAGTTGGCACAGGTCTATCTGGATGAGATAGTACGCTTACATGGAGTTCCAGTGTCTATAGTCTCAGACAGAGGACCTCAGTTTACCTCTAGATTTTGGCGAAGTCTGCAGAGTGCGATGGGCACGAGATTGGATTTTAGCACTGCTTTTCACCCACAGACTGATGGACAGTCAGAGAGGACCATCCAGACCATAGAAGATATGCTTCGACTGTGTGTGTTAGACTTTGGCGGTTCTTGGAGGCAGCATCTACCTTTGGTGGAGTTTGCCTACAATAACAGCCATCATGCTAGCATAGGGATGGCTCCTTATGAAGCTTTGTATAGGAGGAAGTGCAGATTCCCTGTTTGCTGGGAAGAGGTAGGAGAGAAGGCTCTTGCAGGACCAGAGTTAGTAGAGATTACCAGTAGAGTAGTGCCCCTGATCAGAGAGAGAATCAGAACAGCGCAGAGCAGACAGAAAAGTTACGCAGACGTTCGCAGAAAGCAGTTAAAGTTCCAGGAAGGTAATTGGGTATTGCTAAAAGTGTCTCCAATGAAAGGAGTGGTTCGTTTTGGAAAGAAAGGTAAGTTAGCTCCACGATACATTGGACCCTTTGAGATATTGCAGAGGATCGGAAATATGTCGTATAAGCTGGATTTACCTACTTCTATGGGGAGAATTCACCCGGTATTTCATGTTTCTATGCTACGGCAGTTTATGTCAGATCCGAATCAGGTTCTGAGTGAGCCTGAGGTGGAGATTCTTACAGATCTCACTTATATAGAGCAGCCAGTGCGGATTTTGGACACACAGATCAGACAGCTAAGGAACAAAGAGATTCCAATGGTGAAAGTTCTGTGGAACCACCATAATCTAGAAGAATGTACGTGGGAGACGCGAGAGTCTATGCTCCAGCAATATCCATATTTGTTTTGAGGTTCGTTTCCTCCTTTTTATGTGTTAATTGTTTGTTTTCAGACCATTCGAGGACTAATGTTCTTAAGGGGGGAGAATGTAATACCCGGCTAGAGTCCGGCATCGGAATTCTACTTTCCGATGGAGTTTCGGATGTTGGACGTCTCTAGAAGGGTTAGAGTGATGTTTTTCTAACATGTTTTGGTATGTTTCATAGTTTTATAGCATAAGGAAATGAGTTTTGGAATGAATTGAACCAAGGCAAAAAA
The DNA here is from genome assembly GCF_001659605.2 of Manihot esculenta. Classification (NCBI taxonomy): domain Eukaryota; kingdom Viridiplantae; phylum Streptophyta; class Magnoliopsida; order Malpighiales; family Euphorbiaceae; genus Manihot; species Manihot esculenta. The sequence continues at coordinate 19,482,571 of NC_035167.2, forward strand.
GCCAAGTTCGGCCGCCGAAGTTGAGGTTCGGCCGCCGAACATGCATGGCTTTCAGTTTCACGTGTGGCCGCCGAAGGTGGTCTGGCCAGCCACCTATAAATGGCCCTCAGTCGGTTGAAGCGGTAAGAGCACCGTTTCTTTTGCCTTATGAGGTGAGACCCTGTCCTTAGGAGCGTTTTCTTCATGTTTTCATTAAATCATGCACAGATTTGATTAGTTTTGCTGATCTTTTGAAGGTTTTAAGCTAAAAACTCAAAGTTGTGAAGTTTGGAGAGTTTGAAGGAGAGTTGCTCCAAAACTCCATGTTAGGATCATTCATCTCCTTGTTTTCAAAAGGTAAGTGAAGATCCTGAACTTGTTTTTATGATTTTTGATGGTTTTATGGGGTTTATGGAGAGAGTTGCATGAATAGGTTAAAAAGAGAGGTTTTGATGATTTTGTGAGAAGAGCATGTTTGTGTGTTCTATGTTTTGTGTTGTTGGGGTTTTGAGGTAGTTATTGACCCCTTTGAGCATATACATGAGTGTATGCAAGTGGAGGAAGTGAGGTGTTTAGTTTGGAAGGGTTTTGGTGCGTTTTGGCGAGAGGCAGGGCAAGTTTCTGCCCTGCTGATGAACTCAGGTTCGGCAGCCGAAGGTACATTCGGCCGCCGAACCCCTGAGGAGGTGTGAGGAGGTGGCTTCGGCTGCCCAAGCTTGCCCCCGAGCTTTTGGACTTTTGGCTCTGGAGGGGAGTTCGGCCGCCGAAGGTGCCGCCGAAGGTTAGAGACTTTCGTCTCTGGAGTGCCTTTCAGCCCCCGAAACTTGCCCCCGAAAGGGTTCGGCAGCCGAAAGTGGAAGTTTGGCCGCCGAAGATGCATGAGTTTCGTCTCTGGAGAGGACTTTCGGCCACCGAACCTGCCGCCGAAAGTGTCCTATCCAGCTTTCCTTTGCATGCTTTGCATGGATGTTAGAGTGAGTTTAAGGGGATCCTTGGGGAGTTTAATAGAGTTGTTCATAAACTAGTTTGGACCCTCATTTGAGTCTATCTGTATAGGTACAGACCAGAGGAACCAGAGAGAGCAGCAGTGAGTACTGCTCCAGAGTGTTCAGAGCCTGCAGAGTCAGTCCAGTTAGCCAGAGGTGAGTGGAACTAAACTTAATGTTTTTAATTGAGAAATAAACTGTTTGTTTAGCATCATTCATGCCTCATGAGTATACAGTAGGTTGTTTGCATTAGCATTCACGAATATGTTGCATTGCATAGTTATTTATTAATGTGGGTGAATGCTGAATGATCCAATAGTCTCTGAGAGAAGTCCAAGAGCCTTTGACTACGCCCTGGCAGGTATAGAGAAGTCCAGGAGCCTTTGACTACGCCCTGGCAGGTATAGCAAAGTCCATGAGCCTTTGACTACGCCCTGGCAATGGTAAGTACAGAGGTGTTATATACACATATATTTATATGACAGGAAGACCAGGTGCTCGATTCTACGCCCTGGCACAGAGTTGTCGGGACTATGTGGTGACAGGTTTACCTTTAATGTGGATTGTCTGTGATATGATGCATTCCATAAGAGCATGTGTTAATGACTATTTTACTGTTCTACTCACTGGGCTATAGAGCTCATCCCACTCCCTTAACCCCAGTTTTGCAGGTTCAGTGTACAGTATACAGAGGAGATCCACAGAGTACAGAAAGAGTAAAGACATGTGTAATAGCGTAGAGTGGACATGTAATAGTAAAGAGATGTAATAGTTGTGTATACAGTGAGAAATGTGCTTGACTTAGTGATATTTGTTCTGTACATGATCTGTATATGTTTTACTGTATGTGAAAAACCAGGCTTAACAGGTATGAGTTACCCATCTAGAGCAAGCTCTAGTCAGGGATACAGAGTACAGAGTACAGAGTACAGAGTACAGAGATAGTGCATGCACAGGTTAAGCCTTGGTTCAGTAAAGAGTTTTTATTTTCACAGAAAATGTATGATCATGTATGAGCTTTACAGGTACACAGAGAGTATAGCAGGCTTGCTACGGGTTCTGGCGGCCTTAAGCCGACCTGAATCCTAGCGCCAGTGACGGTCCATTTTGGGGTCGTTACAGTTTTGATTCCTATGGCCCAAGGATGTTCCTTGGCAATTTGTTGATTAGTAATTGGTTAGAGGATGTTCCCTAATCAGTTTGTTCATAAGGAAAGACATGGTGGTGAGAATCGTCTTCCACCCCCATAACCAACCTATTGAATCAATCAAGATAACCATGTTTCAATGATCAACCCAAACAACCAAAGTGGATCCATATCTTCAACTAGACCTTTCTCTTATTGATTTCTCTCTTATTTTAGATTACTTGCTGTTTTAATTGCTTTCAATAGTTGTTAATCAAATCATCTCAAAACCCCCCCTTTTACTTTTCTTGCACTTGTTTCTATTTCTCTTGATTACTTGCCTTCACTTGTGTTTTCAATTAGTTCTATTAGTCTTGGGTGAGAAAAACAAATAGGTAATCAATTCTCTGTGGATACGATCCTTCACCACTATCTGCAGTTGTAAATTGTAGGTAACCAAGAAGGTTATTTTTGACCGGCTTCGACAACCGCTTCTGTCAGGCAGGTTCGGCGGCCGAAACTCCCTTCCAGAGCCGAAAGTCCAAACTTTCAGGGGCGAGTTTAGGCAGCCTAAACTGCCTTCCCTGGCAGGTTCGGCGGCCGAACATGGCTTCGACAGCCGAACCTGGGTTCTCCAGAATGGCAGAACCCGATTTCGCCTCATGCATTCAGCCACCCAAAACTTCACAACATGCATCAAACCATACTAAAACATGCATAAACACATTTCCAAGCATATAGTGGTATAAAACTAACCTATACCCCAACAAACATCACATTAAGCATGCATTTAACATTTAAATAACATAAACCCTAACATTCTACAACTAGTCTAATCATGCATCAAAACCCCTTAACCCTTCATAAAACTTACTTAAAAACATAAAAGAAGATAGGATCTACACTTACCTCTTGAAAATCGAGAGGAGAGGTGATCCAAACTTGGAGATTGGGAGAAATCGAGCTCCGAGATCTCCAAGCCTCAAAACTTTAATCTCAGCTCAAAAATCTTCAAAACAACTTAAAACTCATCAAAAACTTGAAAATATTGAAGGAAAACAACAAATCAACCATGGAAGGGCGAAATCTCACCTATGCCCCAAAATAGAGAGAGAAAACTCGCCCATTTTCGGACAAGGGGCCTTTTATAGGTGGCTGGCCAGACCACCTTCGGGGGCCAAAGGTACTTCCGCAAACTCCCTATGTTCGGCGGCCGAACCTGGGTTTTCTTTCATGGTCTTTTTCTTTCAAAACTCAATTTGTTTCTTTATTAAAACCACAAAAACACATGAAAACACTTTAGAAAACCATATTCTACCCTTCTAGAGGGTTTCGACATTCGAGATTCTGCCGGAAAGTGGGAATTTCGATGCCGGGATCTAGCCGGGTATTACATTCTTCCCCCCTTAAGAACATTCATCCCCGAATGTTCAACACACAAGCATAGCAACAAGGAAGCACACATAAAACAAAAAACACTAACCTTAGAAGAGATAAGGGTATTGCTGGAGCATGGACTCCAGTGTCTCCCAGGTACATTCTTCAATGTTGTGGTGATTCCAAAGGACTTTCACCATTGGGATTTTCTTGTTCCTCAGCTTTCTGATTTGTGTGTCTAAGATCCGCACCGGCTGCTCAACATAGGTGAGATCTCCTAGGATCTCCACATCAGGCTCGTTAAGAATCTTGTCCGGATTTGACACGAACTTCCGCAACATGAAAACATGGAAAACCGGATGGATTCTCTCCATTGAAGCAGGCAAATCCAGCTTGTACGATACATTCCTGATAGAGCATATTTTAGTCCATATTTTCATGATCTTATTGATGTTTTTTTTGCACCTATTCTACCTAATTTTATGGTTTTAATCATGTTTTGCAAATATTAGGTGTGAAGAAACAAATTGGAGAAAATGCTCTTAAAAATGCCAAAGGAAGCCAAAATTCAGCAACCTTCGGAAGCACTTTCGGAAGCCAAAAACCAGTCACCTTCGGCGGCACTTACGGCGGCCGAAAGAGGACTCCAGAGACGAAACTCTACCACCTTTGGCGGCACCTTTGGCCGCCGAACCTTGCGTCCAGAGCCGAAAGTCCAGCCTCCGAAATTCATTTTAGGCAGCTGAAAATCCCTCTCAACACTCTCTTTCCTCATTCAAGAAGCCATATCTCAAGTTGCCATATTTGAGGAGCCAAACAAGGGAAATATTTTGAGATCCAAATCTTCAAGATTCACATTCAAATATTAGATTTCAAGATCAAGCTATTTAAGGAAGCCAAATCCAAAGATCACATGTTTCCCACTTAGTATCATGCATATTCAAAATTCAAAAGGAGACTCCACCTTCCTTATTAGTGCATGGGCAGCCTCTTAACTCTTAAGGCAACATCTTGAAGACCTTGGGCAGCAATTAAAAAGACCAAAGAGCCCCCACTTGCCCCCCATCACATGCATCTCGTTTTTGCCTTCACCCATGCACAAAGAAGGCACATATGGGACCAAGGGCACTTTGGATAGCTTCTAAAAGACTTATGGACTGCCACCAAACCCTAAGGAGCCTCTCAAGATCTATTTAAAGGATTCAAGAAGACAAGAAAGGCAGATTTTATCTCCACCTCTCTTCCAAGAATCGGCAAGGCCTCTCCAAGGCTCTCCACCACTTAGTTCTTCATCTTCTTTCTTCTTTTCTTCTATTTTTCTGTTTTGGTTCAGCCATGAGTGGCTGAAACCCTTCTCTCTAGTTGAAGTTTGGTTGAAACTAAGGTTGTTTAAAGGGTTGTGAGATCTGAACATAAAGTGTTTGCTTTTGATTTATTCAATATTCATGCAATTGTGCTTAATTCTAAGATTGCTTTGTTGTTTTGATCAAATTGGCCACTTGATTCTTGATTGCAAAGCTAATTGATTGTTGGATTAGGATATTTGTTAGTCCGTAATTGCTGGAAATATTCTGTCCATAGAACACTTGGTGTAAAAACCCAAGAAATTGTATGATCTAGCAACATCTCATGCGTTTGAGTAGCTAGGGTTTGGATCTTTCTTGTTCTTCATGCAATTGGCAATTGTTTTGATGCCTTTGGCCCAAGGACGTTCCTTGGCAATTTGTTGATTAGTAATTGGTTAGAGGACGTTCCCTAATCAGTTTGTTCATAAAGAAAGACATGGTGGTGAGAAGCATCTTCTACCCCCATAACCAACCTATTGAATTAATCAAGATAACCATGTTTCAATGATCAACCCAAACAACCAAAGTGGATCCATTTCTTCAACTAGACTTTTCTCATATTGATTTCTTGTTTTATTTTGATTACTTACTGTTTTAGTTGCTCACAATAGTTGTTAGTTAAATCAAATCTCAAAATCCCCCTTTTACTTTTATTGCACTTGTTTCTATTTCTCTTTGATTACTTGCTTTCACTTGTGTTTTCCATTAGTTCTCTTGGTCTTGATTGAGAAAAATAAATAGGTAATCAATTCTCTGTGGATTCGATCCTTCACCACTATCTGCAGTTGTAAATTGTTGATAACCAAGAAGGTTATTTTTGACCTGCTTCGACAACCGCACTGTCAATTCCCAACCTTCTGCAAGATTTCAAAGGGTCCAATGTACCGTGGAGCTAGTTTACCTTTCTTCCCAAACCGGATCACCCCTTTCATAGGAGACACCTTGAGCAATACCATATCTCCCTCCTGAAACTCTACAAGCTTCCTACGGACATCTGCATAGCTTTTCTGCTGACTCACAGCAGTCTTGATCCTTTCTCTGATAATAGGCACTACTCTGCTGGTGATCTCTACTAGCTCAGGCCCTGCTAAGGCCCTTTCTCCAACTTCTTCCCAGCAGACTGGTGACCTGCACTTCCTTCCATACAAAGCTTCATATGGAGCCATCCCTATGCTAGCATGATAGCTATTATTGTAGGCAAACTCTACCAAGGGTAGATGCTGCCTCCAAGAACTGCCAAAATCGAGCACACACATTTTGAGCATATCTTCTATGGTCTGGATGGTCCTCTCTGACTATCCATCAGTCTGTGGATGGAAAGCAGTGCTAAAATCTAACCTTGTACCCATAGCATTTTGCAGACTCCGCCAAAACTTGGAGGTGAACTGGGGTCCCCTATCTGATACTATTGAAGCGGGAGCCCCATGCAACCTGACCACTTCTTCAACATACACCTGCGCCAACTTGTCCACAGAATAGCCATTCCTGATAGGGATGAAGTGAGCAGATTTGGTCAGTCTATCCATAATCACCCATATGGAGTCCAACTTGTTGGACGTTGCCGGTAACCCCACCACAAAATCCATAGCTATATTCTCCCATTTCCACTCTGGAATTGGCAGTGGGTTAAGCATTCCAGCCGGCTTCTGATGTTCCAGCTTCACCCTCTGACATACCTCACAGGCAGACACAAACTGTGCTACTTCTCTCTTCATAGCTGGCCACCAATAAACTCTCTTCAGATCTTGATACATTTTGGTGCCTCCAGGGTGAACACTGTATCTAGCATTATGAGCTTCTCTCATAATGTCTCCCTTCAGACTCACGTCATCTGGTACACATTGTAACGACCCCAAAAAGGACCGTCACCGGCGCTAGGATTCAGGTCGGCTTAAGGCCGCCAGAACCCGTAGCAAGCCTGTTATACTCTCTGTGTACCTGTAAACCTCATACATGATCATACATTTTCTATGAAAATAAAACTCTTTTCTGAACCAAGGCTTAACCTGTGCATGCACTATCTCTGTACTTTGTACTCATGTACTCTGTACTCTGTATCCCTGACTAGAGCTTGCTCTAGATGGGTTAACTCATACCTGTTAAGCCTGGTTTTCACATACAGGAAAACATATATACATATATAGATCATGGACAAAACATACATCACTAGGTCAAGCAACAACTATTACATCTCTTTAATATTACATGTTCATTCTAAGCTATTACAGATCTCTTTACTTTTCCTGTACTCTGCTGGACTGTCCCTGTACACTGGACACTGAACCTGCAAAACTGGGGTTAAGGGAGTGGGATGAGCTCTATAGCCCAGTGAGTAGAACAGTAAAACATCTCAGTAAAATATGATCTCATGGAATGCACCATATCACAGACAAGTCACATCAAGAGTAAACCTGTCACCACATAGTCCCAGTAACTCTGTGCCAGGGCGTAGAATCGAGCACCTGGTCTTCCTGTCATATATGTATATGTGTATATAACACCTCTGAACTTACCATTGCCAGGGCGTAGTCAAAGGCTCCTGGACTTCCTGTCTGTGACTATTGGATCATTCAGCATTTACTCACATCATCAGATAACAATGCAATGCAACATATTCGTGGCTACTAATGCACTCATCCTATGGTATAAACATGATGCATGAGATATGCTAAAAGCAGTTTGTGGTTCAATTAAAAGTCATAAGTTTAGTTCCACTCACCTCTGGCTATCTGGACTGACTGACTCTGCAGGCTCTGAACCTCTGGAGCAGTACTCACTGCTGCTCTCTCTGGTTCCTCTGGTCTGTACCTATACAGATGGACTCCAATGAGGGACCAAACAAGCTTATGAATAACTCTCTTAAACTCCCCAAGACTCCCCTTAAACTCACTCAACTATCCATGTAAAACATGCAAAAGAAAACTGGACAGGACACTTTCGGCGGCAGGTTCGACGGCCTAAAGTCCTCTCCAGAGACGAAACTCAAGCACCTTCGGCGGCCGAAACTCAATCTTCGGCGGCCGAACCCTTTCGGGGGCAAGCTTCGGGGGCCAAACCTCACTCCAGAGACGAAAGTCTCACACCTTCGGCGGCACCTTCGGCGGCCGAATCCCCCAAACAGAGCCGAACATGCAAAACAGGCTGTGGCATCCAAGCCACCATGCAAGAGGTTCGGCGGCCGAATGAACCTTCGGCTGCCGAACCTGAGTTCATCCAGAACTCAGCTTCAACGGCAAACCATCTTCTCCTTCCCTTCAACCACTCAAACCATATCTACTCCAACGCCTCAACACACATATACTCACGTATATGATCACAGGGGTCCAAAACTATCTAATAACCCCAAACAACAAAACAACCATAACACATAATCAGGTTATACATACATAAATCACCAAAACTCCCATTGAAAACCTAAACATGCATCTCTCTCTCCACAACGCCCATAAAACCTTCAGAAAACATAGAAACATGGTCAAGAGCATCACTTACCTCCTGAAGCAAGAAGCTACACACTCTGAACTAAGGAAAATGGACCAACTCTCCTCAAACGCTCAAACTCACACAAACGGAGCTTTTTGCTTCAAAACAGTCAACACCTTGTGACTTATCAAAACACTCTGCATGAGCTGCTCAAACGCAGCAAATAAACCAGGGGAGACGTGGCCAACTTCTGGACATGATCTGGTGATAACACCTGTCCACAATGCTGACTAAGGGATACAAAACTGCTGGCTAAGCAACTCAGCTTCGGCTGCCGAATCGCATGCAAAACCATGCAACATTCGGGGGCCGAACCTGACTTCGGAAGCCGCACATTGGGCACTTTCGGCGGCCGAACTTATCTTCGGCGGCCGAACTTGGCTGAAGTCGCCATGAACTAGTTTCTCTTCAAAACGCAAAACTATTGACCTGAAAAACTATAAAACACATCAGAACACTTAGAAACCATAACTCCTACCCTTATATAGAATCCCAACACCCCGGATTCCACCAGACAATAGAAATTCCGGTGCCGGATTCTAGCCGGGTATTACATTCTCCCCTCCTTAAGAACATTCATCCTCGGATGTTCCTAAAACACACAAATAACACATGAAACGGAGAAAACTAACCTCAAAACAAATATGGATACTGCTGGAGCATAGACTCCCGCGTCTCCCAGGTGCACTCTTCTAGATTATGGTGGTTCCATAGAACTTTCACCATCGGAATCTCCTTGTTCCTTAGCTGTCTGATCTGCGTGTCCAGAATCCGCACTGGCTGCTCTATATAGGTGAGATCTGTATGAATCTCCACCTCAGGCTCACTCAGAACCTGATTCGGATCTGACACAAACTGTCGTAGCATAGAAACATGAAATACCGGGTGAATTCTCTCCATAGAAGCAGATAAATCCAGCTTATACGACACATTTCCGATCCTCTGCAACACCTCAAAGGGTCCAATGTACCGTGGAGCCAATTTACCTTTCTTTCCAAAACGAACCACTCCTTTCATTGGAGACACTTTTAGCAATACCCAATTACCCTCTTGAAACTCTAACTGTTTTTTGCGAACGTCTGCATAACTTTTCTATCTACTCTGAGCTGTTCTGATTCTCTCTCTGATCATGGGCACCATTCTACTGGTAAGTTCTACTAATTCTGGCCCTGCAAGAGCCTTCTCTCCTACCTCTTCCCAGCAAACAGGGGATCTGCACTTCCTCCCATACAAGGCTTCATAAGGAGCCATCCCGATGCTCACATTGTAACAGCCCGGAAACCGGTACCCTCTTTGTAACGGCCCAAACTGCTCGGCACTAGGATCCAGATCGGCTTAAGGCCGCCGGGACCCGTAGTAAGCCTGCTATGAACTCTGTGTACCTGTTAAAATCCCATACATGATCCGACTGGACTATTACTTTTTAAAACTTGTCTTTAAAACTACCAGACTTAACCTTTAAAACACTGTCCTATAGGTCCAACCATATGAACCAAATGCTCAGATATACTAATCTGAACTAGCCCTCTGGCTATCTATAATACACCAGTGATGCTTTACCAAGTAACCTCCATACCCTATGCGCTCTGCAGCATAGAACCCACTCTGTAAGGGTCAGCATATCATAAGTTAACTTGGTTACCATAGAGTCACAGGAATCAAACCTGGTCTTCTCTAGTGGTCTACTCTGTGGATCACAGGAATCAAACCTGGTCTTTCCTATTGCACTGGTCTTGGGTCAAAGGAAGTAATCCCTGTCTTCCCTCACAGTTATAATTCACTGGGTTTTCGAAACACAACATGTTATTAAGCCTGGTTTGACTCATTGCTCATCATTAAACTGAAAACAGGATACATGCATATACAAGGGATGAAACATACTATAGACAATAGGCAAAAGCACATTCTAATACATTTATACCTTAACTGACTAACTATTACATCACTTTACATATATCCTTTTACATACATCATGTCCACACTATGCTATACACAAACATACTGAAGCCAACACTCTGATGCTTCTGACTTCCCAGCTAACCCTGTACCTGCAAAACTGGGATTAAGGGAAAGGGATGAGCTTCTAAAGCCCAGTGAGTAGAAACATTGAAAAACAGTTCATTCATACGCACTATATATGAAAATGCATCACAACACAAGCATCTCAATATATCTTGGATTAGACATGACCCCAAAACTCCCTCGACGGGCTATTGAAGTCGCCTTGGTCCAATCCCCACTAAGGTAGACATGACCCCAAAAATACCCTCTGTCAACACTGGCCCCCCAAAGGAGCTACACAGGGCATTCCAACAAGTAATTGCCCAACTGACCTGACACAATGACAGGAGCCGAAGCTTAGGCTATTGGAGTCGCCTGGGTCCACCTAATCTCTGATCACATAATATGCAATGCTTCACATTCGTGATTCTAATGCAATCACCCTAATACATATCATAGCATTCATGATGCATGAACTATGCTAAAGCATTATGTTTCTTTAATAAAAGATTAAGTTTAGTTCTACTCACCTCTAGCCAATGCTTGGCTAACCCTGGGCTAACTCTGCAAACTCTGAAGCAACACTCACTGCTGCTCTCTCTGGTTCCTCTGTTCTGTGCCTACACAGATGGACTCAAGTGAGGGACCAACATACTCTAACATACCTCTAAACATCTCCCCTTAAGACCCCTTAAAACACCTCAAAACATGCATGCAAAACAAGCAAAGGAAAGCTGGACAGGGCACCTTCGGCAGCACCTTCGGCGGCCGAATGTTTCCTCCAGAGACGAAAGTCAGGCATGTTCGGCGGCCTAACTTGGACTTTCGGGGGCCGAACCTGGGTTCATCCAGAACTCAGTTTCGTGCACAAGAACGCCTGCCATCCGAACTTCAACCCTCCAAACATGCATCCAACCTCTCCAAACATACTCTAAACACTTAATCATGCATATAGGAGTCTTAAACACATTAAAACTCCAACAAATAACACACAACAACCACAAACAAAGCATAGGATCCATACACCCTAATATGCACAACTCATGCATACACATGCACAACTCCCCTTTCCCCTCATCAAACTCATTTAAAACATAATTAAAACCAAGGATTCACACTTACCTATTGAAGAACAAAGGCTGGCGTGACTCCTAACTTGAAGAGATGGAGATTCAAGCTTCACAAGCTCCTAAACTCCACAACTTCTCAAAACTCCCTTTAACTCACTTAAAACCTACTTTTCTTTGAAAGATTTGATGTAAAACTATGGAAGATCATTGAGAGAAAGCATGAGCAAGTTCCTGAACCAAAGGAGAGCCTAAGCACCTCCTTAGTCGGCCAAAAGCACCTTTAAAAGTGCACCACCGCTTCACGTTGGGTGGCCAAAGCTCCATGCAACACCTCACCACTTTAGGGGGCCGAACCTTAAGTTTAGGGGGCCGAACGTGGGGTACTTTCGGCAGCCGAACTTTAACTTTAGGGGGCCGAAAGTGGGAAAATCTTCCTTAGCCTTTTCTCTTAAAAACTCATTTCCTTTTCAAATCAAAAACTTAAAACATATAAAAACATTTTAGAAAACCTTCACTCTACCCTTCAGGGAAACTCTGACATTCAAAATTCCACCGGACGGTAGGAACTCCGATGTCTGAACTAGCCGGGTATTACAATCTTCCCCCCTTACAAAACATTCGTCCTCGAATGTTAAAAACAAACAGATAAGCAAGTAAAGCCTATCACTTCTCTCTAAAGAGAGAATCTATACCTCTATTCTCCTGATCTGAGTTTATACTCATAACCTTTTTCTGAACTCCACAGCTTTCGCTGCGCTACTCTGATCCTTATTCTTCTTTTCTTTCTCTTAACTAAACTAATCTCTTTGTGAAAACTCTCACTTTTAATTCTTAACAGATACAAATCTGTAATGATACCAATCCGTAATCACACTGGAATCACAACCAGTTTCCACTAACAGTTCCAATAGATCATCAATCTTTTCTACCAATCTGTATTACCAACCTTGTAATACTGATCCTTGCCCGCCTTTCTTCTTCTTTACTAAACTGACTTAATCTCTAACTCTCAACAGGTATTGCTCCAATCTGTACTCTGATCATACCAATCTGTAATCCAATCTTCTTTGATTAGAACAGTTAGTAGATCAATCAATCCTATCTAGGAACACCTGTAATTGCTTAGTAGTGACCCTGTTAACTGTAGACAGTTATAACAAAATCTCAAGAGTCTATCCTTCGTTTTCCACAACAACACTGGAATCTTCCAGGGTGAGGTACTAAGTCAGATACACCCTTTATCCACTAAGCTCTCTTATACTTTTCTGACTCTTCTGAACTCTCTCTTTCTCTGCAGGTGCCATCCTGTAGGGTAGAAGGAAAGAAATGATTCTGCGGCCGGATATCATTCTCATTCCAACCTCTAATTCTCTAACAGATGGTAAACCTGACAGATCATCTGGGAAACATCTAGAACTCTCTCTCTAGTAAAGGGTACTGAGGCTGATTCCCTGTCCTGACAAACTTGCTCACAAGAGTTAGAACCCTCTGACAACTTTTCCTGTATAACGATGAGCCTGCGGGACTGATATCAACTTCTAGGCATCTATACTGTACTCTATTCCTCTATACTCTGTCCTTTTTAAGGACTAACTATTGATCCATCCTGAGCTCTAAACTCTCCTACCTTGTCTCTGCGGACACAGGTAGTACTATGAGTAGCTAGCCAATCCGCCCTAGGTTGACATCATCAGTCACCCCTAGAACCATAAGGTCAGCTGGATCGCATCGCCTACTCTGTATAAACTCTGAACTAAACTGACTGACTCTGCATCAGATGGATCATATTCAGGTCTACTGACCCTGAGAAAAACACTCTAAGCCCAGAAGTCATCAAATCCACTCTATCAATGGCTCATAAACAACAAGGAAAGTGAAACACTGGGTCCAAAACAAACAGCATACACATCTGAACACTTCCAAGTGAACGCATCTGACGTCACCATGTATGATGTGTTTGCCTCCTACTGAGTCAGGGGCAGATCCAAGCTAAAGCTAATGGAACTTCCCTCGGGAATTTACTGAAGAAAAGGCTCTCCCTTCTTCCTCAGCCTCACCACCATCTAATCCCAGACTAACTCTAGTCTCTTTATGAACTTACCTTCCTTTTCTTTTCCTCTTACTCTGACCCATCTTATCCTTCTACTTATTCATACTTACTGTTACTCTTTTTACTTCTTGTTCTATTTTCTGCCTTATTTACTCTTATTCTTCTTGAGAAATCAATTCGCACTATGCCTAGGTTTATGAAAACCTGAGATCCTAACATCTCATAATAACTCTCTCTTTAACTCTTCTTTGAAATTCTATCTATTTATCTTTTACTTCAATTACAACAAAAGACATCCTATCAGAATCCTCAAAACACATCAGAACATTCATAACAAAATGAACATACCTGGCACTACTGGGTCTGATGTGGCTGCCTCCTGTTGAACAACTCTACTTAAAAATGTCCGCTGAGACTGAGCTATCCAAGGTGCAGTACGACACTCACGAACTACATGTCCCTCCTGACCACACCTAAAACATGCTGTTGTCCCTGCAAGACAAACTCCCTTATGCAGCCTTCCACACCTCTCACATCTAAAGCTATCCCTATTAGAACTCGAACCCAACCCTGACTTTAACTTATTCCAAAACTCCCTCTTCTTTGACCCTTTAAGGCCTCTGACTTTCTTTTTCCCCCTTTTAGCAGCTGTACTCAAAATAGAGGGGTCAACTTCTCCTGAACTAGAGATCCTGGCATCCTTATTCTGGGTATCATCTACAGACTCTTCGTCCATATTCACTTGCACTCCTATATCCTTTCTTTGCACATCTAATTCTATCTCTCTCCTTACATCCATTCTTTCCCTGTTTTCCTCAAAAGATCCTTCAGATGGGTCTGATTCCACAGAATAACTAGCTCCACTCATCCTAGTTCTCCTGAATAACAACACATCAAGAAACAAACATTGGCACACATGTTCATATGAAAACACATGAATTTACAATATATACATGCATTACATAGCATAACATTAATAAGCATGAGTATTCCACATCAGCATGCAAAACAACTTCCTATCTTAGTGGACATGATTTTACTTATTGTGTTTTGCCTTACTATGACCTCTAGACCAACCTCTTTCCGATGTAAAACATCGTACTAATGAGGAACCTCTGCTCTGATACCAACTGTAACAGCCCGGAAACCGGTACCCTCTTTGTAACGGCCCAAACTGCTCGGCACTAGGATCCAGATCGGCTTAAGGCCGCCGGGACCCGTAGTAAGCCTGCTATGAACTCTGTGTACCTGTTAAAATCCCATACATGATCCGACTGGACTATTACTTTTTAAAACTTGTCTTTAAAACTACCAGACTTAACCTTTAAAACACTGTCCTATAGGTCCAACCATATGAACCAAATGCTCAGATATACTAATCTGAACTAGCCCTCTGGCTATCTATAATACACCAGTGATGCTTTACCAAGTAACCTCCATACCCTATGCGCTCTGCAGCATAGAACCCACTCTGTAAGGGTCAGCATATCATAAGTTAACTTGGTTACCATAGAGTCACAGGAATCAAACCTGGTCTTCTCTAGTGGTCTACTCTGTGGATCACAGGAATCAAACCTGGTCTTTCCTATTGCACTGGTCTTGGGTCAAAGGAAGTAATCCCTGTCTTCCCTCACAGTTATAATTCACTGGGTTTTCGAAACACAACATGTTATTAAGCCTGGTTTGACTCATTGCTCATCATTAAACTGAAAACAGGATACATGCATATACAAGGGATGAAACATACTATAGACAATAGGCAAAAGCACATTCTAATACATTTATACCTTAACTGACTAACTATTACATCACTTTACATATATCCTTTTACATACATCATGTCCACACTATGCTATACACAAACATACTGAAGCCAACACTCTGATGCTTCTGACTTCCCAGCTAACCCTGTACCTGCAAAACTGGGATTAAGGGAAAGGGATGAGCTTCTAAAGCCCAGTGAGTAGAAACATTGAAAAACAGTTCATTCATACGCACTATATATGAAAATGCATCACAACACAAGCATCTCAATATATCTTGGATTAGACATGACCCCAAAACTCCCTCGACGGGCTATTGAAGTCGCCTTGGTCCAATCCCCACTAAGGTAGACATGACCCCAAAAATACCCTCTGTCAACACTGGCCCCCCAAAGGAGCTACACAGGGCATTCCAACAAGTAATTGCCCAACTGACCTGACACAATGACAGGAGCCGAAGCTTAGGCTATTGGAGTCGCCTGGGTCCACCTAATCTCTGATCACATAATATGCAATGCTTCACATTCGTGATTCTAATGCAATCACCCTAATACATATCATAGCATTCATGATGCATGAACTATGCTAAAGCATTATGTTTCTTTAATAAAAGATTAAGTTTAGTTCTACTCACCTCTAGCCAATGCTTGGCTAACCCTGGGCTAACTCTGCAAACTCTGAAGCAACACTCACTGCTGCTCTCTCTGGTTCCTCTGTTCTGTGCCTACACAGATGGACTCAAGTGAGGGACCAACATACTCTAACATACCTCTAAACATCTCCCCTTAAGACCCCTTAAAACACCTCAAAACATGCATGCAAAACAAGCAAAGGAAAGCTGGACAGGGCACCTTCGGCAGCACCTTCGGCGGCCGAATGTTTCCTCCAGAGACGAAAGTCAGGCATGTTCGGCGGCCTAACTTGGACTTTCGGGGGCCGAACCTGGGTTCATCCAGAACTCAGTTTCGTGCACAAGAACGCCTGCCATCCGAACTTCAACCCTCCAAACATGCATCCAACCTCTCCAAACATACTCTAAACACTTAATCATGCATATAGGAGTCTTAAACACATTAAAACTCCAACAAATAACACACAACAACCACAAACAAAGCATAGGATCCATACACCCTAATATGCACAACTCATGCATACACATGCACAACTCCCCTTTCCCCTCATCAAACTCATTTAAAACATAATTAAAACCAAGGATTCACACTTACCTATTGAAGAACAAAGGCTGGCGTGACTCCTAACTTGAAGAGATGGAGATTCAAGCTTCACAAGCTCCTAAACTCCACAACTTCTCAAAACTCCCTTTAACTCACTTAAAACCTACTTTTCTTTGAAAGATTTGATGTAAAACTATGGAAGATCATTGAGAGAAAGCATGAGCAAGTTCCTGAACCAAAGGAGAGCCTAAGCACCTCCTTAGTCGGCCAAAAGCACCTTTAAAAGTGCACCACCGCTTCACGTTGGGTGGCCAAAGCTCCATGCAACACCTCACCACTTTAGGGGGCCGAACCTTAAGTTTAGGGGGCCGAACGTGGGGTACTTTCGGCAGCCGAACTTTAACTTTAGGGGGCCGAAAGTGGGAAAATCTTCCTTAGCCTTTTCTCTTAAAAACTCATTTCCTTTTCAAATCAAAAACTTAAAACATATAAAAACATTTTAGAAAACCTTCACTCTACCCTTCAGGGAAACTCTGACATTCAAAATTCCACCGGACGGTAGGAACTCCGATGTCTGAACTAGCCGGGTATTACACACATGATGGCTGTTATTGTAGGCAAACTCCACCAACGGTAGATGCTGCCTCCAAGAACCGCCAAAGTCTAACACACATAGTCGAAGCATATCCTCTATGGTCTGGATGGTCCTTTCTGACTGTCCATCAGTCTGTGGGTGGAAAGCAGTACTAAAATCCAATCTCGTGCCCATCGCACTTTGCAGACTCCGCCAAAAGCGGGAGGTAAACTGAGGTCCTCTGTCTGAAACTATAGACACTGGAACTCCATGTAATCTCACTATCTCATCCAGATAGACTTGTGCCAATTTATCCACAGAATAGTTACTCCGTACTGGAAGAAAATGAGCAGATTTCGTGAGTCTGTCCACAATCACCCATATCGAGTCTATCCTGTTGGACGCTACTGGTAAACCCACTACAAAATCCATGGCTATGTTCTCCCATTTCCACTCTGGAATCGGTAATGGGTTAAGCATTCCAGCTGGTTTCTGATGCTCTAATTTCACCCTCTGACAAACCTCACAGGCTGTCACGAACTGCGCCACTTCTTTCTTCATGGCTGGCCACCAATAGACCTTTTTCAGATCCTGATACATCTTGGTAGCTCCTGGGTGAACACTATACCTCGCATTATGAGCTTCCCTCATAAGGTCTTCCTTCACACTGCCCCTATCTGGTACACAAAGTCGACTCCCATAGCGAAGGATCCCTTTGCTGTCAAATCTGAACTCTACACTATTGCCTGACTGCACAGTCCTGGCAATTTTCATCAACTCAGGGTCCTCGTGCTGTCTCTGAGCTATCTGCTCCAGAAACATAGGTGTCACTCTCATCTGTGCTATCAACGCACCTGTACCAGACAACTCTAGCTGTAATCCCTCGTCAAAGAGCTTATAAAGTTCCATCACAACTGGTCTCCGCTCTGCTGCTATATGGGATAAACTGCCTAGTGACTTCCGGCTTAGGGCGTCTGCGACAACATTCGCCTTACCCGGATGATACTGGATTTTACAATCATAATCACTGAGCAATTCGACCCACCTTCTCTGCCGCAAATTCAGCTCTCTCTGACTTAAGATGTACTGTAAACTCTTGTGATCGGTGAAGATCTCGCATTTAACCCCGTAGAGGTAATGCCGCCACATCTTAAGTGCAAAGATAACTGCTGCCATCTCTAAGTCATGGGTAGGGTAATTCAACTCGTGCTTCTTCAACTGTCTAGAAGCATAAGCTATTACTCTATCACTCTGCATCAATACACAACCCAATCCCACTCGAGATGCATCACAGAACACTGTGAACTCTTCATTACTGACAGGCAGAGCTAACACTGGTGCTGTTGTCAATCTCCTCTTGAGCTCCTCAAAGCTCTCTTCGCACTGGTCTGACCAGATAAACTTCTGGTTCTTCTGAGTCAATTTGGTCATAGGAGCTGCTATCTTTGAGAAGTTCTGAACAAACCTCCTGTAGTAACCTGCCAGTCCCAGAAAGCTTTTAATCTCAGTCACTGTTGTGGGTCTGGGCCAGTTAGCTACAGCCTCTATCTTCTTGGGGTCTACCTCAATACCCTCTGCTGATACCACATGTCCCAAGAAGGCAATGCTCCGTAACCAAAACTCACACTTCGAGAACTTGGCATATAACCCATGCTCTCTCAGTGTCTGCAAAACGATCCTCAGATGCTGGGCATGCTCCTCTGCATCTCTGGAATACACTAAAATATCATCGATAAACACAATGACAAAGTGATCCAGAAACTCACTGAATACCCTGTTCATGAGATCCATAAATGCTGCAGGGGCGTTAGTCAACCCGAACGGCATCACTAAGAACTCATAATGCCCATATCTGGTCCGGAAAGCTGTCTTAGGCACATCTGCCTCTCTGACTCTCAACTGATGATACCCAGATCTCAGATCTATTTTCGAGAAACAACCTGCTCCAGCTAGCTGGTCAAATAGATCATCAATCCTAGGTAAAGGATACTTATTCTTGATAGTGACCTTGTTCAACTGTCTGTAGTCGATACAAAGTCTGAGGGATCCATCCTTCTTTCTGACAAAGAGCACTGGAGCACCCCAAGGTGAGGTACTAGGGCGGATGAAACCCTTATCTACCAAGTCCTGCAACTGTTCTTTCAACTCTATTAACTCAGCTGGCGCCATCCTGTAGGGAGGAATAGAGATAGGTCTGGTACCTGGCAGTAATTCAATTTCAAACCCTATCTCCCTATCAGGTGGTAGTCCTGGCAAATCGTCTGGGAACACATCGAGAAACTCTCGGACTACTGGTACTATGGCTGGTTCCCTCACCTGACTGTCTAGCTCTCTCACATGAGCTAGAAACCCCTGACAACCCCTCCTAAGCAAACGATGAGCCTGAAGGGCTGAAATCATACCTCTGGGTGTACCTCTCCTGTCTCCTCTGAAGACGCACTCTGACCCATCCTGGTCTCTGAGACTCACTAGCTTCTCTCGACAGTCCAACGTAGCACTATATGTAGATAACCAATCCATCCCTAGAATGACATCAAAATCTGTCAAATCTAGAACCACAAGGTCAGCTGGAAGGTATCTACCCTCGATAAACACTGGACTGAAACGACAGACTGACACTGCCACTGATGGGTCACATCTAGGTCCACTGACCCAGAGAGGATACTCTAACTCAGAACTGATCAAACCCAATCTCTCTATGGCTCTCGAAGCAATAAAGGAATGAGAAGCACCGGGGTCCATCAAAGCATACACATCTGAACACCCAATGATGAGATTACCTGACACCACTGTGTTCGACGTGTTAGCCTCCTCCTGTGTCACTGTGAAAATCCGTGCTGGGGCTACCGGATTTCCACCTCGGGAACCTGCTGCTGAAGTAGAGGCTACCCCTCGCTCTCTACCTCTGCCACTAGTCTGAGGCATGACTGGAGCTGCTGGCCGTACAACTGGCTGTACCACACTGCCTGAACTCATCTGCTGGGATGGTGCAAAAGTCATCTGCGGACAATCCCGAGCAATATGCCCTTCCTGTCCACATCGAAAACAAGCTGTAGATCCCAACCGACAAACTCCTCCATATGGTTTTCCGCATCGTCTGCAGACTGGGGCTGTGCCAGAGCTTGAGCCACTACCTATTCCCTGACCTGACTTGACTTTATTCCAGAACTTACTCTTTGTTCCTTTTGCTCTATCCCATCTTTTTCCGCTTGGTGTGGGGGCTTTAGAACCTGAAGCCTGTGCCTTTGACTGTTTCTGAATATTGGCACTAGCTTCCATTTTCCTGGCTGCGTCTACTATGGTATGGAAACTCTCCTTTTCTGCTGGAAGAATCAAGGAAGCATACCTGGGATGCAGTCTCATAGTATATCTCCTTGCTTTCTTCTGATCAGTATCATAGGCTTGACCCACGTACTGAAGCAGATCCAGGAACTTATCTGTGAATTCATCAACACTCATCTCATCTGTCTGTCTTAACTGTTCAAATTCAATTACTTTCATCTCCCTCGAACTGTCAGGAAAAGCCCACCCTGCAAACTCATTGGCGAACTCTCCCCATGACATGCTGTCCATTCTAGGCTCCACATAATTCTTAAACCATTCTCTGGCTTTCTTGCATTTTAATGTGAAACCTGCCATCTCAATGGCTCTCCTATCATCTGCTCCCAATTCACTGGTTATCATCCTAACTGCTCTGAGGTAATCAAATGGATCATCTCCCGTGTTGTATTTAGGAGCATCCAATTTCAAGTACTCCGTCATTTGGACTTTACCTCCAGATGAGCTAGGTTCATGTCTGTCAACAACAGGGGCTACTGGTTCTGGTGGTAGTACTGGTTCATTTGGCTCTAGGTGTGCTGCACTTGGATGGGTAGGGGAAAAGGGATACATAGGATATGGTGGATAGTAAGGATAAGGCATATAAGGAGGATATGGCACAAAACTCGAGTACTCCGACATACCTCCCATCGGATACTCTGGATAGCCAAAACCTGAGGTCTGAGCACCTCCCTGCGACTCTCCCATACCTTCCTCAAAACTGCCTATACCCATACTGTCATCTCTTGACTGATCAATCTCCATAGCTTCCCTCCTTTCCTCTGATCTTCCTCCCCTCGCTGTTCCTCTTCTGCTCTCGTCGACAGACCTTCTAGGGTCTATTGACGTACCTTCCCTGCTAGATCTCTGAGACCTTGCCCTTGGCAATGCAGGAGGACGAGCAGCTGGTCTCTCATTCTCTGGTGGGACTCCAGTCAATCGAGCTGATCGACGAGTTCCTCGCATCTTTATTCTGGAAACACAACATATAACATACCACTTTAGCACATAAACATCACATATCAATCATACACTCATGGCATATCATAGCAGATAGGACTCAAGACCCTATCCTAGTGGACATGATTTCCTATTGTGCTTGACCACTGCTAACCTGTCTGAGCCCAACACTGTCTCTATAGGTCCGATCATGTGAACCTAGGGCTCTGATACCAATCTGTAACGACCCCAAAAAGGACCGTCACCGGCGCTAGGATTCAGGTCGGCTTAAGGCCGCCAGAACCCGTAGCAAGCCTGTTATACTCTCTGTGTACCTGTAAACCTCATACATGATCATACATTTTCTGTGAAAATAAAACTCTTTTCTGAACCAAGGCTTAACCTGTGCATGCACTATCTCTGTACTCTGTACTCATGTACTCTGTACTCTGTATCCCTGACTAGAGCTTGCTCTAGATGGGTTAACTCATACCTGTTAAGCCTGGTTTTCACATACAGGAAAACATATATACATATATAGATCATGGACAAAACATACATCACTAGGTCAAGCAACAACTATTACATCTCTTTAATATTACATGTCCATTCTAAGCTATTACAGATCTCTTTACTTTTCCTGTACTCTTCTGGACTGTCCCTGTACACTGGACACTGAACCTGCAAAACTGGGGTTAAGGGAGTGGGATGAGCTCTATAGCCCAGTGAGTAGAACAGTAAAACATCTCAGTAAAATATGATCTCATGGAATGCACCATATCACAGACAAGTCACATCAAGAGTAAACCTGTCACCACATTGTAACGACCCCAAAAAGGACCGTCACCGGCGCTAGGATTCAGGTCGGCTTAAGGCCGCCAGAACCCGTAGCAAGCCTGCTATACTCTCTGTGTACCTGTAAATCTCATACATGATCATACATTTTCTGTGAAAATAAAACTCTTTTCTGAACCAAGGCTTAACCTGTGCATGCACTATCTCTGTACTCTGTACTCATGTACTCTGTACTCTGTATCCCTGACTAGAGCTTGCTCTAGATGGGTTATCTCATACCTGTTAAGCCTGGTTTTCACATACAGGAAAACATATATACATATACAGATCATGTACACAACATACATCACTAGGTCTAGGTCAAGCAATCACTATTACATCTCTTTAATATTACATGTCCACTCTAAGCTATTACAGATCTCTTTACTTTTTCTGTACTCTGCTGGACTGTCCCTCCCTGTACACTGTACACTGAATACTGAACCTGCAAAACTGGGGTTAAGGGAGTGGGATGAGCTCTATAGCCCAGTGAGTAGAACAGTAAAACATCTCAGTAAAATATGATCTCATGGAATGCACCATATCACAGACAAGCCACATCAAGAGTAAACCTGACTACTAGGAAGATGCTTCAGAAGGGTTGTCAAGCGTATTTAGCCTATGTGGTGGACAGTAACCTAGAAGGACCTAAATTGGAGGATATACCAGGAGTAAACGAGTTCCCTGATGTATTTCCTGAAGAGCTTCCTGGGTTGCCTCCGGATAGAGAGATTGAATTCTCTATTGATTTAAATCCAGGTACAACTCCTATTTCTATGGCACCATACAGAATGGCCCCAGCAGAATTGAAGGAGTTAAAAGCACAATTGCAGGAGCTACTTGATAAAGGTTTCATAAGACCCAGTGTTTCACCTTGGGGAGCCCCTGTGCTATTTGTGAAGAAGAAGGATGGTTCCTTAAGGTTGTGTATTGACTACAGACAATTGAATCGAGTCACTGTGCGAAACAAGTATCCTTTACCCCGGATTGATGATCTTTTTGATCAGCTCCAAGGTGCTAAAGTATTCTCTAAGATTGATTTGCGGTCTGGTTATCATCAATTGAAGATCAAGGAGTCTGAAATATCTAAGACAGCCTTCAGAACTCGTTATGGTCATTATGAGTTTCTCGTCATGCCTTTCGGGTTAACTAATGCACCCGCTGCTTTTATGGATCTCATGAATAGGGTGTTCAAGCCCTACTTGGATAGCTTTGTTATTGTGTTTATTGATGACATCTTAGTATATTCTTGTAGCAAGGAAGAGCATGAGAAGCATTTACGGATAGTACTGCAGATTTTGAGAGATAAACAACTATATGCTAAATTGAGCAAATGTGAGTTCTGGCTTGATCGGGTGGTTTTCTTGGGACATGTTATCTCAGCAGATGGAGTTTTGGTTGATCCTAAGAAGATTGAAGCAGTAGTCAATTGGGATCCTCCAACTACTGTGACAGAGGTTAGAAGTTTTCTGGGCTTAGCAGGGTATTATCGTCGCTTTGTTCAGGATTTCTCCATCATTGCAGCACCATTGACTAAACTCCTTCGAAAGAATGCAAAGTTTGAATGGACAGATGAATGTCAAAAGAGTTTTGAGAAGCTTAAAACGTGTCTCACATCAGCTCCAGTTCTTACCTTACCCTCAGGTACAGATGGATTTGTGGTGTATAGTGATGCTTCTCACAAGGGTTTAGGCTGTGTACTCATGCAACATGGGAAGGTGATAGCTTATGCTTCTAGACAGCTTAGACCACATGAATTAAATTATCCCACCCATGATCTGGAATTAGCTGCAGTTGTGTTTGCATTAAAGACATGGAGGCATTATCTTTATGGCGTGACTTGCCAGATTTTTACAGATCACAAGAGTTTGAAGTATCTTCTCACACAGAAGGAGTTGAATTTAAGGCAGAGACGGTGGATTGAGTTACTTAAGGACTACGACTGTACCATTGAATATCATCCAGGCAAAGCTAATGTGGTAGCTGATGCCCTTAGTCGCAAGTCCTTTAGTAATTTGGCTTATTTCAAAACAGTTCGGCTTCCTTTGTTATTAGAGATCAGATCCTTAAGGATAGAACTAGCAGTGGATGATGCAGGAGCATTGTTAGCAACTCTCAAAGTTCGACCAGTGTTGATAGAAAGAGTCAGAGAAGCCCAAAATCAAGATGAGCAGTTGAGTAAGATCAGAAATGAAGTAAGAGATGGCACCCGTACCGATTTTTCTTTAAGGGAGGATGGAACTTTAATGTTTGGTGATAGACTATGTGTACCCAAAGTGGAAAGCTTGAAGAGAGAGATTATGGAGGAGGCCCATTGTTCTGCTTACTCTATGCATCCAGGCAGTACAAAAATGTACAGAGATCTTAGAGAAAACTATTGGTGGCCAGGTATGAAGAAAGAAATAGCTGACTTTGTGTCCACATGCTTAGTTTGCCAACAGATTAAAGCAGAACATCAACATCCAACAGGAAAGTTGCAACCGCTCCCTATTCCGGAATGGAAGTGGGAACACATTACTATGGATTTTGTTTCTGGGTTACCTCGTACTTCGCATGGACATAATGCAGTATGGGTGATAGTTGATAGATTAACCAAGTCAGCACACTTTTTGCCTGTCAGGATGGATTATTCTTTAGACAAGTTAGCAGAGATCTATGTCAATGAGATTGTAAGACTTCATGGTGCTCCAGTTTCTATTGTTTCAGATAGAGATCCACGATTCACTTCTCGTTTTTGGCCTAGCTTGCAGAATGCTTTAGGCACTAAGTTGAAGTTTAGCACTTCTTTCCACCCTCAAACTGATGGTCAATCAGAAAGAACTATTCAGACCTTGGAGGATATGCTGAGAGCTTGTGTGATGGAGTTTAAAGGAAGTTGGGATAGGTATGTGCCTTTAATGGAGTTCTCTTATAACAATAGTTATCATTCGAGTATCGGCATGGCTCCTTACGAAGCTTTGTATGGGAGAAGATGCAGAACGCCATTGTGTTGGAATGCAGTAGGGGAAAGACAATTAGAAGGTCCAGAATTAGTACAACACACTACAGATAAAATTCAGATGATCAGAAGTAGATTAAAAGCAGCACAAGACAGACAAAAGAGTTATGCAGATTTGAAGAGAAGGGATATTGAATATAATGTTGGCGACAAGGTATTTATGAAGATCTCTCCTTGGAAAGGGGTTGTACGTTTTGGCAAACGTGGAAAATTGAGTCCGCGATTCATTGGACCATATGAGATTTTAGAGCGAATTGGACCAGTTGCTTATCGTTTAGCACTACCTCCAGAGCTATCTCAGATTCATGATGTCTTTCATGTATCTATGTTAAGAAGATACAGAAGTGATCCTTCCCACATCCTCCAAAAACAGCCTATTGAGTTGAGGGAAGATTTAACATATGAAGAAGAGCCAGTAGAGATCATTGCCAGAGAAGAGAAGGTTTTAAGGAGCAAGATAATACCCTTAGTTAAAGTTCGATGGAGTAATCATTCTGCTAAAGAAGCTACCTGGGAAAAAGAAGAGAATATGCGAATTCAATTTCCACATTTATTTCCTTCACCAGGTATGTAAAATTTCGAGGACGAAATTTCTTTTAGGAGGAGAGAATTATCATGTCCAGGCCCATATTTTAAACAAAAATAATAATAAAATAAAATAAGCCCATAACCTTTATATATATATATATATACATATTATATATAAAAAAAAAAAAGAAAAGACAGAAATATTAAAAGCTCTGGACCCTTCCCGAATTGGAGAAGTTCGGCTTTTCCGTCACCCTCGCCAAAGAAGCAGAACACAGAAGCTCTGTTATTTTGAAAAAAAAAAATTTCCTTCTCTTTAAACCAAATCTCCTTCCCCTCAACCCAATCAACCCATAAACTTCTAAGATCCTTCAGCTAGATCCTGATTAAACCTATATTCTGCTTAAAAATTCAATAATTTCTGCCAGAGGCTCCAAAATTTGGGTAGGTGAGTTTTATCCCTTTTATTCAATTTTACGATATAATTTATTTTCTTTACCTTTTTAATAGTGATTTTTGTGATTTGAGGATAAAAATGGGTTATGTTTTAGTTAGATCCAATCAATGGGGTTTTATATTTATTTTTGGATTAATGATTTTCTTAGGTTGATTTAAATAATATTTACAGCTTATTGCGTATTTTTGTTGAGTTTGGGTATTTTTGGGAGGTCTAGCTATGCCGAGATACTGCCCAAATTTTCTTAAATATATATATAAAAATATTTTAAAATTTCGTATTTTACGTTTTATATTATTGTTTTAGAGCATTTTTATTATTTGATATATTATTTTATTTTCTTTTTAATTCTAGGAGAGGATCCAGCTTCCCGGATAGATAATAGGGGTCCTCCTGCGACCTAGGTCTTTTGTCTCAAATATTCTGGTGAGTGGATAAATATATAACATTGATATTTTTTTAAATATATTTATATGTGTATATGTTATTTTGTTATTTAAAATGGGAAATGATAAAGTTATTTTATATTTCTTGAATGAATGAAAATTGAAGTTAAAGCACAGCTGAATAAATAGCCGATTACACTCTGTATATGCACCGAACAGATAACACCTTGATGACAGGTGATTTATTTTCAGCATGATATATATTTATACTGTCTTTGGGACAGCGCTTGATATACAGACAGCCTTTGGGGCGTATGTCAGGTGGTCACCCTTTGGGGGTAGCTCTGCACATGTGTATGACCAGTATTTTATTTGCTCTTGGGCCAAATTTGTCATTATAGAGCCTAAGATGCCAGCATTGCTCTCAGGCTGTTATTATTTTATTATACCTGAGATGCCAGCATTATCTGCAGGGAACATATTATGAGTGTATGCGGATTCTATTTTTCACAGTTTATTTTATATTGATGGACTTAAATTATATTTATTCAGCTGACTTATTTTAGCTAAATATTTGGTACTATTAAGTACCTAACCTTATCTTTTCCCCTTTGTTATTTATTTATCCGCTCACTGAGTAGTTTGTACTCACCCCTTATATTTCTTTTAATCTTTCAGTTCCTTTTGGGTGATCCGCTCAGCAGTCCTCATTTCCTAGTTTGTCATTCCTTCCACATCGTCCACTCAGAGTTTAGAGGAGGTCGGACCAATTCTAGGCCTTTTGTCGTTTCTTTTTTTGTACTTTTGATATATCATGTATAGATTGTACAGCCCAGTGAAGAATGTATTTTGTTTATTGTAAATATATGAGGGATTGACAGGTCCAACTATCAGTTTTTCTCTTTTATGCTTAATGTTTTGGAATTATAGCAGGTTACCTGTTTTTTTTTTATATTATAAATATCAGGGGAGGTTCTGTCAGTTTTCCTGGTCATATCCATCTTTACAGTTTTGGGTTCCCAGTAACTCTGTGCCAGGGCGTAGGATCGAGCACCTGGTCTTCCTGTCATATATGTATATGTGTATATAACACCTGTGAACTTACCATTGCCAGGGCGTAGTCAAAGGCTCCTGGACTTTGCTATATACCTGCCAGGGCGTAGTCAAAGGCTCCTGGTCTTTGCTATACGTGCCAGGGCATAGTCAAAGGCTCCTGGACTTCCTGTCTGTGACTATTGGATCATTCAGCATTTACTCACATCATCAAATAATAATGCAATGCAACATATTCGTGGATACTAATGCAATCAACCTATGGCATAAACATGATGCATGAGATATGCTAAAAACAGTTTATGGTTCAATTAAAAGTTATCAGTTTAGTTCCACTCACCTCTGGCTAACTGGACTGACTGACTCTGCAGGTTCTGAATCTCTGGAGCAGTACTCACTGCTGCTCTCTCTGGTTCCTCTGGTCTGTATAAGCACATAAAGACTCAAATGAGGGACCAAACAAGCTTATGACCAACTTTATTAAACTCCCCAAGAATCCCCTTACACTCACTCTAATAGTCATGCAAAGCAAGCAAAGGAAAGCTGGACAGAATACCTTCGGCGGCAGGTTCGGCGGCCGAATGTCCTCTCCAGAGACGAAACTCAAGCATCTTCGGCGGCCGAATCTCTATGTTCGGCGGCCGAACCCTTTCGGGGGCAAGTTTCGGAGGCCACAAGGCACTCCAGAGACGAAAGTCTCTAACCTTCGGCGGCACCTTCGGCGGCCGAATCCCCCAAACAGAGCCGAACATGCACAACTCGCGGGGGCAAGCTATGGCAGCCTAAGCCACCATGCAAGAGGTTCGGCGGCCGAATGAACGTTCGGCTGCCGAACCTGAGTTCATCCAGAACTCAGTTTCAACGACAAACCATCTCCTTCTTTCCTTCAACGTCTCAAACCATGCAAACTTCACCTCCTCAACATACATATACTCATGTATATGCTCACAGGGGTCCAAGACTAGCTAATAACCCCAAACAACAAAACAAACATACATATAAACATGTAGCTATACATAATTCTTTAAAACTACCATTAATACCCTAAGCATGCATCTCCTTCCTTTATCCCCATAAACTCAGAAACATATACACATGTTCAAGTGCATCACTTACCTCCTGTAATAAGAAGCTACACACTCTGAACAAGGGAAAAACGGATCACCTCTTCTCACACTCTCAACCTCTCTCAAACTCACTTTGTGCTTCAAACCCTTCAAAACTTGGTGAATGAGCAAACTCCTGCATGAGCTGCTCAAAACACTTGCAGATGAGTCATAGAAGACGTGGCTAATTCATGGCAAGAATCTGAGGCCAACATCTGTCAAAAGCCATGACTCAGCTTGGCTGGCCAACTCATCGTCGGCTGCCCAATCGCATGTAACACCATGCAACATTCGGGGGCCGAACTTCCCTTCGGAAGCCAAACACTTTCGGCGGCCGAACTTACTTTCGGCGGCCGAACTTACTTTCGGCGGCCGAACTTGGCTCAACTGCCTTAGATCATTTCAACTCAAAACTCACTTCCCTTATCCTTAAAACATTTAAACACATCATAACACCTAGTAAAAACATAAATCCTACCCTTTTTAGAATTCCGACACCCCGGATTCCATCAAACAACAGGAATTCCGGTGCCGGACTCTAGCCGGGTATTACATTCTCCCCTCCTTAAGAACATTCGTCCTCGGATGTTCCTAAAACATACAAAAACAAAACACAAGGAGGAAACTAACCTCAAAACAAATATGGATACTGCTGGAGCATAGACTCCCGCGTCTCCCTCGTGCACTCTTCTAGATTATGGTGGTTCCATAAAACTTTCACCATCGGAATCTCCTTGTTCCTTAGTTGTCTGATCTGCGTGTCCAGAATCCGCACTGGCTGCTCTATATAGGTGAGATCCGTATGAATCTCCACTTCAGGCTCACTCAGAACCTGATTCGGATCTGATACAAACTGTCGGAGCATAGAAACATGAAATACCGGGTGAATTCTCTCCATAGAAGCAGGTAAATCCAGCTTATACGACACATTTCCGATCCTCTGCAACACCTCAAAGGGTCCAATGTACCGTGGAGCTAATTTACCTTTCTTTCCAAAACGAACCACTCCTTTCATTGGAGACACTTTCAGCAATACCCAATTACCCTCTTGAAACTCTAACTATTTTCTGCGAACGTCTGCATAACTTTTCTGTCTACTCTGAGCTGTTCTAATTCTCTCTCTGATCATGGGCACCATTCTACTGGTAATGTCTACTAATTCTGGCCCTGCAAGAGCCTTCTCTCCTACCTCTTCCCAGCAAACAGGGGATCTGCACTTCCTCCCATACAAAGCTTCATAAGGAGCCATCCCAATGCTAGCATGATGACTGTTATTGTAGGCAAACTCCACCAATGGTAGATGCTGCCGCCAAGAACCGCCAAAGTCTAACACACATAGGCGAAGCATATCCTCTATGGTCTGGATGGTCCTTTCTGACTGTCCATCAGTCTGTGGGTGGAAAGCAGTACTAAAATCTAATCTCGTGCCCATCGCACTTTGCAGACTCCGCCAAAAGCGAGAAGTAAATTGAGGTCCTCTGTCTGAAACTATAGACACTGGAACTCCATGTAATCTCACTATTTCATCCAGATAGACCTGTGCCAACTTATCCACAGAATAGTTACTCCGTACTGGAAGAAAATGAGTAGATTTCGTGAGTCTGTCCACAATCACCCATATCGAGTCTATCCTGTTGGACGCTACTGGTAAACCCACTACAAAATCCATGGCTATGTTCTCCCATTTCCACTCTGGAATCGATAATGGGTTAAGCATTCCGGCTGGTTTCTGATGTTCTAATTTCACCCGCTGACAAACTTCACAGGCTGTCACGAACTGCGCCACTTATTTCTTCATGGCTGGCCACCAATAGACCCTTTTTAGATCCTGATACATCTTGGTGGCTCCTGGGTGAATACTATACCTCGCATTATGAGCTTCCCTCATAATGTCTTCCTTCACACTGCCCCTATCTGGTACACAAAGTCGACTCCCATAGCGAAGGATCCCTTTACTGTCAAATCTGAACTCTGCACTATTACCTGACTGAACAGTCCTGGCAATTTTCATCAACTCAGGGTCCTCATGCTGTCTCTGAGCTATCTGCTCCAGAAACACAGGTGTCACTCTCATCTGTGCTATCAACGCACCTATACCAGACAACTCTAGCTGTAATCCCTCGTCAAAGAGCTTATAAAGCTCCATCACAACTGGTCTCCGCTCTGCTGCTATATGGGATAAACTGCCTAGTGACTTCCGGCTTAGGGCGTCTGCGACTACATTCGCCTTTCCCGGATGATACTGGATTTTACAATCATAATCACTGAGCAATTCGACCCACCTTCTCTGCCTCAAATTCAGCTCTCTCTGACTTAAGATGTACTGTAAACTCTTGTGATCGGTGAAGATCTCGCATTTAACCCCGTAGAGGTAATGCCGCCACATCTTAAGTGCAAAGATAACTGCTGCCATCTCTAGGTCATGGGTAGGGTAATTCAACTCGTGCTTCTTCAACTGTCTAGAAGCATAAGCTATTACTCTATCACTCTGCATCAATACACAACCCAATCCCACTCGAGATGCATCACAGAACACTGTGAAGTCCTCATTACTCACAGGCAGAGCTAACACTGGTGCTGTGGTCAATCTCCTCTTGAGTTCCTCAAAGCTCTCTTCACACTGGTCTGACCATATAAACTTCTGGTTCTTCTGAGTCAATTTGGTCATAGGAGCTGCTATCTTTGAGAAGTTCTGAACGAACCTCCTGTAGTAACCTGCCAGTCCCAGAAAGCTTTTAATCTCAGTCACTGTCGTGGGTCTGGGCCAGTTAGCTACAGCCTCTATCTTCTTGGGGTCTACCTCAATACCCTCTGCTGATACCACATGTCCCAAGAAGGAAATGCTCCGTAACCAAAACTCACACTTCGAGAACTTGGCATATAAACCATGCTCTCGCAGTGTCTGTAAAACGATCCTCAGATGCTGGGCATGCTCTTCTGCATCTCTGGAATACACTAAGATATCATCGATAAACACAATGACAAAGTGATCCAGAAACTCACTGAATACCCTGTTCATGAGATCCATAAATGCTGCAGGGGCGTTAGTCAACCCGAACGGCATCACTAAGAACTCATAATGCCCATACCTGGTCCGGAAAGCTGTCTTAGGCACATCTGCCTCTCTGACTCTCAACTGATGATACCCAGATCTCAGATCTATTTTCGAGAAACAACCTGCTCCAGCTAGCTGGTCAAATAGATCATCAATCCGCGGTAAGGGATACCTATTCTTGATAGTGACCTTGTTCAACTGTCTGTAGTCGATACAAAGTCTAAGGGATCCATCCTTCTTTCTGACAAAGAGCACTGGAGCACCCCAAGGTGAGGTACTAGGGCGGATGAAACCCTTATCTACCAAGTCCTGCAACTGTTCTTTCAACTCTGTTAACTCAGCTGGCGCCATCCTGTAAGGAGGAATAGAGATAGGTCTGGTACCTGGCAGTAATTCAATGTCAAACCCTATCTCCCTATCAGGTGGTAGTCCTGGCAAATCATCTGGGAATACATCGAGAAACTCTCGAACTACTGGTACTGTGGCTGGTTCCCTCACCTGACTATCTAGCTCTCTCACATGAGCTAGAAACCCCTGACAACCCCTCCTAAGCAAACGACGAGCCTGAAGGGCTGAAATCATACCTCTGGGTGTACCTCTCCTGTCTCCTCGGAAGACACACTCTGACCCATCCTGGTCTCTGAGACTCACTAGCTTCTCTCGACAGTCCAACGTAGCACTATATGCAGATAGCCAATCCATCCCTAGAATGACATCAAAATCTGTCAAATCTAGAACCACAAGGTCAGCTGGAAGGCATCTACCCTCTATGAATACTGGACTGAAACGACAGACTGACACTGCCACTGATGGGTCACATCTAGGTCCACTGACCCAGAGAGGATACTCTAACTCAGAACTGATCAAACCCAACCTCTCTATGGCTCTCGAAGCAATAAAGGAATGAGAAGCACCGGGGTCCATCAAAGCATACACATCTGAACACCCAATGATGAGATTACCTGACACCACTGTGTTCGACGTGTTAGCCTCCTCTTGTGTCACTGTGAAAATCCGTGCTGGGGCTACCGGATTTCCACCTCGGGAACCTGCTGCTGAAGTAGAGGCTACCCCTCTACCTCTGCCTCTGCCACTAGTCTGAGGCATGACTGGAGCTACTGGCCGTACAACTGGCTGTACCACACTGCCTGAACTCATCTGCTGGGATGGTGCAAAAGTCATCTGCGGACAATCCCGAGCAATATGCCCTTCCTGTCCACATCGAAAACAAGCTGTAGATCCCAACCGACAAACTCCTCCATGTGGTTTTCCGCATCGTCTGCAGACTGGAGCTGTGCCAGAGCTTGAGCCACTACCTATTCCCAGACCTGACTTGACTTTACTCCAGAACTTACTCTTTGTTCCTCTTGCTCTGTCCCATCTTTTACTGCCTGTAGAACCTGAACTGGGGGCCTTAGAACCCGAAACTTGTGCCCTTGATTGTTTCTAAATATTGGCACTAGCTTCCATCTTCCTGGCTGCATCTATAATAGAGTGAAAACTCTCTTTTTCTGCTGGAAGGATCAAAGAAGAATACTTGGGATGAAGTCTCATGGTATATCTCCTTGCTTTCTTCTGATCAGTATCATAGGCTTGACCCACGTACTGAAGCAGATCTAGAAACTTATCTGTAAATTCATCAACACTCATCTCATCTGTCTGTCGCAACTGTTCAAATTCAATTACTTTCATCTCCCTCGAACTGTCAGGAAAAGCCCACCCTGCAAACTCATTGGCGAACTCTCCCCATGACATGCTGTCCATTCTAGGCTCCACATAATTCTTAAACCATTCTCTGGCTTTCTTACATTTTATTGTGAAACCTGCCATCTCAATGGCTCTCCTATCATCTGCTCCCAACTCACTGGTGATCATCCTAACTGCTCTGAGGTAATCAAATGGATCATCTCCTGTGTTGTATTTAGGAGCATCCAATTTCAAGTACTCCGTCATGTGGACTTTACCTCTAGATGAGCTAGGTTCATGTCTGTCAACAACAGGGGCTACTGGTTCTGGTGGTAGTACTGGTTCATTGGGTTCATTTAGCTCTAGGTGTGCTGCACTTGGATGTATAGGGGAAGATGGATACATAGGATATGGTGGATATGATGGGTAATAGTGAGGATATGGCATATATGGCATGTATGTAGGATATGGGTCAAATCGAGAGTACTCCGACATCCCCTCCATCGGATACTCTGGCTCCTGAAACAAGGATGGATAGCCATAACCTGAGGCCTGACCGCCTCCCTCGGAATCGCCCATACCTTCATCCATAGACGGATCAGTCTCCATAGCCTCCCTCTCTTCCTCTGATCTTCCTCCCCTAACTGTACCTCTTCTGCTCTCGTCTACAGACCTTCTAGGGTCTATTGACATGCCTTCCCTGCTAGATCTCTGAGACCTTGCCCTTGGCAATGCAGGAGGACGAGCAGCTGGTCTTTCATTCTCTGGTGGGACTCCAGTCAATCGAACTGATCGACGAGTTCCTCGCATCTTTACTCTGGAAACACAACATATAACATACCATTTTAGCACATAAACATCACATATCAATCATACACATACAATACTCATGGCATATCATAGCAGATAGGACTCAAGACCCTATCCTAGTGGACATGATTTCCCTATTGTGCTTGACCACTTCTAACCTGTCTGAGCCCAACACTGTCTCTATAGGTCCGATCATGTGAACCTAGGGCTCTGATACCAATCTGTAACGACCCCAAAAAGGACCGTCACCGGCGCTAGGATTCAGGTCGGCTTAAGGCCGCCAGAACCCGTAGCAAGCCTGCTATACTCTCTGTGTACCTGTAAACCTCATACATGATCATACATTTTCTGTGAAAACAAAACTCTTTTCTGAACCAAGGCTCAACCTGTGCATGCACTATCTCTGTACTCTGTACTCATGTACTCTGTACTCTGTATCCCTGACTAGAGCTTGCTCTAGATG
The DNA here is from genome assembly GCF_001659605.2 of Manihot esculenta. Classification (NCBI taxonomy): domain Eukaryota; kingdom Viridiplantae; phylum Streptophyta; class Magnoliopsida; order Malpighiales; family Euphorbiaceae; genus Manihot; species Manihot esculenta. Next base: position 19,517,134 of record NC_035167.2, read on the forward strand.
GGTTAACTCATACCTGTTAAGCCTGGTTTTCACATACAGGAAAACATATATACATATACAGATCATGTACAAAACATACATCACTAGGTCTAGGTCAAGCAACAACTATTACATCTCTTTAATATTACATGTCCACTCTAAGCTATTACAGATCTCTTTACTCTTCCTGTACTCTGCTGGACTGTCCCTGTACACTGTACACTGAATACTGAACCTGCAAAACTGGGGTTAAGGGAGTGGGATGAGCTCTATAGCCCAGTGAGTAGAACAGTAAAACATCTCAGTAAAATATGATCTCATGGAATGCATCATATCACAGACAAGCCACATCAAGAGTAAACCTGTCACCACATAGTCCCAGTAACTCTGTGCCAGGGCGTAGAATCGAGCACCTGGTTTTCCTGTCATATATGTATATGTGTATATAACACCTGTGAACTTACCATTGCCAGGGCGTAGTCAAAGGCTCCTGGACTTTGCTATATACCTGCCAGGGCGTAGTCAAAGGCTCCTGGTCTTTGCTATACGTGCCAGGGCGTAGTCAAAGGCTCCTGATCTTCCTGTCTGTGACTATTGGATCATTCAGCATTTACTCACATCATCAAATAACAATGCAATGCACCATATTCGTGAATACTAATGTAAACAACCTATGGCATGATCATGATGCATGAAATATGCTAAAAGCAGTTTATGGTCCAATTAAAAGTTATCAGTTAGTTCCACTCACCTCGGGCTAACTGGACTGACTGACTCTGCAGGTTCTGAATCTCTGGAGCAGTACTCACTGCTGCTCTCTCTGGTTCCTCTGGTCTGTATAAGCACATAAAGACTCAAATGAGGGACCAAACAAGCTTATGACCAACTCTATTAAACTCCCCAAGAATCCCCTTACACTCACTCAACTATCCATGCAAAACATGCAAAAGAAAGCTGGACAGAACACTTTCGGCGGCAGGTTCGGCGGCCGAATGTCCTCTCCAGAGACGAAACTCAAGCATCTTCGGCGGCCGAATCTCTATGTTCGGCGGCCGAACCCTTTCGGGGGCAAGTTTCGGAGGCCACAAGGCACTCCAGAGACGAAAGTCTCTAATCTTCGGCGGCACCTTCGGCGGCCGAATCCCCCAAACAGAGCCGAACATGAAAAACACTCGGGGCAAGCTGTGGCAGCCTAAGCCACCATGCTAGAGGTTCGGCGGCCGAATGAACCTTCGGCTGCCGAACTTGAGTTCTTCCAGAACTCAGCCCGACGGCAAAACAAGCTTCTCCTTCCCTTCAACATCACCAAACATGCTCATATCAACTCCTTAACACACATATACATAAGTATATGTTCACAGGGGTCCAAAACTAGCTACTAACCCCAAACAACAAAACAAACATAACACATCAACATGTATACATGCATAAATCATCAAAAACTACCATGAACAACCTAAGCATGCATCTCCTTTCTTTAACCCCATAAAACCTTCAGAAAAACATATAAACAGGTTCTAAATCTTCCCTTACCTTTGTAAACAGGAAGATGCACGTTCTGAACAAGGGAAAACGGATCAACCTCTCTTCAACCTCTCAAAATCTCAAAAACGTAACTTTAGTTTCTCTCAACTCTCAACACCTTTGCAAGCACCACCAGCTTCTGTATGATCACCCAAAACATATACAAGTGAATCATAGAGACGTGGCCATTCCATGGCAAGAATCTGAGGCCAACACTTGTCAAAAACCATGACTCAGCGCACCAGCCAACTCATCGTCGGCTGCCCAATCACATGCAAGACCATGCAAGCGTTCGGGGGCCAAACTTACCTTCGGAAGCCGAACACTTTCGGCGGCCGAACTTACTTTCGGCGGCCGAACTTGGCTCAACTGCCTTAGATCATTTCAACTCAAAACTCACTTTCCTTAACCTTAAAACATATAAACACATCATAACCCTTAGTAACACATAACTCCTACCCTTAGATAGAATCCTAACACCCCGGATTCCGCCAGATAATAGGAATTCCGGTGCCGGATTCTAGCCGGGTATTACAGGTTCGGCGGCCGAATGAACTTTCGGCTGCCGAACCTGAGTTCATCCAGAACTCAGTTTCAACGACAAACCATCTCCTTCTTTCCTTCAACGTCTCAAACCATGCAAACTTCACCTCCTCAACATACATATACTCATGTATATGCTCACAGGGGTCCAAGACTAGCTAATAACCCCAAACAACAAAACAAACATACATATAAACATGTAGCTATACATAATTCTTTAAAACTACCATTAATACCCTAAGCATGCATCTCCTTCCTTTATCCCCATAAACTCAGAAACATATACACATGTTCAAGTGCATCACTTACCTCCTGTAATAAGAAGCTACACACTCTGAACAAGGGAAAAACGGATCACCTCTTCTCACACTCTCAACCTCTCTCAAACTCACTTTGTGCTTCAAACCCTTCAAAACTTGGTGAATGAGCAAACTCCTGCATGAGCTGCTCAAAACACTTGCAGATGAGTCATAGAAGACGTGGCTAATTCATGGCAAGAATCTGAGGCCAACATCTGTCAAAAGCCATGACTCAGCTTGGCTGGCCAACTCATCGTCGGCTGCCCAATCGCATGTAACACCATGCAACATTCGGGGGCCGAACTTCCCTTCGGAAGCCAAACACTTTCGGCAGCCGAACTTGGCTCAACTGCCTTAGATCATTTCAACTCAAAACTCACTTCCCTTATCCTTAAAACATTTAAACACATCATAACACCTAGTAAAAACATAAATCCTACCCTTTTTAGAATTCCGACACCCCGGATTCCATCAAACAACAGGAATTCCGGTGCCGGACTCTAGCCGGGTATTACACACATAGTCCCAGTAACTCTGTGCCAGGGCGTAGAATCGAGCACCTGGTCTTCCTGTCATATATGTATATGTGTATATAACACCTCTGAACTTACCATTGCCAGGGCGTAGTCAAAGGCTCCTGGACTTTACTATATACCTGCCAGGGCGTAGTCAAAGGCTCCTGGACTTCTCTATACCTGCCAGGGCGTAGTCAAAGGCTCCTGGACTTCCTGTCTGTGACTATTGGATCATTCAGCATTTACTCACATCATCAGATAACAATGCAATGCAACATATTCGTGGCTACTAATGCACTCATCCTATGGTATAAACATGATGCATGAGATATGCTAAAAGCAGTTTGTGGTTCAATTAAAAGTCATAAGTTTAGTTCCACTCACCTCTGGCTATCTGGACTGACTGACTCTGCAGGCTCTGAACCTCTGGAGCAGTACTCACTGCTGCTCTCTCTGGTTCCTCTGGTCTGTACCTATACAGATGGACTCCAATGAGGGACCAAACAAGCTTATGAATAACTCTCTTAAACTCCCCAAGACTCCCCTTAAACTCACTCAACTATCCATGTAAAACATGCAAAAGAAAACTGGACAGGACACTTTCGGCGGCAGGTTCGGCGGCCTAAAGTCCTCTCCAGAGACGAAACTCAAGCACCTTCGGCGGCCGAAACTCAATCTTCGGCGGCCGAACCCTTTCAGGGGCAAGCTTCGGGGGCCAAACCTCACTCCAGAGACGAAAGTCTCACACCTTCGGCGGCACCTTCGGCGGCCGAATCCCCCAAACAGAGCCGAACATGCAAAACAGGCTGTGGCAGCCAAGCCACCATGCAAGAGGTTCGGCGGCCGAATGAACCTTCGGCTGCCGAACCTGAGTTCATCCAGAACTCAGCTTCAACGGCAAATCATCTTCTCCTTCCCTTCAACCACTCAAACCATATCTACTCCAACGCCTCAACACACATATACTCACGTATATGATCACAGGGGTCCAAAACTATCTAATAACCCCAAACAACAAAACAACCATAACACATAATCAGGTTATACATACATAAATCACCAAAACTCCCATTGAAAACCTAAACATGCATCTCTCTCTCCACAACGCCCATAAAACCTTCAGAAAACATAGAAACATGGTCAAGAGCATCACTTACCTCCTGAAGCAAGAAGCTACACACTCTGAACTAAGGAAAATGGACCAACTCTCCTCAAACGCTCAAACTCACACAAACGGAGCTTTTTGCTTCAAAACAGTCAACACCTTGTGACTTATCAAAACACTCTGCATGAGCTGCTCAAATGCAGCAAATAAACCAGGGGAGACGTGGCCAACTTCTGGACATGATCTGGTGATAACACCTGTCCACAATGCTGACTAAGGGATACAAAACTGCTGGCTAAGCAACTCAGTTTCGGCTGCCGAATCGCATGCAAAACCATGCAACATTCGGGGGCCGAACCTGACTTCGGAAGCCGCACATTGGGCACTTTCGGCGGCCGAACTTATCTTCGGCGGCCGAACTTGGCTGAAGTCGCCATGAACTAGTTTCTCTTCAAAACGCAAAACTATTGACCTGAAAAACTATAAAACACATCAGAACACTTAGAAACCATAACTCCTACCCTTATATAGAATCCCAACACCCCGGATTCCACCAGACAATAGAAATTCCGGTGCCGGATTCTAGCCGGGTATTACACACATAACCTGTTCCCGTAGCGAAGGATCCCTTTACTGTCAAATCTGAACTCCTCATTCTTGCCTGACTGAACAGTCCTGGCAATTTTCACTAACTCTGGGTCATCATGCTGTTTCTGAGCCACCTGCTCCAGAAACACGGGTGTTACTCTCATCTGAGCTATCAATGCACCTGTACCAGACAACACCAACTACAGCCCTTCATTAATGAGCTTGTAGAATTCCATTGTAATGACCTGGAAACCGATACCCCTTTGTAACGGCCCGAACCGCTACCGGCGCTAGGATCCAGATCGGCTTAAGGCCGCTAGGACCCGTAGCAAGCCAAACATACTTCCTATCACCTGGTCAAATCCCATACATGATCAAAACTTAAACATAAAACCTTAAACATCTGATGTATATACCGAGCTTGACCTGTATGCAACATAACTGGAAACATAAAGAACCCCCTACTAGAGCCCTCATCAAAACTCTAGCTGGGTCAACATAACATACATCAAGCTGGGATCACATCCAAAGAACTAGAACCTAACCTGTGCATGCATCAGACCATAAACATAAGACCTCCAAAGAGGTCCTCCTCAAATACTCTAGCGTGGTAAACAACACATGCCACAAGTTTAGTTCAAACACAACTCAACACTAAACATAACATACATCATGTATTAAACAGGAACTAACCAAGTCTTAGGGCCAAGCACAGTACTAATACATAAACATAACTCTGCTTTACTTACATTACAGTTCATTATCTTACAATACATTATCTCAGTTTACATTACATGTCCACACTAACACTATTCTAATACATAAGCACAACCTTAACTCTTGAGACTTCCCGATCGACCTCAAACCTGCAACACTGGGGTTAGGGGAGAGGGGTGAGCTAAAAAGCCCAGTGAGTAGAAACAAAGAAACAGTTCATTAATTACATGCTTTCATGAAATGCGCCACAGCACAAACAATTCACATCACGGATTGGACATGACCTCTAAAGCTCCCTCTGTCGGTGCCCGGCCCCCAAAAGAGCTCACACAGGACTTTCATTACATAACATGGTGCCCGGCCCTCAAAGGAGCTCCACAGGACTTCTCTTATCATGATAGACTTATGGGCCATTGGGGTCGCCTTGGTCCATCCACATCAACAGTAAATAATGCAATGCGTCATATTCGTGTAACTAGTGCAATCAACCTATTACATATAAACATGATGCATGAACATGCTTTAGGCATTTGATTTCGTAAAATAAAAGATTAAGTTTAGTTCTACTCACCTATGGCAGACGCTGGACTAACTCTGCAACAGCTAACACTGATGGCCTCCTCGGTCCCTCGGGTCCGATCCTACACAGGTGGACTCGAATGAGGTGCCAAACACACTCTAAACAACTCATAAAGAACTCCCCAAAAACCCCCCTAAAACATCACTTAAACATGCATAGAAAACAACCATGAAAGGGCTAGACAGGGCACTTTCGGCGGCACCTTCGGCGGCCGAATGTCCCTTCCAGAGCCGAAAGCCATGCAGGTTCGGCGGCCGAAGCCTCTCTCCAGATCCGAAAGTCAGGCACCTTCGATGACCGAAAGTTTGCTCCAGATCCGAAACACAACTTTCGGGGGCAAGGTTAGGCGGCCAAACCATGCATCCACAGGCAGGTTCGGCGACCGAAACCACCTTCGGCGGCCGAACCTAAGTTCATCCAGAACTCAGCCTCTTATGCATACCAGCCTCCCAAGCCTTCCAAACACCCCAAAACATGCATCCAACCTCATAAAAACATGCATAACCCTTAACCATGCACAAAGGAGCTTAAACAAGCTTAAACTCCAACCAGAACATCATAGAGCACACATAAAGAGCTTATGACCCACATAAGCCAAAACCATCAAAACCACTCAAAACCTCACTTGCTCTCTCCCAATCATACATACACTCTCCCACATGCATAAAGTAGCATAAACTAACATAAACTCCTCAACACAAACATCACATAACATACATTGGGCATAAAACTCACATAAACCTAAACATGCATATCTACCCATACTCAACCATTAAAACTCCATTAAACTTACTTAAAACTTCATTAAAATACAAGGAAAGCAAGGGTCTACACTTACCTCTTGAAGATCGAGGGGTGGTGCGATCCCTAACTCGGAGGTGTGGAGGATCCAAGCTCCAAAAGCCTTTAAGCTTCCAAAACTCCTATTTAAGCTTCAAAACTTCAAAACAAGGGTAGAACTCATGAAAAACTTGAGGGATGGGTAGAGAAAGCATGAAAACGACCAAAGGAGTACAAAAACTCACCTGAGCTCGAGAATGGGGAGAAAACTCGCCCATTTCCGATCTGAGGGCTCTTTATAGGTGGCCTGGTCAAAGACCTTCGGCAGCCTAACGTGCCCCCTAAACTCATGCATGTTCGGCGGCCGAACTTGAGGTTCAGCGGCCGAACCTTGGTTTGTTCAAACAAAGCTTTCAGAGGCCAAAAGCGCTCTCGAAGCCTTCCCATGTTCGGCGGCCGAACTTCACTTTTGGCGGCCGAACCTGGCAAATGCCTCCTTGATCTTTTTCTTTTCAAAACTCAATTCTTTTCCATTTAAAAAACCATAAAATCATGTGAAAACATTTTAGAAACACATTTTACCCCTCTAGAAGCCTCTGGCATCTTCAAAATTCCCGATTCCAGTGGAGATTCCGCCGGAAGGTAAGGATTTCGATGCCGGAATCTAGCCGGGTATTACATTCTTCCCCCCTTTAAGAACATTTGTCCCCGAGTGTTCCACAAACAAACAGGCATTCTCAAAACATGGCATCAAGCATACATAAACAAGCAAGCAAACAAGCAAGCAAAACCTAAAACCTCTCTCCTAAAAAGAGAGACACAAGTACTGCTGGAGTAAGAACTCCTGGGTCTTCCAAACACACCTTTCCATACTGTGGTGATTCCAAAGGACTTACACCATCAGGATTCCTTGTTCCTCAACTTCCTGACTTATGTGTCCATGATCTGCACTAACTGCTCAACATAGGTGAGATCCCTTGAGATCTCCACCTCTGGTTCTTTAAGAACCTCACTTGGATCTGACACGAGCTTCCATAACACAGGAACCCGAAAATTCGAATGGACTTTCTCCATAGGAAATCACCCTTACCAAAAGAAACACCTTAGCAGTACCCAACCTACTCCTGAACTCCACTGGCTTCCGCTGCGCTTCTCTGATCCTTTCCCTTTTTCTCTTCATCTTTACTAACTGGCTTCTTCTCACTGCTAACCCAAAACTAACTCTAACTCTAACTCTCACAGGTAGTACCCGAATTTCATATCTATCTTGGAAAATAATCAGCCCTTACTAGCCGTTCCAATAGATCATCAATCCTACATGGGAATACCTGCCCTTGGTAGTGACCTTGTTTAACCGCTTATAGTCATTACAAAGTCTCAAGGATTCATCCTTCTTTTCCCACCACCACACCGGAACAATCCAGGGTGAGGTACTAGGTCGGATAAAACCCCTTGTCTACCAAGTCTCGCCCCTACTCTGACTACTACCTCTCTCTAAACTAAGGTTGGTTCCCTGACCTGACTGTTAAACTCTCACACAAGAGCTAGAACCCTCTGAAAACCCCTCCTACGCACCCTATGAACCTGACAGGCTGATATCAAACCTCTAGGCATCCCTACTGTGTTCCCTCAGAAAACTACCTCTAACCCATCCTGTCCTCTGAACCTGACTACCTTGTCTCTATGGACCAAGATAGCACCACGAGCAGAAAAACCCAGTCCAACACTAAACTGACGTCCAGACAGTCAAGTCTAGGACCTCAAAGTTGAGTGGAAGGCATCTACCCTCAACTGACACAGAACTGAATCGGCAAACTGACTCTGCCACAGACGGATCACACTCGGGTCCACTGACCCAAAGAGAACACTCTAGCCCAGAAGCTATCAACTCAACCTCTCGACGGCTCCTAGAGCAACTAAAGAAAGAGAACCACCAGAGTTCACAAAAATATACACATCAGAACATTCAAAAGTGAGTGTACCTGGCACCACTGTGTTTGATGTGTCTGCCTCTTGCTGAGCTTAGGTGAAGATCCGAGCTGGAGCTGACGGACTTTCTCCACGGGAACCTGAGGAATGAGGAACTGACCCTCTCCCTCTGCCTCGACCACTAACCTGAACAACCATGGCTGGAGCTGCTAGCTGAGCCGCCGCTATACCTGAAGCTGTTCGCTGGGGATGAGCCAACCAGGGCGCAGTGGGACACTCTCGTGCTATGTGCCCCTCCTGTCCGCACCTGAAACATGCTGTAGTCCCCACCCGACAGACTCCTTTGTGCGGCCTTCCGCACCTCATGCATTTCGAACTGCCTAAGCCAGAGCTTGAGCCACCAAAACCCAAACTAGCCTTCAACCGATTCCAAAACTTGCTCTTCTTTGACCTTCTCAGCCCTCTGTCCCCTTTTCTTGTGGTGTTTCCCCACCTTTTATCTCTTATGGCAGCTGTACTCAGAGTGGAGGGATCAATCCCCCCTGAACCTGAGATTCTGGAATCCTGAGTCTGAGCATCCTCCTGAGAATCTCCCATACCTTCCTCTGGCACTCTGATCCCTAAACTGATATCTCCTCTCTGAACATCCAACTCCATTTCCCTCATACTAGCTGACATTCTTCTTGGAGCCATTCCTTCTCTGCTTACATCAAAAGACCTTCCAGGGTCTCTTGATGTTCCCCATCTGCTGACTCCCCACAACTGCGCTCTAGGCAGAGCAGGGGGAAAGGTGTCCATACCTTCCCTCTCAGATGGAACTCCAGTCGATTCCACAGATCGACGAGCACCTCGCATTCTGGCTCCTCTGAAGAACAACACACAAGCATACAAACAATCATTAGCATCATACGGTTCAGGTGGAAACACATGAACCTGCAGCATACATAGCATACATAGCATATCATACATAACATTAATGCCCATGCATGAAATCATGGCATTCCACATCATCATCATACAAGATAGGACTCTACATCCTATCCTAGTGGACATGATTTTTCCTATTGTGCTTGCCCTTCTATGACCTCTAAACCAACCTCTTTCCAATGTGGGATATCTCTAATCCTTGAGCATCTTTGCTCAGCACACCGTACTGATGAGGCCCAAAGCTCTAATACCACTCTGTAACGACCCGAAAACTCATACCCCTCTGTAACAGCCCGAACCGCTACCAGCGCTAGGATCAAGATCGGCTTAAGGCCGCCGGGACCCGTAGCAAGCCAAACACACTTCCTATCACCTGGTCAAATCCCATACATGATCAAAACTTAAACATAAAACCTTAAACATCTGATGTATATACCGAGCTTGACCTGTATGCAACATAACTGGAAACATAAAGAACCCCCTACTGGAGCCCTCATCAAAACTCTAGCTAGGTCAACATAACATACATCAAGCTGGGATCACATCCAAAGAACTAGAACCTAACCTATGCATGCATCAGACCACAAACATAAGACCTCCAAAAGGGTCCTCTTCAAATACTCTAGCGTGGTAAACAACACATGCCACAAGTTTAGTTCAAACACAACTCAACACTAAACATAACATACATCATGTATTAAACAGGAACTAACCAAGTCTTAGGGCCAAGCACAGTACTAATATATAAACATAACTCTGCTTTACTTACATTACAATTCATTATCTTACAATACATTATCTCAGTTTACATTACATGTCCACACTAATACTATTCTAATACATAAGCACAACCTTAACTCTTGAGACTTCCCGATCGACCTCAAACCTGCAACATTGGGGTTAGGGGAGAGGGGTGAGCTAAAAAGCCCAGTGAGTAGAAACAAAGAAACAGTTCATTAATTACATGCTTTCATGAAATGCGCCACAGCACAAACAATTCACATTACGGATTGGACATGACCTCCAAAGCTCCCTCTGTCGGTGCCCGGCCCCCAAAGGAGCTCACACAGGACTTTCATTACATAACATGGTGCTCGGCCCTCAAAGGAGCTCCACAGGACTTCTCTTATCATGACAGACTTATGGGCCATTGGGGTCGCCTTGGTCCATCCACATCAACAGTAAATAATGCAACGCGTCATATTCATGTAACTAGTGCAATCAACCTATTACATATAAACATGATGCATGAACATGCTTTAGGCATTTGATTTCGTAAAATAAAATATTAAGTTTAGTTCTACTCACCTCTGGCAGACGCTGGACTGACTCTGCAACAGCTAACACTGATGGCCTCCTCGGTCCCTCGGGTCCGATCCTACACAGGTGGACTCGAATGAGGTGCCAAACACACTCTAAACAACTCATAAAGAACTCCCCAAAAACCCCCCTAAAACATCACTTAAACATGCATAGAAAACAACCACTTCCTATTGATAGATGGGTCAGTTGCTTAATCTTAGGGATTGCATAATCATAGGCTTAATTTTCCTTCCTGTTTAGATATCGTCTCTCATGTATAAATAGGTTGTAATCTCTATTGTGAGACAATAACAAATATTATATTTCTACACTCCTTAACCAGAACTCACACTTGGAGAACTTGGCATACAAGCCATGCTCCCTCAGGGTCTGCAAAACTATCCTCAGATGATGGGCATGCTCCTCTGTGTTTCTGGAATACACTAAGATATCATCAATGAAAACGATAACAAAGTGATCCAGATACTGACTGAAAACTCTGTTCATGAGATCCATGAATGCTGCAGGGGCATTGGTTAGCCCAAACGGCATTACTGGGAACTCATAATGCCCATATCTAGTCCTGAACACCGTCTTCGGCACATCTTCTTCTCTAATTCTCAGCTGGTGGTACCCGGATCTCAGATCTATCTTGGAGAAACAACCTGCTCCAGCTAGCTGGTCAAATAGATCGTCGATCCTAGGTAATGGATACTTATTCTTGGTAGTGACTTTGTTCAACTGCCTGTAGTCGATACAAAGTCTCAAGGATCCATCCTTCTTCTTTACAAACAGCACTGGAACACGAGGTACTCGGTCGGATGAAACCCTTGTCTACCAACTCTTGCAACTGCTCCTTTAGCTCCTTCAACTCTGCTGGTGCCATCCTGTAGGGAGGGATAGAGATTGGTCTGGTTCCAGGCATCAATTCTATTTCAAACTCTATCTCCCTAGCAGGTGGTAGTCCTGAAAGCTCGTCTGGGAAGACATCTAGAAATTCTCTGACCACGGGCACTGAGGTGGGCTCCCTAATCTGACTATCCAGCTCTCTCACATGAGCTAAAAACCCCTGACAACCCCTCCTAAGCAACCTATGAGCCTGTATGGCTGATATCAGACCTCTAGGCATACCCCTCCTGTCTCCCCTGAAGACAACCTCTGACCCATCTTGATCTCTGAACCTGACTACCTTGTCTCTACAATCCAAGGTAGCACCATGAGTAGATAGCCAATCCATCCTTAGAATGACATCAAAATCCGTCATATCTAGAACCACAAGGTCAGCTGGAAGGCATCTACCCTCAACAATTACTGGACTGAACCGACAGACTGACTCTGCCACTGATGGATCACACTTGGGTCCACTGACCCAGAGGGGACACTCTAACCCAGAGACTATCAAACCCAACCTCTTTACGGCTCTCGGAGCAACAAAAGAATGAGAAGCACCAGGGTCCATTAAAGCATACACTTCACAACATGCATCAAACCATACTAAAACATGCATAAACACATTTCCAAGCATATAGGGGCATAAAACTAACCTATACCCCAACAAACATCACATTAAGCATGCATTTAACATTTAACTAACATAAACCCTAACATTCTACAACTAGCCTAATCATGCATCAAAACCCCTTAACCCTTCATAAAACTTACTTAAAAGCATAAAAGAAGATAGGATCTACACTTACCTCTTGAAGATCGAGAGGAGAGGTGATCCAAACTTGGAGATTGGGAGAAATCAAGCTCCGGGGGTCTCCAAGCCTCAAAACTTTAATCTTAGCTCAAAAATCTTTAAAACAATGTAAAACTCATCAAAAACTTGAAAATATTGAAGGAAAACAACAAATCGACCATGGAAGGGCGAAATCTCACCTATGCCCGAAAATAGAGAGAGAAAACTCGCCCATTTTTGGCTAAGGAGCCTTTTATAGGTGGCTGGCCAGACCACCTTCGGGGGCCAAAGGTGCTTCCGCAAAATCCCCATGTTCGGCAGTCGAACTTGAGGTTCGGTGGCCGAACCTGGGTTTTCTTCCTTTGTCTTTTTCTTTCAAAACTCAATTTTTTTCTTTATTAAAATCACAAAAACACATGAAAACACTTTAGAAAATCATATTCTAGCCTTCAAGAGGGTTTCGACATCCGTGATTCCACCGAAAAGTGGAAATTTTGATGCCGGGGTCTAGCCGGGTATTACACCCTCGATATGGTATGATATGATATGATACAGAAGTCCAGGTCGAGGCCTATTCTACGCCCCTGGCACGATGTAAGAGAAAGTCCAGGTCGATGCCCATTCTACGCCATTGGCACAGTTGGATATGTTATGTTTTAAGAGGAAGTCCTGAGGAGCTCCATCGAGGGCCGGGCATTATTTGGATTATGCAGAGGGTTACTGGTGACAAGTCCATCCTTGATGTGTATTGTTTGTGTTGTGATGCATTTCATGAGAGCATATGTTTATTAAACTATTTTTATGTTCTGCTCACTAGGCTCTTATAGCTTATCCCTTTCCCCTAAACCCACGTTTGCAGGGTCAAGAATAGCTCGGGAGGTCGGCTAGAGGCCGGTATAAGTTTATGTAATAGATTAGTAGTGGACATGTACTATGTAATGGATTAGATTTGTGCTTTGCCCTAGTTTATGTTTTTGTAAAATCCCTGTGAACATGCTTATTATGTATAAGTTTTAATGATGAGTTATCTTGAACCAAGCTTGATGTATGTGATGTTGACCATACTAGAGCATTTGATGAGGGCTCTAGTGTGGGTTTTATGTATACAATTTATGATGCATGCATAGGTTGAGCTTGGTATAAGGAATGTTTAAAATTTTTATGAAATTGTATGATCATGTATGGGATTTTATCAGGTACACAGGATGCATAATAGGCTTGCTACGGGTTTCGACGACCTTAAGTTGATCTGAACCCTAGCACCGGTAGCGGTCCGGTTTTCGCATCATTATATTTACAAAGGTGGATCTTGGAGCTCCATAGCCAGTTAGCAAACTAAGGATATATTTGATATTCTCCAATCCTAAAATGGCTAGTCGCAAATTTTTACGCTCAAATCGTTTGTTAGTGTACTCCAAGTAACGATAAATGTTTACCTTTACAAAAGTGGATCCCAAACCTCTGGAGCAAGTTGGAAAACTAAGGACATATTTAATATTGTCCAATCTGAAAATAATCACTCACAAGTTTTTACGAGTAAATTATTTGTGGAAGTGCTCCAAATGGCAATAAATGTTTACCGTTAAAAAATTGGGGCCTAAAGTTTTGGAAAAAGTTTTTCAACTGAGGATGTATTTGATATTTTTCAACCTCAAAATGGGTTTTTACGCGCAAATCATTTGTGGAAGCGTCCCAAATGGCAAAAAATGTTTACTGTTATAAAAGTGGGGTCTGGAGCTCCAGAAAAAGTTTGCCGACTATGGACATATTTGATATTCGCCGATCTCAAAATGGTCACTCGTAAGTTTTTACATGCAAATCATTTGTGGAAGTGCCCCAAATGGTGATAAATGTTTACCATTAGAAAAGCGTGTCTTGAAGTTTCAGAACAAGTTTGCCAACTAAGGACATATTTGATATTCTCTAACTCTAAAATGGTCACTTGCAAGTTTTTACGTACAAATCATTTGTGGAAGTACTCCAAATGGCAATAAATATTTACCTTTACGAAAGTGAGTTTCGGAGCTCCAAAAGAAGTTTGGCTATTAAGGACATATTTGATATTTCTCAATGCCAAAATGGTCACTCACAAATTTTTATACACAAATCATTTGTGAAAATGTCCTGAGTGGCAATAAATATTTACCTTTACAAAAGTGGATCCTGGAGCTCTAGAATAAGTTTGCTAACTAATGACATTTGATATTCTCCAACCCCAAAATGATCACTCGAAAATTTTTTATGCGAAAATCAAATGTGAAAGTGTCTCAAATGGTGATAAATGTTTACAGTTACAAAAATGGGCCCCGGAGCTCTAGAATAAGTTTACCAAGTAAGGACATATTTGATATTCCCAAACTCTAAAATAGTCACTCGCACGTTTTTATGCACAAATAGTTTGTGGAAGTGCCCTAAATAACAGTAAATGTTTACCTTTGTAAAAGTGGATCCCGGAAGTCCAAAACAAATTTGTAACTAAGGACGTATTTGATATTCTCCAATCTCAAAATGCTGACTCGCAAATTTTTACGTGCAAATCATTTGTAAAAATATTCCGAGTGGTGATAAATATTTACTTTTACAAAAGTGAGTCCTAGAGCTTCGAAATAAGTTTGCCAACTAAAGACATATTTGATATTTTCCAATCCAAAATAGTCAATCGCAAGTTTTTATGCGTAAATCATTTGTGAAAATATTCCAAATGGTGATAAATGTTTAGTGTCACAAAAAGTGGATCCTGGAGCCCCGAAACATGAAGCAGGGATAAAGTGAAAGATGTGGTTGGAGTAACTTACCTCTAGTAAAGATCCACTATCCTTCATATTCCGTGACCCAATAGTCTAGTGATGCGAACATAAGATGGAACCAATTACAAACATTAATTCCTGCAAGGAAGCCTTAGCAAGTTATAAATGTGTAAGTCAAGGTACTCCAAGACAAAGAAATCAAGGTGTTATCCTAAATGGCAAGGCATTCCGAGGAAGAAGTATTATGATGTGAGAACTAAGAGAAAAGCAAAGGAGGAAACACAAAAGAATGGAAGCAATGAAGCTCAAAAGAATGAAGCGTAAGAGAAAGAAGGGGCCAATTTATAATTTGTAGCAAAATTATTGGGCCAATTTATAATTTATTTAATTATTATCTTGGGCTTATTTAGGATTTATTATTTTGGACTTATTTAGGCCCATTAGGTTATTTTGGATCAGCCAACAATTATTTTTACAATCTATTAAGGGAAGAGATAATTAATCATGGAAAGGAATATTTCAATTAAGGAAAGAAATTAACTCTAACATATAAAGAAATATTTTAATTAAGAAAAAAATTAACTCTAATATAGAAAAAAATATTTTAGTACAGAAAAAAAACTTAACTCTAATATGGAAAGAAATATTTTAATTAAGGAAAGAAATTAACTTTAATATGGAAAGAAATATTTTAGTTAAGAAAAAAAAATTAACTCTAATATTGTACGAAATATTTTAATAAAGATAAGAAATGAATTCTAATAAAAGAGAATTAATTCTAATATAGAGAGAAATAAATCAAATAACACAACCAAATAAATTATATATGAATATGGATAAAGAAAAATTAAACAAAGCAAGAAGAAACTAAATAAAGCAAGAAATAACAAAGTTAAGAAAGTTACAACAATTAATTAATCCATTCAGATTTGCAACAAAAGAAATTAAATCTAAAAAACAAAATGGGAAGCAAAACAATTCTTTTAAAAAGGGAAGCAAAACAATTCTTCCAAGTGAGGAAGAGAAATTTAGCTAACCCTAGATGCTTCTACTACCTATTATAACCCTCAACACATGTTAATAACATAGAATTAAAGATAAATAAATAATTATGAACACCAAAATATCAAAACTGGACCTATAAAAAATTCTCACTTGATTATCGATAATTCTAGTACTAGAAATGAAAATTTGATAAATAATAGTAAATATATCATAATTTTATAAAGATATACACACATAGAATGCATAGAAGAAAAAATAAAAAAACCAAAAAAGTATGTATTTTTTAAGATATTGCTATTGTAACAATGCTATTCTAATATAATTCTAAATCTGTGCACTAATTTTATATATGATATGACACTAATTTAGAGGTAGAAACATAAAAAATTCAAATATAAAATTTATGATAAACTACTAAAAATTAATTTTAGACTCAAGAAGTACCTAATTTAGTGAGTATTGATATTATATAATGATCACCCAAAGTAAGTTATGAGTTGTCATTATAAGACATGACCATGTGGCAAGAATTTGATAAGTAGGTAACATAGTCCCATCCGAGGAAAAGAAGATCCAGATGCCTCAACACTCAGCTCATCACCAAAACTCGCACTCCACTAAATAGGTCGAGTCGCAGCATAGATTTACTATTATCAGGCATAGTCTAACATATTTCCATTACGCTTGTAATTGCGGGATCACCGACCTATTAACTGGTGATATTCCTCATCAAGCAGCCGGCCACATCATCGCTAGATTATCAGAAAATGCTGTATTTATCTCCATCTTCTTATAGTATAAAATAGAAGGATCGCAGAGGCAAAGGTACACTATTTTCTCACACTATTCAAGTTATAAGCAATTCATTACATTCGCCTTATCCTTCAATATACTGACTTAAGCATCGGAGTGGCTGCCATGGGCACCCACCATCTCATGTTCTCTATTTTGCAGGTCTACCCAATCACAGCACAACTTTATTTTCTATTCACATTATTTGGTTCTGTTGCCGGAAATCTATTGAATCATGTCTGTTCATTTGGATTACGACCAGTCTCCTACTCTTTTTTTTTTTATAGAAACAAATCTCTCTCTTTTCTCTCCCAAAATAGTTTGTAGTTCGTAAGCTGCTGCTAATATTGCTACCAATGAGGGCATCATCATTTCTTCCACTCTTGGCAGTGGACAAAACACTCCCCAAATGGTCAATAAAGAAGGTCTCAATAATCTAAACAACGAACAGATGCTCCAATACATCCAAAGGTTACAAGCTACCCTCGAACAGTACAAAGCTCGGGAATAGGCATCAAATATGGCTCCTAGAAGAAGGGTGGAAGCCTCTATAGACACTCCAATGGTTCGAACAAAAGCGGTCAAAACGTGACTTAAAGGAAAAGCCGAGTCTGAAGATGAATCAAACGAAGCTCTGAAAGGCATCGATTGGAAGCTGGTACGGGCCGTGGAAAGGTACCAAAAGGAACAAGAGGAGGACTTTGACCTAGATGGTACCTCGCCTCTTTCGCCTCTTTGGACTTTGGACTTTGGCCTTGAAATTCATGTTTGAGGTTGAAAGCAAGAAAAAGGACTACTTTGCAAGTTGTTGGATAGATACCTTTGTTGAAATTGCTAATTTGAGTTGTTTATAATATCAAATGCCTAAAATTATTGAATTTGGGTGGTTTTTTTTAGTTTAGAGCTTACAAGGCATTACAGAGTAGTTTAGGTTTAGTTTTGACTTCAGTTATGGAGTGTGAAATTCATTTTATTTATGAATTAATGTTTTATTTTCATCTAGAGACCATACAACCCGAATCTGCATAGGAACAACCACCATCGCAGATCCCATCTCCGAAGCCTCTCCATCGCACCATCAAGCCGCAGATCACTCTTCTGAAACATCTCCATCGCACATCTCACCTTCTCTTCACCATTCAGATTGCCCATCCTTTCACCAAAGCAAGTCACCATCGCAGATCTGAATCATGGATGAGGTAAGTATATCTGTTCTCTATTCTCAACTTTCTAAACTCACATCTGTTGTGAAAAGTATTGTCATAGGTCGAGCTCAACAATTTCAGCCACCAAAGCCATGTAGGATCTGTGTATATGTGGGACACCCAACTGATCAATGTCCTACACTTTATGAGTATGACCAACCAGTGCATGCATTTGAAAGATTCAGTAGTCAGCCTAGACATACATTTGGAGGATTCTATGAACAGCCAAGACATGATCCATACTATAACACATACAATCCAAGTTAAGGAGACTATCCAGACTTCAGTTGTGCAGGGGCTAAAAACTACCAGGACTATCAAATAAATCAAGCCCAACCAGCACCTCCAAGTTCTAACCAGCACCTTGAGAAGATGATAGAGACATTGGTAGTTTCTGCGCAAAGCCTCCAACAGCAGATAGATCAAATGACCACCTCATTAAATGCAAACATGTTAAGAAGAGAGGAAGAGTTTCAAGATGATGAGATAGATGATGAAAGCTCACAAGTACAAGAACAAGCTGCTGAAGAGAAACAACCAGAATACTGTTTGTCCAAACAAACCAGTCAAACAGAACTTGTTGATAGTTTAGATATCATTGATTGTTTGAGCAAAGATGTTTTTGATATAAATCAAGATGATATACTAAACAATGATCTATACAGGGGAGAGAGCCAGAAAGAGCCAAAACTGAAAGAAACCGACTGTTGCATCCAATAGGTAGACTGCAGCCATGCGCAAAATGAAGAAAGCTCAATCGCACCTCTTCAGATGAGTTCGCAGAAAGGCCTTGCACAAGATAGTCCTGCAACACTTCCAGTCGCACCTCTTCAGCTTCCATCGCATGAAACTCCTGCCAGCCTTCCATTGTAGACCAATCTTGCGCAGAAGGAGCAAACTGAAACCCATTCAGCCATTGATCCAATGCAAACAGCCCATGCTCACAAGGAACAAATGGTATTCCAAGCACCTAAACCAAAGGACCATGCAGATCAATGCCTTTCCAAACCTCCGGATAAGATAGAATTTGTTTTGCCTGAATTCAGTACCAAATTGCAACTACACATGGAGAAACATGAATTGGAATTCAAAGTGCTTCCCAATCATCTCAAAAATGCAAACGTAAGGGCTAGAGGCACACCTCATCTGAAAGAAGAGAAGCTAATCATGTTACTTAATGAGTACATTGGAAAAATAGGATGGGTTATGACCATATCAAAAGGAGTGCTACACTTTCTACTCAATGCAGTTGGGACTCTTTTCCCTTACCCAATTACTTGAGCATTGATCAAGTGGATCGCACCATGCACACCACACCCATGGGAGTACTCAGTTTTCTTTTGCATTTTAATTTTTCCAATACATTGAGGACAATGCATGATTTAGGTGTGGGGGTGCATATTTCTGAATCTTTATTTTTGTTTACTTTTGCTTTGATTTTCAGTTTGAATTTTTGTTTTCGTTTTCAATGTGATTTTTTTTCAATTTTTCGTTTTTGCTTTCAATAACACACACAACCACAGTCTTCTTCCTTTTTGCGTTTCAATTTGCTTCACTCAAATTGATAGACTATGTTGGATGAGTTTTCTTTCCATGACCCCATTGATATGACGACTCTTTAAACTTATGTTGAATCAATTGCAGTGAGTTGTATTCATGTTTGGAAATTGCCTTTTGAATTGAATCTTTGAGCTTGCCATGGTGAAAAATATATTGATGACACTCATTAGAGAGAATAAATTGAAAGATGTGTGAACTTAACATGACTTGTTTTAGCAATTGGTGTTGATTTGCCCAATGCATTGATATAAAAAATTCGGCAATCGCCTAGACTTCGTGAGCACAAGTTGAAAACTGTTCCAATGGTTGAAAGACTATGAACAGAGCTAGTAGCCACTTGGACAGGTGACCAACTGAGTAACTGGGGGTGGGTATCACAAATATGTACCTTCACGTCAAAAGGTTGGTGACTTTTTCAAGCAAGATTAAAGTGTAAAAAGCTGAATAAAGTACTTCAAGGTAAGGGCAAATCACTCTGAAAGCTAGAAAGAGTCTTAATTGAACAAATAATATGTGCATGTGTAATCTCTCTCTTGAGGAAAACAACTCCTAGCCATGGTAAGTAAAGGAAGACAAGGAAAGAAGGTGAGTAACCTTGATGCATATATTCTTCACTGCAATGATTCAAAATGGGGTCTAGAGTAAGAGCTTAAGTGGAAATAAGGATCAAGTAGCAAAGAAAGCCTGTTCGACTATGTTTATTTGCTTGGGGACAAGCAAAAAGTTAGGTGTGGGGGTATTTGATAGAGCATGTTTTAGACCATTTTATCATGATATTATTGATGTTTATTTACATCTTTTCTGCCTAATTTTATGGTTTTGATCTTATTTTGCAGAAGATAAGTGTAAAGAGACAATCTGGTGAAAATGCTCTTAAAACTGCTAAAAAGTGCTAAATATGGAAAGTGCCAAATAAGGAAAGTTTTCAAATAAGGAAAGTTTTCAAATAAGGAAAGTGCATGAGCAAAAGCAGATAAGGAAAGCGCAGTTAGCAGTTATTTGAAATTCAAATCGCAGATCTTTTTTTCCTTATTTAAAGACGTGCAGACACCTCAGCAGTTAGATCTTCCAATTTAGGTAGCAAGATTTCAAGAAGACACACTTGCCTCTCTTGCATTCAGTATTCAAGATTTGAAATTCAAATGAAGGCTCCACCTAAAAAGAAAAGTCTGGATAGCATATCTTTCCCTCTGCACAATCCATCCGCGCGCCTCCTTTCTTCTGAAGACCTTGCAATGCGATTCTTTCCTTTTGAGACAACTTGGGCAGCAAGCATCTCTTGGGCAGCAAGTAAGGACCTAGGGCAACACTTTCAACTATAAGAAGACACATAAGGAGCCTCCCCATACTTTTTTTACTCTCCCTTGGACACATACGGGATTGCAAGTGGCACCATCTCTTCTTCTTCCTTTCTTTATTTTCTTGTTTTGTTTCAGCCATGAGTGGCTGAAACCTTTTATTCTAGTTGAAGATTGGTTGAAACTTTAGTTGTTTTATGGATTGTGAGATTTGAACATACATTGTTATCTTTGGTTATTCAATATTTATGCAATTTCATGCTTGATTCCATTATTGCTTTTTTATTATGATCAATGTGGCCACTTGATTCTTGATTGCAAGGTAATATATTGTTAGTTTGAATAATTTTGAGTCCGTAATTGCCTGGATTGTTCAAACACAAGAACACTTGGTGTAAAAACTAAGGAAGTTGCATAATCTAGCAATATCACCATGTGTTTGGGTAGCTAGGATTGGATCTCTCTATTTCTTAATGCAATTGACAGTTGTTTTGATGCCTAAGGCCCAAGGACATTCCTTGACAACTTGTTGATTAGTGATTAATTAGAGGACGTTCCCTAATTGGTTTATGAATATATCAAGGGAAACTAAGTGTCAATGATCAATCCCGACAACTGAAGTGGATCCAATTCTTCAACTAGATCTTTCTTATTATTGATTTCTCTTTATTTTTATTATTCGCTTTCTTTTATTGCTTTCAGCATTAGATCAATTCAATCAATCTCAAAACCCCCCTTTTTATTTTACTTGCACTTTATTTTTATTTTGCTTTCAGTTTCTTTGCTTTCAGTTAATTCTCTTGGTCTTGACAAGGAAGATAGGTAAGTTTTCAATTTCCTGTGGATTCGATCCTTTCACCACTATCTACAGTTGTAAGATTATTGATAACCAGAAAGGTTATTTTTTACTAGTTTCGACAACCGACTGTCACTTATACATCTGAATTTCAGGTTAGATACTTATTGTTTATTAAGTGGGGAGGTACCGTCTTGGGCTATGATCCCCTGTTGATGTAAGCCCAGTGGTACTAATGAGCTATATGCATATAAAGTGCTAGACTCTCAATAAAACCTATCCTTTCTATATGAGTATTGGACGGATAAAGAAGGCGTTTTCTATACAAGTTCTCCAAACCTATCAAATGGATCTCCTTGGTTCAAGACAAACTTGGTTCTAAGCAACGACTAAGTATCATCGCATGCATACAATTCATTAATGCATCCATGTTTCACTCATACATTATACTAACCCCTTGCGTTGTACAACCATCATATCTCCAAAGAAAACCAATAGCATTCTTACTCCAACTGGTTGAATAAGAGAGAGTGGTAGACTTTAGAAAAAAGCAAGATCCGTAGGTTCTGAGTTAAAGACAGTTGTAATAGCTAACGATGTTAGTGTACTTGCCCTACGCCATTATTTTGGACCTTTTTGTATGTCATTTTTTTTATTAACAAAAGAGATTTTATTATCATTATTATTTATTTGCATGTTACATAATTATGATTAACATCCTAGGTTACTTATTATTATGATGATAATAATAAAATATGACTAGTATGATTATTGATTGATAATCATGAGATGATTATGTGTATGTTGATATAAATCAATAATCATAGATACTAGTTAGAGAATGAAGTATTGGCTAGACCCACATTGAGATCACTACATGGCTTTTTGTCATAAGTGAATCTCAAAAATAGTTATGTTTTAATCCTTTGACTTGAGATTGTCATAGTTTTCAACATAAAGACTGTTATGTTTTAACATAACCAAACGCTGTCTTTAATTGGATAATCATAAAGGTTATGATTGAGCATAATAGAAATTATGTAGAGGATAATGAACAATCAAGATAGAATTTGTCCCTCTCTTTGAGAGAGATATCTTCTGGGCTCCTTAATAAGTGAGACTGAGAAATGTATGGTCGTGCTCAAATGAATTGATAATGTGATCAATATCATTTGGTTTTATTAGTCTACTTAGAGATCAAGAAATTATAAGTTTGAACGTTATAAGTTTCATATTAACCATTGTAACGACCCGGGAACCGGACCGCTACCGGCACTAGGATCCAGATCGACTTAAGGTCGCCGGGATCCGTAGCAAGCCTACTATACATCCTGTACATCTGATAAAATCCCATACATGATCATACATTTTCATAAAAACTTTAACTTTTCACATATACCAAGCTTGACCTGTGCATGCATCATAACTGTATACATAAAATCCCTTACTGGAGCCCTCATCAAATGCTCCAGTTGGGTCAACATCTCATATGTCAAGCCTGGTTCAACATATCTCATCATTAAACATTTACATAACGATCATGTACAACAGGGATTCATAACTTATCAATAGGGCCGAGCACAATACTAATCCTCATATATTTCTTTACATTACATTACATCACATTACATGTCCACTAAAACTCTATTACATGCCATAGCCATTACCCTTACTGACTTCCTGTACTATCTCTGACCCTGCAACCTGGGGGTTAGGGGAAAGGGGTGAGCTACAAAAGCCCAGTGAGCAGAACAATAAAACAGTTAAATAATATATGCTTTCATGAAATGCATAACATCACAAACAATTCACATCACGGATGGACTTGTCACCAATAACCCTCTACTCTGTGCCCGGCCTACATCGGGGCTCCTCAGGACTTTTGCTTAACATAACATAACATGTCCAACTGTGCCAGGGGTGTAGCATGGGCCTCACTGGACTTCTTTTATATATTACATATCGTGCCAGGGGCGTAGAATGGGCCTCACTGGACTTTCATACCATATCATATCATATCATATCGAGGGCTAGTGGGTCATCCAATATCCATCCACATCAACATCAAACTATGCAATGCAACATATTCGTGAATTCTAATGCAAAACAACCTAGTACATATCATGGCATTCGTGATGCATGAACATGCTAAAAATTTTGTTGCTTTAAAGAAAAATAGAGTTGTGTTCTACTCACCTCTGGCTGACGCTTTACTGACTCTGTAGCAGCTAACTCACTGCTGACCTCCTCGGTCTCTCAGGTCTGATCCTACACAGGTGGACTCACATGAGGGACCAAACATACTCTAAACATTTCCTCAAAAACTCTTTAAAACCTCTCTAAACATGTATCAAACAACCAAGGAAGGGCTGGACAGGGGACTTTCGGCGGTAGGTTCGACGGCCGAAGGTTCTCCCCAGATCCGAAAGTCAGGCACTTTCGGGGGCAGGTTCGGTGGCCGAATCCCCTTCACAGATCCAAAAGTCTAACCTTCGAGGGCATGTTAGGCGGCCAAAAGGCTGCCTCCCATGCAGGTTCGGCGGCCGAACATGGTTTCGGAGGCCGAACTTGGTTCCCTCTGAACGTCAGGTCTGAATCTGTCTCCAACATACAGCCTCCAAAACAACCCAAAACCTCACATGCTCTCCCCCAAACATGCATACTCACTCCCACAAGCATAAGGGGTCTAAAAACTAGTCTAAACCCCCAACAAACATTAACACAAACAACATAGGGCATACACTTAACATAAAACCAACATAAACCCTAAAACATAGATCTACCCATTTTATGCATTAAAACTCTTAAAACTCCATTAAAACATGAAAGAAAACAAAGATCTACACTTACCTCTTGAAGATCGAGAGTAGATGCGATCCGAACTCGGAGATGAGGAGAAAACGGTCTCTGGAGGTCTCTAAGCTCAAAACTTTGATTTAAGCTTTAAAATCTTCAAAAACAAGATAAAAACTCATAAAAACTCTAAGAGATTTGAAGGAAAACATGAAATCAATCATGGAGGGTCAAGAACTCACCTTTGCCTGAAAATGGAGAGAAAAACTCGCCCATTTTCGGATAGGGGGCCTTTTATAGGTGGCTGGCCAGACCACCTTCGGGGGCCAAAGGTGCTTCCGAAAACCCCCCATGTTCGACGGCCGAACTTGGGTTTTTCCCTCCATAGCTTTTTTCTTTCAAAGCTCAATTTCTTTCTTCATTAAAACCATAAAAACATGTAAAAACATTTTATAAAACATATTTTACCCTTCTAGAGGGTTCCGACATCCGAGAATTCCGTATTCCAACGGAGATTTCGCCGAAAGGTAGGAATTCCGATGCCAGGGTCTAGCTGGGTATTACATTCTCCCCCCCTTAAGAACATTCATCCCCGAATATTCAATACACACAAGCATAGCATCAAGAGAAACATATAAAACCTAGAACACTCACTTTAGAAGAGATAAGGATATTGCTGGAGTATGAACTCCCGGGTCTCCCAAGTACACTTTTCCATTTTGTGGTGATTCCAAAGGACTTTCACCATCGGGATTTCCTTATTCCTCAACTTCTGATCTGCGTATCTATGATCCGCACTAGCTGCTCAACATAGGTGAGATCTCCTAGGATCTCTACATCTGGCTCTTTAAGAACGTTGCACGGATCTGACACGAACTTCCATAATATGGAAACATGAAAAACCAAATGGATTCTCTTCAAGGAAGCAGGTAAATCTAACTTGTACGATACATTCCCAACCTTTTTGCAAGACCTCAAAGGGTCCGATGTATCATGGAGCTAGCTTACCCTTCTTCCCAAAACGAACCACCCTTTTCATAGGAGACACCTCGAGCAACACCATATCTCTCTCCCGGAAAACTATAAGCTTCTACGGACATTTGCTTAACACTCCTGCCAGCTCACAGCCGTTCTGATTCTTTCTCTGACCACCGGCCTTCTCTCTGCTGTAATATGGGATAAACTGCCAAGTGATTTCCGGCTGAGGGCATCTGTCATAACATTTGCCTCACCCGGATGATACTGAAACTTGCAATCATAGTCACTAAGCAGTTCTACCCATTTCCTCTACCTCAGGTTCAACTCTTTTTGACTCAAGATGCATGCAGGCTTTTATAATCTGTAAAGATCTCATATTTTACCCCATACAAGTAATGCCTCTACATCTTGAGTGCAAAGATCACAGCTACCATTTCTAGATTATGTGTAGGGTAATTCAACCCACGCTTCTTCAGCTGCCTAGAAGCATAAGCAATTACCTTCTCATTCTGCATCAACACACAATCTAGTCCCACACGGGACGTATCACAGAACACTGTGAAGTCTTCATTACTGGTGGGCAGAGCTAACACTGGTGCTGATGCCAACTTTCTCTTCAGCTCTTTAAAACTCTCTTCACACTGATCAGACCACACAAACCTCTAGTTCTTCTTGGTCGATCTGGTCGTAGGAGCGGTAACTCTAGAGAAGTTCTGGATGAACCTGTTGTAGTAATCTGCCAAACCTAAAAAGCTTTTTATCTGTGTCACTGTAGTGGGTCTGGGCCAATTAGCTATAGTTTCTACCTTCTTGGGGTCCACTTCAATTCCTTTTTCTGATACATGCCCCAAGAATGAGATTCTCCTCAACCAGAATTCACACTTGGAGGACTTAGCATACAAGCCGTACTCCCTCAGGGTCTGCAAAACTATCCTCAGATGATGGGCATGCTCCTCTGCGTTTCTGGAATACACTAAGATATCATCAATGAAGACAATAACAAAGTGATCCAAATACTGGCTAAAAACTCTGTTCATGAGGTCCATGAATGCTGCAGGGGCATTGGTCAGCCCAAACGGCATCACTAGTAACTCATAATGCTCATATCTGGTCCTGAACGCCGTCTTTGGCACATCTTCCTCTCTGATTCTTAGCTGGAGGTACCCAGATCTCATATCTATCTTGAAAAAATAACCTGCTCCTGCTAGCTGGTCGAATAGATCATCGATCCTGGGTAGAGGATACTTGTTCTTGGTAGTGACTTTGTTCAACTACCTGTAGTCGATACAAAGTCTTAGGGATTCATCCTTCTTCTTTACAAACAGCACTGGAGCACCCCAAGGTGAGGTACTCGGTCAGATGAAACCTTTATCTACCAACTCATGTAGCTGATCTTTCAACTCTTTTAACTCTGCAGGTGCCATCCTGTAGGGAGGGATAGAGATGGGTCTAGTTCCAGGCATCACTTTTATTTCAAACTCTATCTCCCTAGCAGGTAGTAAACCTGGCAGCTCGTTTGGGAAAGCATCTAGAAACTCTCTGACTACGGGCATCGAGGCGGGCTCCCTGACCTGACTATCACGCTCTCTCACAAGAGCTAAAAACCCCTGACAACCTCTCCTGAGCAACCTACGAACCTGTAGGACTGATAACCAACCTCTGGGTATCCTTACTTTGTCCTCTCTACAGACTACCTCT
The DNA here is from genome assembly GCF_001659605.2 of Manihot esculenta. Classification (NCBI taxonomy): domain Eukaryota; kingdom Viridiplantae; phylum Streptophyta; class Magnoliopsida; order Malpighiales; family Euphorbiaceae; genus Manihot; species Manihot esculenta. The sequence goes on from NC_035167.2 coordinate 19,544,475, forward strand.
GATCCATCCCGATCTCTGCTACCCGAGGTAGCACCATGAGTAGAAAACCACTCTATCTCTAGAATGACGTCAAAATCAGTCAAATCTAGAACCACTAGGTCGGCTGGAAGGCATCTACCCTCTACACATACTGAACTATACCGGCAGACTGACTCTGCCACTGATGGATCACACTTGGGTCCACTGACCCAAAGGGGACACTCTAACCCAGAGACTATCAAACCCACTCTATCTACGACTCTCGGAGCAACAAAAGAAAGAGAAAAGCATCAGGGTTCATTACAACATACATGTAATACCCGGCTAGATTTCGACATTGGAATCTCTACCTTCCGGTGGAATCTCCATTGGAATCGGGAATTCTGAAGATGCCAGAGGCTTCTAGAAGGGTAAAATGTGTTTTCTAAAATGTTTTTATTGATTTTATGGTTTTAAATGGAAAAGAATTGAGTTTTGAAAAAAAAGACCAAGGAGGCATTTGCCAGGTTCAGCTGCCGAAAGTTAAGTTCGGCCGCCGAACATGGGAAGGTTTCGGGAGCACTTTTGGCCTCCGAAAGCTTTGTTTAAACGAGCTAAGGTTCGGCCGCCGAACCTCAAGTTCGGCCGCTGAACCTCAAGTTCGGCCGCCGAACATGCATGAGTTTAGGGGGCACGTTAGGCTGCCGAAGGTCTTCGACCAGGCCACCTATAAAGAGCCCTCAGATCGGAAATGGGCGAGTTTTCTCCCCATTCTCGAGCTCAGGTGAGTTCTTGTCCTCCTTTGGTCATTTTCATGTTTTTCTTCATCTCGTTCATGTCTTTATGAGTTTCATGGTAGTTTTGAAGAGTTTTCAAGCTTAGATTAAGTTTTGGGAACTTGGAGACCCAAGGAGTTGGTTCCTCCCATCTCCAAGTTAGAGCTCGCACAAACCCTCGATCTTCAAGAGGTAAGTGTGGATCTATGCTTTCCTTTATGTTTCATGAAGTTTTAAGTAAATTTTAAGAGGTTTTAATGGTTAAGAATGGGTAGATATGCATGTTAGGGTTTATGTGGGTTTTATGCCCAATGTATGCTTATGTATGTTTATATGTATGTTTATGTGATGATATGTAGGAAGTTTAAGCTAGTCTATGCATGTGGGAGTGAGTATGCATGATGGGGAGAGAGTATGTGAGGATTTGGGTTGTTTTGATGGTTTTGGCCTATGTGGGTCATAAGCTATCTATGTATGTTTTTTATGTTCTTTGTTGGAGTTTAAGCTTGTTTAAGCTCCTTTGTGCATGGTTAAGGGTTTATGCATGTTTTTGAGAGGTTGGGTGCTGTTTTGGGGTGTTTGGAAGGTTTGGGAGGCTTGAATGCATGAGAAGCTGAGTTCTGCCCTTCTGGGAAGAACTCAGGTTTGGCCGCCGAAAGTAGCTTCGGCCGCCGAACCTGCCTTTGGATGCATGGTTTGGCCGCCTAACCTTACCCCTGAAAGTTGAGTTTTGGCTTGAAAGCAGACTTTCAGCCGCCGAAGGAAGGATTCGGCCGCCGAAGGTGCTTGACTTTCATCTCTGGAGAGGGACTTTTGGCCGCCGAAGGTGCCGCCGAAAGTGCCCGAGTTTCGTCTCTGGAGGGAGGGTTCGGCCGCCGAAGGTGCCGCTGAAAGTGCCCTGTCCAGCCTGTTCTTAGTTGTTTTCTATGCATGTTTTGAGGATGTTTGAGGGGGTTTTTGGGTAGTTGTTTATGAGTTGTTAGAGTGTGTTTGGCACCTCATTCGAGTCCACCTGTGTAGGATTGGACCCGAGGGACTGAGGAGGCCATCAGTGTTAGCAGTTGCAGAGTCAGTTCAGCGTCTGCCAGAGGTGAGTAGAACTAAACTTAATCTTTATTTTACGAATTCAAATGCCTAAACATGTTCATGCATCATGTATATATGTAATAGGTTGATTGCACTAGTTACACGAGTATGACGCATTGCATTATTTACTGTCGATGTGGATGGACCAAGGCGACCCCAATGGCCCATAAGTCTGTCACGACAAGAGAAGTCCTGTGGAGCTCCTTTGAGGGCCGGGCACCATGTAAAAAGTCCTGTGTGAGCTCCTTCAGGGGCCGGGCACCATGTTATGTAATGAAAGTCCTGTGTGAGCTCCTTTGAGGGCCGGGCACTGACAGAGGGAGCTTTGGAGGTCATGTCCAATCCGTGATGTGAATTGTTTGTGCTGTGACGCATTTCATGAAAGCATGTAATTAATGAACTGTTTTCTTTGTTTCTACTCACTGGGCATTTTAGCTCACCCCTCTCCCCTAACCCCAGTGTTGCAGGTTTGAGGTCGTTCGGGAAGTCTCAAGAGTTAAGGTGGTGCTTATGTAATAGATTAGTGTTAGTGTGGACATGTAATGTAAATTGAGATAATGTATTGTAAGATAATGAAATGTAATGAAATGCAAGTAAAGTAGAGTTATGTTTATGGATTAGTACTGTGCTCAGCCCTGAGACTTGGTTAGTCCCTGTTTAGTACATGATGTATGTTATGGCTTATGTTGAGTTGTGTTCGAACTAATCTTGTGGCATGTGTTGTTTACCACACTAGAGTATTTGATGAGGACCCTAGTGGAGGTCTTATGTTTGTGGTTTGATGCATGCACAGGTTAGATTCTAGTTCTTTGGATGTGACTCCGGCTTGATGTATGTTGTGTTGACCCAGCTAGAGTTTTTGATGAGGGCTCTAGTAGGGGGTTCCTTATGTTTTCAGTTATGTTGCATACATGTCAAGCTCGATTTTTTTTACGTCAGATGTTTCAGTTTTTATGTTAAAGTTTTGATCATGTACGGGATTTGACCAGGTGATAGGATGTATGTTTGGCTTGCTACGGGTCCCGGCGGCCTTAAGCTGATCTGGATCCTAGCGCCAGTAGCGGTTCGGGCCGTTACAGAGGGGTATCGGTTTTCGGGTCGTTACAATACACATCAGAATATACAAGAGTGGGGTTACCTGGCACCACCGTGTTCGATATGTTAACCTCCTGCTGGGTCATGGTGAAGATCCGTGCTGGAGCTGATGGACCTTCTCCACGGGAACCTGCTGAAGAAGAGGCTGTCCCCCTTCCTCTGCCTCGACCAAAACCCTGCATCATGGCTGGAGCTATTGGTTGAGCTACACTGCCTAAAGTTGTCTGCTGGGACTGTGCCAACAAGGTCGCAGTGGGACACTCACGTGCCATGTGCCCCTCCTGTCCGCACCTGAAACATGTTGTTGTCCCCACCAGACAGACTCCCTTGTGCGGCCTACAGCACCTCATACATCCGGAGCCAACCAAACCAGAGCTCGAACCATCACCTAATCCCAGACCAGACTTTAACCTATCCCAGAACTTGTTCTTCTTTAACTTTTTAGTGGTGCTGCCCCACTTTTTACTGCCTGAGGCTGCTGCATTCAGAGAAGAGGGATCTAACTTTCCCCTGCCTGGGGACTTGAAACCCAAAGACTGTGCCACTGTCTGCTTAACTGACCCCTCAATGATGGCTCTAGCCTCCATCTTCTGTGCTGCATCCACAATGGTGTGGAAGCTCTCCCTCTCTGTTGCAAGGATCAGGGAGGAATACCTAGGGTGGAGCCTCATGGTATACCTCCTAGCTTTCTTCTGATATGTGTCATATGCCTGACCCACATACTGCAGCAACTCCAGAAACCTGTCGATGTATTCATCGACACTCATATCTTCTGTCTGCCTTAGCTGCTCAAACTCAACAACTTTCAGCTCTCTGGAACTGTCTGGAAATGCCCATCCAGCAAACTCATTTGCAAACTCCTCCCAGGATAGGCTGTCCAACCTTGGGTCCACATAATTTTTAAACCATTCTCGTACTTTCTTGCATTTCAATGTGAACCCCGCCATCTGAATGGCTCTACTATCACTGGCTCCTAGCTCATCCGTTATCATCTTTACCATTTTGAGTTACTCAAACGGATCATCACCTGTCTTGAACTTGGGAGCATCCAGCTTCAAATAATCGGTCATCTTTACCTTACTCCCCATAGATGAGCTAGGTTTAGGTGTTTGGACTTCAGGGACTATAGGTTCTGCTGGTGGAGGAGGAGGTACAGTACTCCCTGGATTAGGGTTTGCTGGGTTTTGAAAGAAGGGTGAGGGTGGAAACATAGGATACTGTGGATATGGCGGGTAAAAGGGAGGATAGGGCATAAAGGTGGGATATGGGTTATAGCTAGAGAAATCCGATGTACCTCCCATCGGATACCCTGGCCCCTATGGGTAGGGTGGATACTGGGTGGTTGAACAAAACCCGAGGCCTGAGCACCTCTTTGGGACTCTCTCATATCCTATACTGACATACTCATGCCCAGACTACTATCTCTTCTCTGATCATCCTCCTCTGATCCCCTCACATCAGCTGACATTCCATCCTGAACTGTTCCCCTCCTGCTTACATCAAAAGACCTTCTAGGGTCCCTTGACGTACCCTCTCTACTTGATCTACATGACATTACCCTTGGCAAAGCAGGGGGACGGGCATCCATGCCCTCATTCTCAGGTGGAGCTCCTGTCAATCTAGTTGATCGACGTGAGCCTCGCATCCTGTTTTCTGAAAAACAACACATACACATAAACATCAGCATCATATGATTCATGTGGAAACATATGAACCCGCATCATACATAACATATCATTAATGCACATGCATATAGTCATGGCATTTCACATCATCATCAAGACAGGACTCTATATCCTATCCTAGTGGACATGATTTTTCCTATTGTGCCTGCCCTTCTATGACATCTATGAGCCCGACACACTCTAGGTCCGACCATATGAACCTAGGGATCTGATAACACTCTGTAACGACCCGAAAACCGAACCGCTACCGGCGCTAGGATCCAGATCGACTTAAGGTCGCCGGGACTCGTAGCAAGCCTACTGTACATCCTGTACATCTGATAAAATCCCATACATGATCATACATTTTCATAAAAACTTTAACTTTTCACATATACTAAGCTTGACCTGTGCATGCATCATAACTGTATACATAAAAACCCTTACTGGAGCTCTCATCAAATGCTCCAGTTGGGTCAACATCTCATATGTCAAGCCTGGTTCAACATATCTCATCATTAAACATTTACATAACGATCATGTACAACAGGGATTCACAACTTATCAATAGGGCCAAGCACAATACTAATCCTCATATATTTCTTTACATTACATTACATCACATTACATGTCCACTAAAACTCTATTACATGCCATAGCCATTACCCTTACTGACTTCCTGTACTATCTCTGACCCTACAACCTGGGGGTTAGGGAAAAGGGGTGAGCTACAAAAGCCCAGTGAGCAGAACAGTAAAACAGTTAAATAACATATGCTTTCATGAAATGCATCACATCACAAACAATTCACATCACGGATGGACTTATCACCAATAACCCTCTACTCTGTGCCCGGCCCACATCGGGGCTCCTTAGGACTTTTGCTTAACATAACATAACATGTCCAACTGTGCCAGGGGCGTTGCATGGGCCTCACTGGACTTCTTTTATATATTACATATCATAACATGTCCAACTGTGCCAGGGGCGTAGCATGGGCCTCACTGGACTTCTCTTACATATTATATATCGTGCCAGGAGTGTAGAATGGGCCTCACTGGACTTTCATACCATATCATATCATATCATATCGAGGGCTAGTGGATCATCCAATTTCCATCCACATCAACATCAAATTATGCAATGCAACATATTCGTGAATTCTAATGCAAAACAACCTAGTACATATCATGGCATTCGTGATGCATGAACATGCTAAAAATTTTGTTGCTTTGAAGAAAAAATAGAGTTGTGTTCTGCTCACCTCTGGCTAACGCTTTACTGACTCTGTAGCAGCTAACTCACTGCTGACCTCCTCGGTCTCTCAGGTCCGATCCTACACAGGTGGACTCACATGAGGGACCAAACATACTCTAAACATCTCCCCAAAAACCCTTTAAAACCTCTCTAAACATGCATATAAAACAACCAAGGAAGGGCTGGACAGGGAACTTTCGGCGGCAGGTTCGGTGGCCGAAGGTCCCTTCCAGAGCTGAAAGTCATGCACTTTCGGAAGCAGGTTCGGCGGCCGAAGGTTCTCCCCAGATCCGAAAGTCAGGCACTTTCAGGGGTAGGTTCGGCGGCCGAATCCCCTTCATAGATCCGAAAGTCCAACCTTTGAGGGCATGTTAGGTGGCCAAAAGGCTACCTCCCATGCAGGTTCGGCGGCCGAACATGGTTTTGGCCGCTGAACCTGGTTCCCCCTGAACGTCAGGTCTGAATCTGTCACCAGCATACAGCCTCCAAAACAACCCAAAACCTCACATGCTCTCCCCCAAACATACATACTCACTCCCACAAGCATAAGGGGCCTGAAAACTAGTCTAAACTCCCAATAAACATTAACACAAACAACATAGGGCATACACTTAACATAAAACCAACATAAACCCTAAAACATAGATCTACCTATTTTATGCATTAAAATTCTTAAAACTCCATTAAAACATGAAAGAAAATAAGGATCTACACTTACCTCTTGAAGATCGAGAGTAGATGCAATCCGAACTCGGAGATGAGAAAACGGTCTCCGGAGGTCTCCAAGCTCAAAACTTTGATTTAAGCTTTAAAATCTTCAAAAACAAGATAAAAACTCATAAAAACTCTAGGAGATTTGAAGGAAAACATGAAATCAATTATGGAGGGTCAAGAACTCACCTTTGCTCGAAAATGGAGAGAAAAACTCGCCCATTTTTGGATAGGAGGCCTTTTATAGGTGGCTGGCCAGACCACCTTTGGGGGCCAAAGGTGCTTCCGGAAACCCCCCATGTTCGGCAGCCGAACTTGGATTTTTCCCTCCATAGCTTTTTTCTTTCAAAACTCAATTTCTTTCTTCATTAAAACCATAAAAACATGTAAAAACTTTTTATAAAACATTTTACCCTTCTAGAGGGTTCCGACATCCGATAATTCCGGATTCCAACGAAGATTCCGCCGGAAGGTAGGAATTCTGATGCCGGGGTCTAGCCGGGTATTACAACCATGACTTATGTTCAAACTAGATATCGTGTGACAAAGGGATTAATACATGTTTCATTTATTAGGTTTTATCAAACTATCGATCCTCATATTAATTGGGTAGTCATAACGTCTTGCTAGAGGCCGCTTATGATTTATGGGCATTGTCGGACTGGGCCTATTGCCAAATATTATGAGCCTATTAGGTCACACATAAAAAACGTCATTCATGTGCTATGTCATATTAATAGGCTAAGAGCCCATTAGTATAATTAATAATAATAAAGATATTATTATTAATATTAATTATTTGTTCTTATAAGATAATAATATTTAAAATATCTACAGTCTATCTGTAATGACAGAACGGTTGTCGAAACCGGTAAAAAATAATCAATTCAGCTACCAACAATATTAGTACTGTAGATAGTGGTGAAAGGATCGTATCCACAGAGAATTGATACTTACCTACTTTCCTTATCAAGACCAAGAAAACAAACAGAAAGTAAAATAAAAATAAAGTGCAAGAAAAGTAAAAAGGGGTTTTGAGATTGATTGAATTAAACTACTGATGAAAGTAATAAAAATAAAGCGAATAATAAAATAAAGAGAAAACAATGAGAAGAAAAGCTCTAGTTGAAGAATCGAATTCACTTTAGTTGATGGGATTGATCATTGACACTTATGTTCTTTTGCTTGATTCAATAAATTGGTCATGGTGATTGAAGACGCTTCTCACAACCATACTTCTCCTTTATTATTAACCAATTAGGGAAAGTCCTCTAATTAATTACTAATTAACAAATTGCAAGGAACGTTCTTTAGCCTTAGGCTTACTAACAATTGCCAATTGCATTAAGATATGGAGAAAACCAATTCTAGTTACCCACAAGCATGGTGACAACACTAGATCATGCAATATCCTTGGCTTTTACACCAAGTGTTCTTATGTTTGAACAATCCAAGCGATTACGTACTTAAATTTATCCAAACAAACATATATCAATTACCTTGCAATCAAGAATCAATGTAGATCCAAACAACAAAGCAATAATAGAATTAAGCACAAGATTACATGAATATTGAATAACAAAAGATTAACAATATAGTCCAAGTCTCTCAATCCATAAAAACAATTAAAGCTTCACTTGTTCTTCAACTAGAATAAAAAGGTTTCAGCCACTCATGGCTGAAACAAAACAGAAAATAAAATAAAAGAAGAAGAAAAGAAGAAGAAGAAGAAGGAGAGTGCTTGGCCGAAGCCTAGGAGAAGGGGGAAAGAAAGCCAACGTGTGGCAGCCTTGAAGAGAGGTTTATATAGCCTTTAGGTGCTGCCCTAGGTCATGCTTGCTACCCAAGTTGTGTAGAGGCTATCCAAGTTGCTTCCTAATTAGTGTAGATGCTGCCTTGCTTCCTAATTAGTGAGGATGCTGCCTTTGTTTCCTAATTAGTGTAGATGCTGCCCAAGTTGCTGCCCTTGCTTCCTAATTAGTGTGTAGGCTGCCCAAGGTGCTGCCCAAGCTCAACTTGCTGCCCAAGTTGTTGCAGAAGAGGAAGGTGGCACGCGGCTGGCTCTCAGAAGGAAGGAGGTGTGCAGATGGCTTTCAGAATAGGAAGGAAACGTGGCTTGAGCTTCAGAAGGAAGGATGAGTGAATCAAGGCTGCCAAAAGAGGAAGAAGAGGCGCCTAGGTCTTCAGAAGGAAGGTGTGACGCGCGGCAAGGCTTGAATAGGAAGGAGGCGCGCGGATCAAGCTCTACAGAAGAGGAAGGAGCGCGGCTTGCTTCTGAATAGGAAGCATGAGTTGTCCAGACTTCCTATTTAGGTGGAGCCTCTTTTGAATCTTGAATCTGGACTAAATAAAGGCCAAGTGCATCTTGAGATCTTGCTTCCTGAATAGGAGGATCTTGTAACGACCCGAAAACCAGACCTCTACCGGCGCTAGGATCCAGATCGGCTTAAGGCTGCCGGGACCCGTAGCAAGCCTGACATATAACCTGTGAACCTGTCAAATCCCATACATGATCATACATACTCAAAAACCTATAAACTTTTTCTTTCCATAAACCAAGCTCAACCTGTATAGATACTCATAACCTAACATAACCCACACACTGGAGCTCTCATCAAATGCTCCAATGGGGTAACATAACATGCATACATTAAGCTTGGTTGAATATAAACATCATAAAAACATTCTATAGTTCATGTATCAAAAGGGATAACCATATACATAGGGTCAAGCACAACCTCTAATCCTCAATATCATTATTACATATCATGACTACATAAAACATTACATTACAATTTCATCATGTCCACAACTTCTAACTATTACATAAAAATAAACTTTAATCCTGCTGACCTCCTGGTCTACCCTGTACCTGCAAACCTAGGGGATAAGGGGAAAGGGGTGAGCTACTAGAGCCCAGTGAGCAGAATAATAAAACATTTATATTAAAGGTTCATGCTTTCATGGAATGCATCACATCACAACTAATCATATCAAGGATGAACTTGTCACCATTTAGCCCTCTACATATTCCAATCATGCCAGGGGCGTAGTGCAGGCCACACCTGGTCTTTCTCTTACACATAACATAACATAACATATCCAATAGTGCCGGGGGCATAGTGCAGGCCACACCCGGTCCTTCTCTTACATAGTGCCAGGGGCGTAGTGCAGGCCACACCTGGACTTCCATATCATATCATCATGTCATAACATATGAGGGCTAATGGATCATTCAACATTCATCCACATCAACAACATATTATGCAATGCAGCATATTCGTGATTTCTAATGCAAACAACCTAAAATATCTCATGGCATTCGTGATGCATGATCCATGCTAAGATTTTCATTTTTATTTAAAAGATAAGAGTTTATTCTACTCACCTCTGGCTAGCTCTGACACTGACTAAAGCAGCTGACTCACTGCTGGGGTCCTCGGTTCCTCAGGTCCAAACCTACACAGGTGGACTCAAATGAGGGACCAAACATACTAGAACATGAATCTGAAAACATCCCCCAAAAACCCTCTAAAACACCTCAAAACATCCATGCAAAAACATGCAAAGGAAGGCTGAACAGGGCACTTTCGGCGGCAGGTTCGGCGGCCGAAAGTCCCTCTAGAGCCGAAAGCCAGACAGGTTCGGCGGCACCTTCGGCGGCCGAAAGTGCCCTCCAGAGACGAAAGTATCTTTTCGGGGGCAGGCTTCGGCAGCCGAAAGGCTGGCCTCCCAGGCAGGTTCGGCGGCCGAAAGTCCTTCGGCTGCCGAACCTGGTTTCTGCCAAAGGGCAGAAACTTGGCTCCTCATGCACATTTGCCTCCCAAAACCATCCAAACATGCATTTTTCCTAATCTACAACATACATACTCAAGCATACAAGTTCCTAGGGGCTTCAAACTATCTTAAACCCCATCTACAACACATCAAACATCCACATTGTCCAAAAACATAACATAAACCCATAAACCTAACCATAAGCTAAACATGCATTCTACCCCATAGATCTACTTAACACTTACTTAAAACATGCAATAAGCTCAAGATCGGTCCTTACCTCTTGAAGATCAAGAGGAGAATGACCCTAGCTCGGAAAAATGGGAGAGAGAGAGTTCCTTGAACCTCCAAGCTCCAAAACTTGCTCAAATGCTCAAAATCTTCAAAACAAGGGTAAAACTAATGAAAATCGAGAAAGATTTGAAGGAAGGAACTCAAAACCGGCGAGGGATGGCGGAGAGCTCACCTTGGTCGAAAATGGGGAGAAAAGCTCGCCCATTTCGGCTAAGGGACCCCTTTATAGGTGGCTGCCCAGGCCACGTTCGGGAGCCGAAAGTGCCTCCGCATGCATGCCATGTTCGGCGGCCGAACATAAGGTTCAGCGGCCGAACCTGGCTTCCCTCACTTATACTTTCGGGGGCCTAAGGCACACCCGAAACGTATGCATGTTCGGCGGCCGAACTTGAGTTTTCCTCCAAGGTTGTTTTCATGAAAAACTCATTTTCTTTCATGCTTAAAACATAAAACTCATTAAAACATTTTATGAAAACATGGTTTTACCCTTCTAGAGGTCTCCAACACCCGAGATTCCACCGGACGGTAGGAATTCCGATACCGGAGTCTAGCCGGATATTACATTCTCCCCCCCCTTAAGAACATTCATCCCCGAATGTTCCTCAACTAGCACAAGCAAAGCACACAACATGTCATACACATAACATACATACAAAGCACATAAAACTTACTTTAGAAAAGATGGGGATATTGCTGGAGCATGGACTCTCGTGTCTCCCAGGTACACTCCTCAATATTGTGGTGATTCTAAAGGACTTTCACCATCGGGATTTTCTTGTTCCTTAGCTTTCTGATATGGGTGTCTAGGATCCGTACCGGCTGCTCAACATAGGTGAGATCCTCTTGGATCTCCATATTAGGCTCACTAAGAACTTTGCCCGGATCTGACACGAACTTTCTCAACATAGAAACATGGAAAACCGGATGGATTCTCTCCATTGAAGCGGGTAAGTCTAACTTGTACGATACATTCCCAATCTTTTGCAAGATTTCAAAGGGTCCGATGTACCGTGGAGCTAGCTTACCTTTCTTCCCGAACCGAATCACCCCCTTCATTGGAGACACCTTGAGCAATACCAAATCCCCCTCCTGAAACTCTACTTGTCTTCTGCGGATATCTGCATAACTCTTCTGTCTGCTTGCAGCAGTCTTGATCCTTTCTCTGATTATTGGTACAACCCTGCTGGTAATCTCTACTAGCTCAGGCCCTGCCAAGGCCTTTTCTCCAACTTCTTCCCAGCAAACAGGTGATCTGCACTTCCTCCCATACAAAGCTTCATATGGAGTCATCCCGATGCTAGCATGATGGTTGTTGTTGTAGGCAAACTCCACCAAAGGTAGATGCTGCCTCCAAGAACCGCTAAAGTCCAACACACACATTCTGAGCATATCCTCTATTGTCTGGATTGTAATACCCGGCTAGAGTCCGGCATCGAAATTCTACTTTCCGATGGAGTTTCGGATGTTGGACGTCTCTAGAAGGGTTAGATTTATGTTTTTCTAAAATGTGTTTTGGTATGTTTCATAGTTTTAAAGCATAAGGAAATGAGTTTTTGAATGAAATGAACCAAGGCAGAAAAGCCAGGTTCGGCCGCCTGTAACGACCCCAAAATGGACCGTCACCGGCGCTAGGATTCAGGTCGGCTTAAGGCCGCCAGAACCCGTAGCAAGCCTGCTATACTCTCTGTGTACCTGTAAACCTCATACATGATCATACATTTTATGTGAAAATAAAACTCTTTTCTGAACCAAGGCTCAACCTGTGCATGCACTATCTCTGTACTCTGTACTCATGTACTCTGTACTCTGTATCCCTGACTAGAGCTTGCTCTAGATGGGTTAACTCATACCTGTTAAGCCTGGTTTTCACATACAGGAAAACATATATACATATACAGATCATGTACAAAACATACATCACTAGGTCTAGCAACAACTATTACATCTCTTTAATATTACATGTCCACTCTAAGCTATTACAGATCTCTTTACTCTTCCTGTACTCTGCTGGACTGTCCCTGTACACTGTACACTGAACCTGCAAAACTGGGGTTAAGGGAGTGGGATGAGCTCTATAGCCCAGTGAGTAGAACAGTAAAACATCTCAGTAAAATATGATCTCATGGAATGCACCATATCACAGACAAGCCACATCAAGAGTAAACCTGTCACCACATAGTCCTAGTAACTCTGTGCCAGGGCGTAGTCAAAGGCTCCTGAACTTCCTGTCATATATGTATATGTGTATATAACACCATTGTACTTACCATTGCCAGGGCGTAGTCAAAGGCTCCTGGACTTTACTATATACCTGCCAGGGCGTAGTCAAAGGCTCCTGGACTTTGCTATACTTGCCAGGGCGTAGTCAAAGGCTCCTGGACTTCCTGTCTGAGACTATTGGATCATTCAGCATTCACTCACATCACCAAATAACGATGCAATGCAACATATTCGTGAATACTAATGCAATCAACCTATGGCATAAACATGATGCATGAGATATGCTCAAAAGCAGTTTATAGTTCAATTCAAAGTCATAAGTTTAGTTCCACCCACCTCTGGCTATCTGGACTAACTGACTCTGCAGGTTCTGAACCTCTGGAGCAGTACTCACTGCTGCTCTCTCTGGTTCCTCTGGTCTGTATAAGCACATAAAGACTCAAATGAGGGACCAAACAAGCTTATGACCAACTCTATTAAACTCCCCAAAAATCCCCTTACACTCACTCTAATATCCATGCAAAGCATGCAAAGGAAAGCTGGACAGAACACTTTCGGCGGCAGGTTCGGCGGCCGAAAGTCCTCTCCAGAGACGAAACTCAAGCACCTTCGGCGGCACCTTCGGCGGCCGAATCCCCCACACAGAGCCGAACATGCAAAACTCGCGGGGGCAAACTGTGGCAGCCTAAGCCACCACCATGCAAGAGGTTCGGCGGCCGAATGAACCTTCGGCTGCCGAACCTGAGTTCATCCAGAACTCAGCTTCAACGGCAAACCATCTCCTCCTTCCCTTCAAGCTCTCCATACATGCATATACCAACTCCTCAACACACATATACATAAGTATATGATCACAGGGGTCCAAAACTATCTTATAACCCCAAACAACAAATCAAACATAACACATAAACATGTATACATGCATAACTCATCAAAACTATCATTAAGAACCTAAACATGCATCTCCTTCCACAAATCCCCCTAACACCTTCAGAAAACATATTCAAGAACATCACTTACCTCCTATAGTAAGAAGCTACACACTCTGACCAAGGGAAAACGAATCACCTCCTCTCACACTCTCAAACTCTCTCAAACTCACTTTTTGCTTCACAACCTTCAAAACTTGGTAAACGAGCAAACTCCTGCATGAGCTGCTCAAACTCAGCAAATAAACCAAGGGAGACGTGGCCAACTTCTGGCAACAAGTTGGACATAACACCTGTCCACAATGCTGACTAAGGATGGCTCAAAAGCTGGCTGACCAACACAGCTTCGGCTGCCGAATCGCATGCAAAACCATGCAACATTCGGGGGCCGAACTTGACCTTCGGAAGCCGAACATTGAGCACTTTCGGCGGCCGAACTTATCTTCGGCGGCCGAACTTGGCTCCTCTGCCTTGGTTCATTTCAACTCAAACCTCAAAACTAAAGAATTGTAAAACCAGAAAACACCTCATAATACTGAGAAAACATAACTCCTACCCTTATATAGAATCCCAACACCCCGGATTCCACCAGACAATAGGAATTCCAGTGCCGGATTCTAGCCGGGTATTACATTCTCCCCTCCTTAAGAACATTCGTCCTCGGATGTTCCTAAAACACACAACGAACACATGAAACGGAGAAAACTAACCTCAAAACAAATATGGATACTGCTGGAGCATAGACTCCCGCGTCTCCCATGTGCACTCTTCTAGGTTATGGTGGTTCCACAACACTTTCACCATCGGAATCTCCTTGTTCCTTAGCTGTCTGATCTGCGTGTCCAGAATCCGCACTGGCTGCTCTATATAGGTGAGATCTGTATGAATCTCCACCTCAGGCTCACTCAGAACCTGATTCGGATCTGACACAAACTGTCGTAGCATAGAAACATGAAATACCGGGTGAATTCTCTCCATAGAAACAGGTAAATCCAGTTTATACGATACATTTCCGATCCTCTGCAACACCTCAAAGGGTCCAATGTATCGTGGAGCCAATTTACCTTTTTTTCCAAAACGAACCACTCCTTTCATTGGAGACACTTTCAGCAATACCCAATTACCCTCCTGAAACTCTAACTGCTTTCTACGAATGTCTGCATAACTTTTCTGTCTACTCTGAGCTGTTCTAATTCTCTCTCTGATCATGGGCACCATTCTACTAGTAATGTCTACTAACTCTGGCCCTGCAAGAGCCTTCTCTCCTACCTCTTCCCAGCAAACAGGGGATCTGCACTTCCTCCCATACAAAGCTTCATAAGGAGCCATCCCAATGCTAGCATGATGACTGTTATTGTAGGCAAACTCTACCAAAGGTAAATGCGGCCTCCAAGAACCGCCAAAGTCTAACACACATAGGCGAAGCATATCCTCTATGGTCTGGATGGTCCTTTCTGACTGTCCATCAGTCTGTGGGTGGAAAGCAGTACTAAAATCTAATCTCGTGCCCATCGCACTTTGCAGACTCCGCCAAAAGCGGGAGGTAAACTGAGGTCCTCTGTCTGAAACTATAGACACTGGAACTCCATGTAATCTCACTATCTCATCCAGATAAACCTGTGCCAACTTATCCACAGAATAGTTACTCCGTACTGGAAGAAAATGAGCAGATTTCGTGAGTCTGTCCACAATCACCCATATCGAGTCTATCCTGTTGGATGCTACTGGTAAACCCACTACAAAATCCATGGCTATGTTCTCCCATTTCCATTCTGGAATCGGTAATGGGTTAAGCATTCCGGCTGGTTTCTGATGCTCTAATTTCACCCTCTGACAAACCTCACAGGCTGTCACGAACTGCGCCACTTCTTTCTTCATGGCTGGCCACCAATAGACCCTTTTCAGATCCTGATACATCTTGGTGGCTCCTGGGTGCACACTGTACCTCGCATTATGAGCTTCCCTCATAATGTCTCCCTTCACACTGCCCCTATCTGGTACACAAAGTCGACTCCCATAGCGAAGGATCCCTTTGCTGTCAAATCTGAACTCCGTATTGTTGCCTGACTGAACAGTCCTGGCAATTTTCATCAACTCAGGGTCCTCATGCTGTCTCTGAGCTATCTGCTCCAGAAACACAGGTGTCACCCTCATCTGTGCTATCAACGCACCTGTACCAGACAACTCTAACTGTAATCCCTCGGCAAAGAGCTTATAAAGCTCCATCACAACCGGTCTCCGCTCTGCTGCTATATGGGATAAACTGCCTAGTGACTTCCGGCTTAGGGCGTCTGCGACAACATTCGCTTTACCCGGATGATACTGGATTTTACAATCATAATCACTGAGCAATTCGACCCACCTTCTCTGCCGCAAATTCAGCTCTCTCTGACTTAAGATGTACTGTAAACTCTTGTGATCGGTGAAGATCTCGCATTTAACCCCGTAGAGGTAATGCCGCCACATCTTAAGTGCAAAGATAACTGCTGCCATCTCTAGGTCATGGGTAGGGTAATTCAACTCGTGCTTCTTCAACTGTCTAGAAGCATAAGCTATTACTCTATCACTCTGCATCAATACACAACCCAATCCCACTCGAGACGCATCACAGAACACTGTGAAATCCTCATTACTCACAGGCAGAGCTAACACTGGTGTTGTTGTCAATCTCCTTTTGAGCTCCTCAAAGCTCTCTTCACACTGGTCTGACCAGATAAACGTCTGGTTCTTCTGAGTCAATTTGGTCATAGGAGCTGCTATCTTCGAGAAGTTCTGAACGAACCTCCTGTAGTAACCTGCCAGTCCCAGAAAGCTTTTTATCTCAGTTACTGTCGTGGGTCTGGGCCAGTTAGCTACAGCCTCTATCTTCTTGGGGTCTACCTCAATACCCTCTGCTGATACCACATGTCCCAAGAAGGCAATGCTCCGTAACCAAAACTCACACTTCGAGAACTTGGCATATAAACCATGCTCTCTCAGTGTCTGCAGAATGATCCTCAGATGCTGGGCATGCTCCTCTGCATCTCTGGAATACACTAAGATATCATCGATAAACACAATGACAAAGTGATCCAGAAACTCACTGAATACCCTGTTCATGAGATCCATAAATGCTGCAGGGGCGTTAGTCAACCCGAACGGCATTACTAAGAACTCATAATGCCCATATCTGGTCCGGAAAGCTGTCTTAGGCACATCTGCCTCTCTGACTCTTAACTGATGATACCCAGATCTCAGATCTATTTTCGAGAAACAACCTGCTCCAGCTAGCTGGTCAAATAGATCATCAATCCGAGGTAAGGGATACCTATTCTTGATAGTGACCTTGTTCAACTGTCTGTAGTCGATACAAAGTCTAAGGGATCCATCCTTCTTTCTAACAAAAAGCACTGGAGCACCCCAAGGTGAGGTACTAGGGCGGATGAAACCCTTATCTACCAAGTCCTGCAACTGTTCTTTCAACTTTGTTAACTCAGCTGGCGCCATCCTGTAGGGAGGTATAGAGATAGGTCTGGTACCTGGCAATAATTCAATTTCAAACCCTATCTCCCTATCAGGTGGTAGTCCTGGCAAATCGTCTGGGAACACATCGAGAAACTCTCGGACTACTGGTACTGTGGTTGGTTCCCTAATTTGACTGTCTAGCTCTCTCATATGAGCTAGAAACCCCTGACAACCCCTCCTAAGCAAACGACGAGCCTGAAGGGCTGAAATCATACCTCTGGGTGTACCTCTCCTGTCTCCTCTGAAGACACACTCTGACCCATCCTGGTCTCTGAGACTCACTAGCTTTTCTCGACAGTCCAACGTAGCACTATATGTAGATAGCCAATCCATCCCTAGAATGACATCAAAATCTGTCAAGTCTAGAACCACAAGGTCAGCTGGAAGGCATCTACCCTCTATGAATACGGGACTGAAACGACAGACTGACACTGCCACTGATGGGTCACATCTAGGTCCACTGACCCAGAGAGGATACTCTAACTCAGAACTGATCAAACCCAACCTCTCTATGGCTCTCGAAGCAATAAAGGAATGAGAAGCACCGGGGTCCATCAAAGCATACACATCTGAACACCCAATGATGAGATTACCTGACACCACTGTGTTCGACGTGTTAGCCTCCTCCTGTGTCACTGTGAAAATCCGTGCTGGGGCTACCGGATTTCCACCTCGGGAACCTGCTGCTGAAGTAGAGGCTACCCCTCTCCCTCTACCTCTGCCACTAGTCTGAGGCATGACTGGAGCTGCTGGCCGTACAACTGGCTGTACCACACTGCCTGAACTCATCTGCTGGGATGGTACAAAAGTCATCTGCGGACAATCCCGAGCAATATGCCCTTCTTGTCCACATCGAAAACAAGCTGTAGATCCCAACCGACAAACTCCTCCATGTGGTTTTCCGCATCGTCTGCAGACTGGAGCTGTGCCAGAGCTTGAGCCACTACCTATTCCCAGACCTGACTTGACTTTATTCCAGAACTTACTCTTTGTTCCTTTTGCTCTGTCCCATCTTTTACTGCTTGGTGTGGGGGCTTTAGAACCCGAAGCCTGTGCCTGTGACTGTTTCTGAATATGAGCACTAGCTTCCATCTTCCTGGCTGCGTCTACAATGGTATGGAAACTCTCCTTTTCTGCTGGAAGAATCAAGGAAGCATACCTGGGATGCAATCTCATAGTATATCTCCTTGCTTTCTTCTGATCAGTATCATAGGCTTGACCCACGTACTGAAGCAAATCCAGGAACTTATCTGTGAATTCATCAACACTCATCTCATCTGTCTGTCTCAATTGTTCAAATTCAATTACTTTCATCTCCCTCGAACTATCAGGAAAAGCCCACCCTGCAAACTCATTAGCAAACTCTTCCCATGACATGCTGTCCATTCTAGGCTCCACATAATGCTTAAACCATTCTCTGGCTTTCCTGCATTTTAATGTGAAACCTGCCATCTCAATGGCTCTCCTATCATCTGCTCCCAATTCACTGGTGATCATCCTAACTGCTCTGAGGTAATCAAATGGATCATCTCTCGTATTGTATTTAGGAGCATCCAATTTCAAATATTCCGTCATTTGGACTTTACCTCCAGATGAGCTAGGTTCATGTCTGTCAACAACAGGGGCTACTGGTTCGGGTGGTAATACTGGTTCATTTGGCTCTAGGTGTGCTGCACTTGGATGGGTAGGGGAAGATGGATACATCGGATATGGTGGGTAATAGTGAGGATATGGCATATATGGCATGTATGTAGGATATGGGTCAAAACGAGAGTATTCCGACATACCCTCCATCGGATACTCTGGCTCCTGAAACAAGGATGGATAGCCATAACCTGAGGCCTGACCGCCTCCCTCGGATTCTCCCATACCTTCATCCATAGACGGATCAGTCTCCATAGCCTCCCTCTCTTCCTCTGATCTACCTCCTCTAACTACTCCTCTTCTGCTCTCGTCCACAGACCTTCTAGGGTCTATTGACATGCCTTCCCTGCTAGATCTCTGCGACCTTGTCCTTGGCAATGCAGGAGGACGAGCAGCTGGTCTCTCACTCTCTGGTGGGACTCCAGTCAATCGAACTGATCGACGAGTTCCTCGCATCTTTCCTCTCTGGAAACACAACATATAACATATCACTTAGCACATAAACATCACATATCAATCATATACATACAACACTCATGGCATATCATAGCAGATAGGACTCAAGACCCTATCCTAGTGGACATGATTTCCTATTGTGCTTGACCACTTCTAACCTGTCTGAGCCCAACACTGTCGCTATAGGTCCGATCATGTGAACCTAGGGCTCTGATACCAATCTGTAACGACCCCAAAATGGACCGTCACCGGCGCTAGGATTCAGGTCGGCTTAAGGCCGCCAGAACCCGTAGCAAGCCTGCTATACTCTCTGTGTACCTGTAAACCTCATACATGATCATACATTTTATGTGAAAATAAAACTCTTTTCTGAACCAAGGCTCAACCTGTGCATGCACTATCTCTGTACTCTGTACTCATGTACTCTGTACTCTGTATCCCTGACTAGAGCTTGCTCTAGATGGGTTAACTCATACCTGTTAAGCCTGGTTTTCACATACAGGAAAACATATATACATATACAGATCATGTACAAAACATACATCACTAGGTCTAGCAACAACTATTACATCTCTTTAATATTACATGTCCACTCTAAGCTATTACAGATCTCTTTACTCTTCCTGTACTCTGCTGGACTGTCCCTGTACACTGTACACTGAACCTGCAAAACTGGGGTTAAGGGAGTGGGATGAGCTCTATAGCCCAGTGAGTAGAACAGTAAAACATCTCAGTAAAATATGATCTCATGGAATGCATCATATCACAGACAAGCCACATCAAGAGTAAACCTGTCACCACATAGTCCCAGTAACTCTGTGCCAGGGCGTAGAATCGAGCACCTGGTCTTCCTGTCATATATGTATATGTGTATATAACACCTGTGAACTTACCATTGCCAGGGCGTAGTCAAAGGCTCCTGGACTTTGCTATATACCTGCCAGGGCGTAGTCAAAGGCTCCTGGTCTTTGCTATACGTGCCAGGGCGTAGTCAAAGGCTCCTGGACTTCCTGTCTGAGACTATTGGATCATTCAGCATTCACTCACATCACCAAATAACGATGCAATGCAACATATTCGTGAATACTAATGCAATCAACCTATGGCATAAACATGATGCATGAGATATGCTCAAAAGCAGTTTATAGTTCAATTCAAAGTCATAAGTTTAGTTCCACCCACCTCTGGCTATCTGGACTAACTGACTCTGCAGGTTCTGAACCTCTGGAGCAGTACTCACTGCTGCTCTCTCTGGTTCCTCTGGTCTGTATAAACACATAAAGACTCAAATGAGGGACCAAACAAGCTTATGACCAACTCTATTAAACTCCCCAAAAATCCCCTTACACTCACTCTGATATCCATGCAAAGCATGCAAAGGAAAGCTGGACAGAACACTTTCGGCGGCAGGTTCGGCGGCCGAAAGTCCTCTCCAGAGACGAAACTCAAGCACCTTCGGCGGCACCTTCGGCGGCCGAATCCCCCACACAGAGCCGAACATGCAAAACTCGCGGGGGCAAACTGTGGCAGCCTAAGCCACCACCATGCAAGAGGTTCGGCGGCCGAATGAACCTTCGGCTGCCGAACCTGAGTTCATCCAGAACTCAGCTTCAACGGCAAACCATCTCCTCCTTCCCTTCAAGCTCTCCATACATGCATATACCAACTCCTCAACACACATATACATAAGTATATGATCACAGGGGTCCAAAACTATCTTATAACCCCAAACAACAAATCAAACATAACACATAAACATGTATACATGCATAACTCATCAAAACTATCATTAAGAACCTAAACATGCATCTCCTTCCACAAATCTCCCTAACACCTTCAGAAAACATATTCAAGAACATCACTTACCTCCTGTAGTAAGAAGCTACACACTCTGACCAAGGGAAAACGAATCACCTCCTCTCACACTCTCAAACTCTCTCAAACTCACTTTTTGCTTCACAACCTTCAAAACTTGGTAAACGAGCAAACTCCTGCATGAGCTGCTCAAACTCAGCAAATAAACCAAGGGAGACGTGGCCAACTTCTGGCAACAAGTTGGACATAACACCTGTCCACAATGCTGACTAAGGATGGCTCAAAAGCTGGCTGACCAACACAGCTTCGGCTGCCGAATCGCATGCAAAACCATGCAACATTCGGGGGCCGAACTTGACCTTCGGAAGCCGAACATTGAGCACTTTCGGCGGCCGAACTTATCTTCGGCGGCCGAACTTGGCTCCTCTGCCTTGGTTCATTTCAACTCAAACCTCAAAACTAAAGAATTGTAAAACCAGAAAACACCTCATAATACTGAGAAAACATAACTCCTACCCTTATATAGAATCCCAACACCCCGGATTCCACCAGACAATAGGAATTCCGGTGCCGGATTCTAGCCGGGTATTACATTCCGAACATGCATGGCTTTCGGTTTCACGTGTGGCAGCCCGAAGGTGGTCTGGCCAGCCACCTATAAATGGCCCTCAGTCCGTTGAAGCGGTAAGAGCACCGTTTCTTTCACTTGCTGAGGTGAGACTCTGTCCTTTGTGAGTATTTGTTCATGTTTTCATCCAATCTTGCACAGATTTGATTAGTTTTGATGATCTTTTGAAGGTTTTCAACTAAAAATTCAAAGTTGTGAAGTTTGGAGAGTTTGAATGAAAGTTTCTCCAAAACTCCACGTTAGGATCCTTCACCTACTTGGTTTCACGAGGTAAGTGAAGATCCTGAGCTTGTTTTTATGTTTTCTGAAGGTTTTATGGGAGTTTATGGAGAGAGTTGCATGAATAGGGTAAAAGAGAGGGTTTGATGCTTTTGTATGTATAGTTTGTTTCTATGTTGTTTTTGTTGTGTGTTTGGGGGTTTAAGGTAGTTTTTGACCCCTTTGAGCATATACATAAGTGTATGCAAGTTGAGGAATTGAGGTGGTTGAGTTGGAGTGAGTTTTGTGCATTTGGCGAGAGGCAGGGCAAGTTTCTGCCCTGCTGATGAACTCAGGTTCGGCAGTCGAAGGTACATTCGGCCGCCGAACCCCTGAGGAGGTGTGAGGAGGTGGCTTCGGCTGCCCAAGCTTGCTCCCGAGCTTTGGACTTTCGGCTCTAGAGGGAAGTTCGGCCGCCGAAGGTTAGAGACTTTCGTCTCTAGAGTGCCTTTTGGCCTCCGAAACTTGCCCCCGAAAGGGTTCGGCAGCCGAAAGTGGAAGTTCGGCCGCCGAAAGTGCTTGAGTTTCGTCTCTGGAGAGGACTTTCGGCCGCCGAACCTGCCGCCGAAAGTGTTCTGTCCAGCTTTCCTTTGCATGCTTTGCATGAATGTTAGCGTGAGTTTAAGGGGATTCTTGGGGAGTTTAATAGAGTTGTTCATAAGCTAGTTTGGTCCCTCATTTGAGTCTATCTGTATAGGTACAGATCAGAGGAACTAGAGAGAGCAGCAGTGAGTACTGCTCCAGAGTTTTCAGAGCCTGCAGAGTCAGTCCAGAGCCAGCGGTGAGTGGAACTAAACTTAATGTTTTTAATTGAGATGCTTTTATCATAGTTCATGCATCATGAGTATACAGTAGGTTGTTTGCATTAGAATCCACGAATATGCTGCATTGCATAGTTATTTGTTGATGTGGGTAAATGCTGAATGATCCAATAGTCTCAGACAGGAAGTCTAGGAGCCTTTGACTATGCCCTGGAAGGTATAGAGAAGTCCAGGAGCCTTTGACTACGCCCTGGCAGGTATATAGTAAAGTCCAGGAGCCTTTGACTACGCCCTGGCAATGGTAAGTACAGAGGTGTTATATACACATATACATATATGACAGGAAGACCAGGTGCTCGATTCTACGCCCTGGCACAGAGTTACTGGGACTATGTGGTGACAGGTTTACCTTTGATGTGGATTGTCTGTGATCTGATGCATTTCATAAGAGCATGTGTTAATGACTTACTGTTCTACTCACTGGGCTATAGAGCTCATCCCACTCCCTTAAACCCAGTTTTGCAGGTTCAGTCTCTAGTATTCAGAGGAGATCCACAGAGTACAAAAAGAATAAAGAGATGTGTAATAGCTTAGAGTGGACATGTAATCAATAAGAGATGTAATAGTTGTGTATAAAGTTAGAAATGTTCTTGACATAGTGATGTTTGTTTTGTACATGATCTGTATATGTATATCTATTTTATTGTATGTGAAAAACCAGGCTCAACAGGTATGAGTTACCCATCTAGAGCAAGCTCTAGTCAGGGGTACAGAGTACAGAGTACAGAGTATAGAGATAGTGCATGCACAGGTTAAGCCTTGGTTCAGCAAAGAATTTTTATTTTCACAGGAAATGTATGATCATGTATGAGTATTACAGGTACTCAGAGAGTATAGCAGGCTTGCTACGGGTTCTGGCGGCCTTAAGCCGACCTGAATCCTAGCGCCGGTGACGGTCCATTTTGGGGTCGTTACAGATTGGTATCAGAGCCCTAGGTTCACATGATCGGACCTATAGAGACAGTGTCGGGCTCATAGAGGCTAGAGGTGGTCAAGCACAATAGGAATTCATGTCCACTAGGATAGGGTGTTGAGTCCTATCTGATTAATGCCATGATTTATGCATGTACAGTATTGCTATGTGATGTTTATATGCTAAAGTGTTATATGTTGTGTTTTCAGAGGAAAGATGAGAGGCACTCGTCGATCAGCGCGATTGACTGGAGTCCCACCAGATAGTGAGAGACCAGCTGCTCGTCCTCCTGCATTACCAAGGGCAAGGTCTCAGAGATCTAGCAGGGAAGGTACGTCAATAGACCCTAGAAGGTCTGTAGACGAGAGCAGAAGAGGTACAGCGAGAGGAGAAAGATCAGAGGAAAGGAGGGAGGCTATGGAGATTGATCAGTCTAGAGATGATAGCATGGGTATAGGCAGATTTGAGGAAGGTATGGGAGAGTCACAGGGAGGCGCTCAGGCCTCAGGTTTTGGCTATCCAGCTTTTTCACAGGACCCAGAGTATCCGATGGGAGGTATGTCGGAGTACTCTAGTTTTGTCCCATATCCTCCTTATATGCCATATATGCCTTATCCTCCTTATTACCCACCATATCCTATGTATCCACCCTCCCCTACCCATCCAAGTGCAACACACCCAGAGCCAAATGATCCAGTACCACCACCAGAACCAGTAGCCCCTGTTGTTGCCAGACACCAACCTAGCTCATCTGGAGGTAAAGTGCAAATGACGGAGTACTTGAAATTGGATGCTCCTAAATACAATACGGGATATGATCCATTTGAATACCTCAGATCAGTTAGGATGATAACTAGTGAATTGGGAGCTGATGATCGTAGAGCCATTGAGATGGCAGGGTTTACACTGAAATGTAAGAAGGCCAGAGAATGGTTCAAGAATTATGTGGAGCCTAGGATGAATAGCATGTCCTGGGGATAGTTTGCCAATGAATTTGCAGGGTGGGCTTTTCCTGACAGTTCTAGGGAGATGAAAGTAATAGAGTTCGAACAGTTGCGACAAACAGATGAAATGAGTGTTGATGAATTCACAGATAAGTTCCTAGATTTGCTTCAGTACGTAGGTCAAGCCTATGATACTGATCAGAAGAAGGCAAGGAGATAAGCAGAAAAAGAGAGTTTCCACACGATAGTGGACGCAGCCAGGAAAATGGAAGCTAGTGCCAATATTCAGAAACAGTCAAAGGCACAGGCTTCAGGGTCTAAGGCCCCCAGTTCAGGCGGCAAGAGATGGGATAGAGCAAAAGGAACAAAGAGTAAGTTCTGGAGTAAAGTCAAGTCAGGTCTGGGAATAGGTAGTGGCTCAAGCTCTGGCACAGCTCCAGTATGCAGAAGATGTGGAAGACCACATGGAGGAGTTTGTCGGTTGGGATCTACAGCTTGTTTTAAATGTGGACAGGAAGGGCATATTGCTTGGGATTGTCCTCAGGTGACTTTTGCACCATCCCAGCAGATGAGTTCAGGCAGTGTGGTATAGCCAGTTGGACAGCCAGTAGCTCCAGTCATGCCTCAGAATAGTGGCCGAGGTAGAGGGAGAGGGGCAGCCTCTACTTCAGCAGCAGGTTCCCGAGGTGGAAATTCGGTAGCCCCAGCATGGATTTTCACAGTGACACAGGAGGAGGCTAACACGTCGAACATAGTGGTGTCAGGTAATCTCATCATTGGGTGTTCAGATGTGTATGCTTTGATGGACCCCGGTGCTTCTCATTCCTTTATTGCTTCGAGAGCCATAGAGAGTTTGGGTTTGATCAGTTCTGAGTTAGAGTATCCTCTCTGGGTCAGTGGACCTAAATGTGATCCATCAGTGGCAGTGTCAGTCTGTCGTTTCAGTCCAGTGTTCATAGAGGGTAGATGCCTTCCAGCTGACCTTGTGGTTCTAGACTTGAATGATTTTGATGTCATTCTAGGGATGGATTGGCTATCTGCATATAGTGCGACTTTGGACTGTAGAGAGAAGATAGTTAGTCTCAGAGACCAGGATGGGTCAGAGTGTGTCTTCAGAGGAGACAGGAGAGGTACACCCAGAGGTTTGATTTCAGCCCTTCAGGCTCGTTGTTTGCTTAGGAGGGGTTGTCAGGGGTTTCTAGCTCATGTGAGAGAGCTAGATAGTCAGGTGAGGGAACCAGCCACAGTACCAGTAGTCCGAGAGTTTCTCGATGTTTTCCCAGATGAACTTCCAGGACTACCACTTGGTAGGGAGATAGAATTTGAAATCAAATTGCTGCCTGATACCAGACCTATCTCTATTCCTCCCTACAGGATGGAGCCAGCAGAGTTAAAAGAGTTAAAAGAACAGTTGCAGGACTTGGTAGATAAGGGTTTCATCCGCCCTAGTACCTCACCTTGGGGTGCTCCAGTGCTTTTTGTCAGAAAGAAGGATGGATCCCTCAGACTTTGTATTGACTACAGACAGTTGAACAAGGTCACTACCAAGAATAGATATCCGCTACCTAGGATTGATGATCTATTTGACCAGCTAGCTAGAGCGGGTTGCTTTTCTAAAATAGATCTGAGATCCGGGTATCATCAGTTGAGAGTTAGAGAGGCAGATGTGCCAAAGACAGCTTTCAGGACCAGATATGGCCATTATGAGTTCTTAGTGATGCCGTTTGGGTTGACTAACGCCCCTGCAGCATTCATGGATCTCATGAACAGAGTTTTCAGTGAGTTTCTGGATCACTTTGTCATTGTGTTCATCGATGATATTTTAGTGTATTCCAGAGATGCAGAGGAGCATGCCCAGCATCTGAGGATAGTTCTGCAGACACTGAGAGAGCATGGTCTGTATGCCAAGTTCTCAAAGTGTGAGTTTTGGTTGAGGAGCATTTCCTTCTTGGGACATGTGGTATCAGCAGAGGGTATTGAGGTAGACCCCAAGAAGATAGAGGCTGTAGCTAACTAGCCCAGACCCACTACAGTGACTGAGATTAAAAGTTTTCTGGGACTGGCAGGTTACTACAGGAGGTTCGTTCAGGACTTCTCAAAGATAGCGGCTCCTATGACCAAACTGACCCAGAAGAACCAGAAGTTTGTCTGGTCAGACCAGTGCGAAGAGAGCTTTACGGAGCTCAAGAAGAGATTGACAACAGCACCAGTATTAGCTCTGCCTGTCAGTAATGAGGATTTCACAGTGTTCTGTGATGCATCTCGAGTGGGATTGGGTTGTGTTTTGATGCAGCAGGATAGGGTGATTGCTTATGCTTCTAGACAGTTAAAGAAGCACGAGTTGAATTACCCCACCCATGACCTAGAGATGGCAGCAGTTATTTTTGCACTTAAGATGTGGCGGCATTACCTCTATGGGGTTAAATGCGAGATCTTCACTGATCATAAGAGTTTACAGTACATCTTGAGTCAGAGAGAGCTGAATTTGAGGCAGAGAAGATGGGTAGAATTGCTCAGTGATTATGATTGTACGATCCAGTATCATCCGGGTAAAGCGAATGTTGTGGCAGACGCCCTAAGCTGGAAGTCACTAGGCAATTTATCCCACATAGCAGCAGAACAAAGACCAGTCGTGAAGGAGCTTTATAAGCTCTTAGAAGAGGGATTACAGTTAGAGTTGTCTGGTACAGGTGCGTTGATAGCACAGATGAGAGTGACACCTGTGTTTCTGGAGCAGATAGCTCACAGACAACACGAGGACCCAGAGTTGATGAAAATTGCCAGGACTGTTCAGTCAGGCAACAGTGCAGAGTTCAGAGTTGACAGCAAAGGGATCCTTCGTTTTGGGAGTCGACTTTGTGTACCGGAAAGTAGCAGTGTGAAGAAAGACATTATGAGAGAAGCTCATAATGCGAGGTATAGTGTTCACCCAGGAGCCACCAAGATATATCAGGATCTAAAGAGGGTATATTGGTGGCCAGCCATGAAGAAAGAGGTGGCGCAGTTTGTGACAGCCTGTGAGGTTTGCCAGAGGGTGAAACTAGAGCATCAGAAACCAGCCGGAATGCTTAACCCATTACCGATTCCAGAATGGAAATGGGAGAACACAGCCATGGATTTTGTAGTGGGTTTACCAGCAGCGTCCAACAGGATAGACTCTATATGGGTGATTGTGGACAAACTCACGAAATCTGCTCATTTTCTTCCAGTTCGGAGTAACTATTCTGTAGATAAGTTGGCACAGGTCTATCTGGATGAGATAGTGAGATTACATGGAGTTCCAGTGTCTATAGTTTCAGACAGAGGACCTCAGTTTACTTCCAGATTTTGGCGAAGTCTGCAGAGTGCGATGGGCACGAGATTGGATTTTAGCACTGCTTTCCACCCACAGACTGATGGACAGTCAGAGAGGACCATCCAGACCATAGAAAATATGCTTCGACTGTGTGTGTTAGACTTTGGCGGTTCTTGGAGGCAGCATCTACCTTTGGTGGAGTTTGCCTACAATAACAGCCATCATGCTAGCATAGGGATGGCTCCTTATGAAGTTTTGTATGGGAGGAAGTGCAGATCACCTGTTTGCTGGAAAGAGATAGGAGAGAAGGCTCTTGCAGGGCCAGAGTTAGTAGAGATTACCAATAGAGTGGTGCCCATAATCAGAGAGAGAATCAGAACAGCTCAGAGTCGACAGAAAAGTTATGCAGATGTTCGCAGAAAACAGTTAGAATTCCAGGAAGGTAATTGGGTATTGCTAAAGATGTCTCCAATGAAAGGAGTGGTTCATTTTAGAAAGAAAGGTAAGTTAGCTCCACGATACATTGGACCCTTTGAGATCTTGCAGAGGATCGGGAATGTGTCATATAAGCTAGATTTACCTGCCTCTATGGAGAGAATTCACCCGGTATTTCATGTTTCTATGCTACGGCAGTTTGTGTCAGATCCGAAGCAGGTTTTGAGTGAGCCTGAGGTGGAGATTCTTACAGATCTCACCTATATAGAGCAGCCAGTGCGGATTTTGGACACACAGATCAGACAGCTAAGAAACAAGGAGATCCCAATGGTGAAAGTTCTGTGGAACCACCATAATCTATAAGAGTGTACGTGGGAGACGCGGGAGTCTATGCTCCAGCAATATCCATATTTGTTTTGAGGTTAGTTTCCTCCTTTTTAGGTATTCATTGTTTGTTTTAGGAACATTCGAGGACGAATGTTCTTAAGGGGGGGGAGAATGTAATACCCGGCTAGAGTCCGGCATCGGAATTCTACTTTCCGATGGAGTTTCGGATGTTGGACGTCTCTAGAAGGGTTAGATTTATGTTTTTCTAAAATGTGTTTTGGTATGTTTCATAGTTTTAAAGCATAAGGAAATGAGTTTTTGAATGAAATGAACCAAGGTAGAAAAGCCAGGTTCGGCCGCCGAAGTTGAGGTTCGGCCGCCGAACATGCATGGCTTTCGGTTTCACGTGTGGCTGCCGAAGGTAGTCTGGCCAGCCACCTATAAATGGCCCTCAGTCGGTTGAAGCGATAAGAGCACCGTTTCTTTCACTTACTGAGGTGAGACTCTATCCTTTGTGAGTATTTGTTCATGTTTTCATCCAATCTTGCACAGATTTGATTAGTTTTGATGATCTTTTGAAGGTTTTCAACTAAAAACTCAAAGTTGTGAAGTTTGGAGAGTTTGAAGGAAAGTTGCTCCAAAACTCCACATTAGGATCCTTCATCTACTTGGTTTCACGAGGTAAGTGAAGATCCTGAGCTTGTTTTTATGTTTTCTGAAGGTTTTATGGGAGTTTATGGAGAGAGTTGCATGAATAGGGTAAAAGAGAGGGTTTGATGCTTTTGTATGTATAGTTTGTTTCTGTGTTGTTTTTGTTGTGTGTTTGGGGGTTTAAGGTAGTTTTTGACCCCTTTGAGCATATACATAAGTGTATGCAAGTTGAGGAATTAAGGTGGTTGAGTTGGAGTGAGTTTTGTGCATTTGGCGAGAGGCAGGGCAAGTTTATGCCCTGCTGATGAACTCAGGTTCGGCAGCCGAAGGTACATTCGGCCGCCGAACCCCTGAGGAGGTGTGAGGAGGTGGCTTCGGCTGCCCAAGCTTGCTCCCGAGCTTTTGGACTTTCGGCTCTGGAGGGAAGTTCGGCCGCCGAAGGTTAGAGACTTTCGTCTCTGGAGTGCCTTTTGGCCTCCGAAACTTTCCCCCGAAAGGGTTCGGCAGCCGAAAGTGGAAGTTCAGCCGCCGAAGGTGCTTGAGTTTCGTCTCTGGAGAGGACTTTCGGCCGCCGAACCTGCCGCCGAAAGTGTTCTGTCCAGCTTTCCTTTGCATGCTTTGCATGAATGTTAGCTTGAGTTTAAAGGGATTCTTGGGGAGTTTAATAGAGTTGTTCATAAGCTAGTTTGGTCCCTCATTTGAGTCTATCTGTATAGGTATAGATCAGAGGAACCAGAGAGAGCAGCAGTGAGTACTGCTCCAGAGTTTTCAGAGCCTGCAGAGTCAGTCCAGAGCCAGCGGTGAGTGGAACTAAACTTAATGTTTTTAATTGAGATGCTTTTATCATAGTTCATGCATCATGAGTATATAGTAAGTTGTTTGCATTAGAATCCACGAATATGCTGCATTGCATAGTTATTTGTTGATGTGGGTAAATGCTGAATGATCCAATAGTCTCAGACAGGAAGTCCAGGAGCCTTTGACTACGCCCTGGCAGGTATAGAGAAGTCCAGGAGCCTTTGACTACGCCCTGGCAGGTATATAGTAAAGTCCAGGAGCCTTTGACTACGCCCTGGCAATGGTAAGTACAGAGGTGTTATATACACATATACATATATGACAGGAAGACCAGGTGCTCGATTCTACGCCCTGGCACAGAGTTACTGGGACTATGTGGTGACAGGTTTACCTTTGATGTGGATTGTCTGTGATCTGATGCATTTCATAAGAGCATGTGTTAATGACTTACTGTTCTACTCACTGGGCTATAGAGCTCATGCCACTCCCTTAACCCCAGTTTTGCAGGTTCAGTCTCTAGTATTCAGAGGAGATCCACAGAGTACAAAAAGAATAAAGAGATGTGTAATAGCTTAGAGTGGACATGTAATCAATAAGAGATGTAATAGTTGTGTATAAAGTTAGAAATGTGCTTGACATAGTGATGTTTGTTTTGTACATGATCTGTATATGTATATCTGTTTTATTGTATGTGAAAAACCAGGCTTAACAGGTATGAGTTACCCATCTAGAGCAAGCTCTAGTCAGGGGTACAGAGTACAGAGTGCAGAGTACAGAGTACAGAGTACAGAGATAGTGCATGCACAGGTTAAGCCTTGGTTCAGCAAAGAATTTTTATTTTCACAGGAAATGTATGATCATGTATGAGTATTACAGGTACTCAGAGAGTATAGCAGGCTTGCTACGGGTTCTGGCGGCCTTAAGCTGACCTGAATCCTAGCGCCGGTGACGGTCCATTTTGGGGTCGTTACATGGATGGTCCTTTCTGATTGTCCGTCCGTCTGCGGATGGAAAGCAGTGCTAAAATCCAACCTAGTACCCATGGCATTCTGCATACTCCGCCAAAATCTGGAGGTGATCTGGGGTCCTCTATCGGACACTAATGAAACAAGAACCCCATGCAGCCTGACGATCTCATCAACATACACCTGCGCCAACTTGTCCACAGAATAGCCACTCTTGACAAGGATGAAGTGAGCAGATTTGGTGAGTCTGTCCATAATCACCCATATGGAGTCCAATCTGTTGGAAGTCGCCGGTAACCCCACTACGAAGTCCATAGCTATATTCTCCCATTTCCACTCTGGAATAGGTAGCGGGTTAAGCATTCCAGCCGGCTTCTGATGTTCCAGCTTCACCCTCTGACACACTTCGCAGGCTGACACAAACTGTGCCACTTCTCTCTTCATAGCTGGCCACCAATAAACTTTCTTCAAATCTTGGTACATTTTGGTGGCTCCGGGGTGAACGATGTATCTTGCATTATGAGCCTCTCTCATAATGTCTCCCTTTAGCCCTATGTCATCTGGTACACACAAACGACTCCCATAGCGGAGGATCCCCTTGTTGTCGAACCTGTACTCACTATCCTTGCCTGACTGAACAGTCCTGGCAATCTTCACTAACTCTGGGTCCTCATGCTGTTTCTGTAACGACCCGGAAATCCGACCCGTTACCGGCGCTAGGATCCAGATCGGCTTAAGGCCGCCGGGACCCGTAGCAAGCCTACATACATCCTGTTTACCTGTTTAATCCCATACATGACCAACAAACATACATAAGAATTAAAACTTTTCTTTTTCTTCATACACCCAACTCAACCTGTGCATGCACTGTATTCATCATATACATAAACATTAATCCCTCTGTGGGATTTCATTAAAGCCTCAATGGCAATATATATCCTGTGTTGAGTTGGTTCACATATACATCATAAAAATAAGATCATGTACATACCAAGGGATTAACATATACTATGGTCAAGCACAACTCTATCCTCAATAACATAATTACATAAACTTTACATTACATTCTTATCATTTGTCATGTCCACATACTCTAGCTATTACATACATATGACTTGACTTCACTCTAGCCGACTTCTTGATCTTTCCTGTACCTGCAACTCTGGGGATAATGGGAGTGGGGTGAGCTAAAAGCCCAGTGAGCAGAAACTAAAAAAAAAATATTTGTTTTAATTCCTCCATTTTTAGGTACATTATTAATCATTTTTTTTTTTTTATTTTTATTATCAAATAACTTTTATTTTCTTTCTTTTTCTTATTCATGCTTTCATGTATGCGTCATAACACAAACATTTCACAACAAGGATGAACTTGTCACCATTTAGCCCCTATCCTTCTTACTTATACATGCCGGGGGCGTAGAGCCGTAGCAGGCACACCCGGACTTCCATCATCAATCATAGTGCCAGGGGCGTAGAGCCGTAGCAGGCACACCTGGACTCTCATAGGCTATCATGTCACACGAGGGCTAATGGATCATTCAACATTCATCCACATCAACAACAAAGTATGCAATGCAACATATTCGTGCATTCTAATGCAAACAACCTAATATTGCATGGCATAATGATGCATGGGCAATGCTTTATGATTCATTCATTTATTCATTTACTTTAAACTTAAGGGGTGTTCCACTCACCTGGTAGCTGAAGCTTGGACAACGAACTCTGAACAACTATCTCACAACCGGGGGTCTCGGTTCCTCGGGTCCGAACCTACACAGGTGGACTCAAATGAGGCACCAAACATACATGAACGTGACTCTGAAAAGCTCCCCAAAAACCCCCTAAAACATCCTGAAAAAATCACATGAAAACATGCAAGAAATGGCTGAACAGGGCACTTTCGGCGGCAGGTTCGGCGACCGAAAGTCCCTCTGCAGCCGAAAGTCATGCAGGTTCGGCGGCACTTTCGGCGGCCGAACCTCCCAGACAGAGACGAACCTTGAGTTTCGGGGGCAGGCTTCGGCAGCCGAAACTGCCTCCACAAGGGGGTTCGGCGGCCGAAAGTCACTTTCGGCGGCCGAACCTGAGTTTCTGCCGAAGGGCAGAAACTTGGCTCCCTTGTGTCCACAGCCTCCAAAACGCCTCAAAACCTGCATAATCTTGTTTCTACTCATGCATACACATCATACAAGTTCCTAGGGGCCTCAAACAACATATACCCCATCTACAACACTTCAAACACACATCAAACATGCCACATTGCTCAAAAAAATCACATAAACCTAACATATGCTCAACTAACTCAAACATGCTTCCCTACCCCATAAAACTTCATAAAACTCATTTAAAACATACATTGAGCTTAAGATCGGCTCTTACCTCTTGAAGATCGAGAAAGAGACGACTCAACTCGGAGATCCAAGCACGAGAGCTCCTGAGTTTCCAAAGCTCCAAAACTTGCCTTTAAAGCTTAAAACTTGCAATGTGGGTTTAAAACTCAAGAAAGATGGAGGAGATCTAGTGAAAGAACACAAGATTTGAGGAGAGGAAGATCGGAAGCTTGTTGTGGCCGAAAATGGGAGAAAACCTCGCTCATTTCGGCTAAGGGTCCCTTTTATAGTGGCTGGCCAGGCCACGTTCGGGGGCCGAAGGTGCCTCCGTATGCATGCAAGGTTCGGCGGCCGAACTTGGAGTTCGGCGGCCGAACCTGCATTTCCCTCACTCAAAACTTTCGGGCGCCTAAAGTCCCTCCGAAAGCATGCATGTTCGGCGGCCGAACCTCAAAGTTCGGCGGCCGAACCTGGGTTTTCCTCCAAAGATTTTTCATGTAAAAACTCATTCAATTCTTACTTAAAAACATGAAATACATGAAAACATTTCATAAAATCATGGTTTTACCCTTCTAGAGGTTTCCGACACCCGAGGTCCCACCGGACGGTAGGGATTCCGATACCGGAGTCTAGCCGGGTATTACATTCTCCCCCCCTTAAGAACATTCGTCCCCGAATGTTCCTCAACTAACATATAAAGCATGGCATCAATCATAACATACAACATATCATACATGCAACACATAGAATAACTAACACTCACCTCAAAACAGATGGGGGTACTGCTGGAGCATGGACTCCCGTGTCTCCCAGGTGCATTCCTCTAAGTTGTGGTGGTTCCAAAGGACCTTTACCATCGGGATTTCCTTGTTCCTCAACTTTCTGATCTGAGTGTCTAGGATCCGCACTGGCTGTTCTACATAGGTGAGATCCTCATGGATCTCCATATCAGGCTCACTAAGAACCTTGCCCGGATCTGACACGAACTTCCTCAACATGGAAACATGGAAAACCGGATGGATTCTCTCCATAGAAGCAGGCAAGTCCAGCTTGTACGATACATTCCCAATCCTTTGCAGGACTTCAAAGGGTCCAATGTACCGCGGAGCTAGCTTACCCTTCTTACCAAACCGAACCACCCCTTTCATCGGAGACACCTTGAGCAATACTAGGTCCCCCTCCTGAAACTCTACCTGTTTCCTGCGGATGTCTGCATAACTTTTCTGCCTGCTGGTGGCAGTCTTTATCCTTTCTCTGATCATGGGCACCACCCTGCTGGTAATCTCTACAAGCTCAGGCCCTGCTAAGGACCTCTCTCCTACCTCTTCCCAGCAAACGGGTGACCTGCACTTCCTCCCATATAAAGCTTCATATGGAGCCATCCCTATGCTAGCATGATAGCTGTTATTGTAGGCAAACTCCACCAAAGGTAGATGTTGCTTCCAAGAACCGCCAAAATCTAGCACACACATTCTGAGCATATCTTCTATGGTCTGGATGGTCCTCTCTGACTGTCCATCAGTCTGGGGGTGGAAGGCAGTACTGAAATCTAACCTAGTACCCATAGCACTCTGCAGACTCCGCCAAAACCTGGAGGTAAACTGGGGCCCTCTATCTGACACTATAGATACCGGGACCCCATGTAGTCTGACAATCTCCTCAACATACACCTGCGCTAATTTATCCACAGAGTAGTTGCTCCTAACTGGAATGAAGTGAGCAGATTTGGTGAGTCTGTCCACAATCACCCATATGGAGTCTAGTCTGTTGGATGTTGCCGGTAACCCCACTACAAAATCCATAGCTATGTTCTCCCATTTCCACTCTGGAATCGGCAGTGGGTTAAGCATTCCAGCCGGCTTCTGATGTTCCAGCTTCACCCTCTGACATATTTCGCAGGCTGACACGAATTGTGCCACTTCCCTCTTCATAGCTGGCCACCAATACACCCTCTTCAGATCTTGATACATCTTGGTGGCTCCAGGGTGAATGCTGTATCTTGCATTATGAGCCTCTCTCATAATGTCTCCTTTAAGTCCGATGTCATCTGGTACACATAGTCTGTTCCCATAGCGGAGGATCCCCTTATCATCGAATCTGAACTCACTATCTTTGCCTGACTGAACAGTCCTGGCAATCTTCACTAACTCTGGGTCCTCGTGCTGTTTCTGAGCCACCTGCTCCAGAAACACGGGGGTTACTTTCATTTGTGCAATCAAAGCACCTGTACCAGACAACTCCATCTGTAGACCCTCCTCAATGAGCTTATAAAATTCCTTCACCACCGGTCTCCTCTCTGCCGTGACGTGGGATAGACTGCCAAGTGATTTCCGGCTTAAGGCATCAGCTACTACATTAGCCCTACCCGGATGGTACTGTATCTTACAATCATAGTCACTGAGCAGTTCTACCCATCTCCTCTGCCTCAAGTTCAAATCTCTCTGACTCAAGATGTGCTGCAGGCTCTTATGATCTGTGAAGATCTCACATTTTACCCCATAGAGGTAATGCCTCCACATCTTGAGGGCAAAGATAACCGCTGCCATCTCCAGATCGTGTGTGGGGTAATTCATCTCATGCCTCTTTAGCTGTCTAGAAGCATAAGCGATCACCCTACCATTCTGCATCAACACACAACCCAAGCCTACTCTGGATGCATCACAGAACACTGTGAAGTCCTCATTGCTGGTTGGCAGAGCTAACACTGGTGCTGAAGTCAACCTCTTCTTGAGCTCTTCGAAGCTTTCCTCACACTGGTCGGTCCAATCGAACCTCTGATTCTTTCTGGTCAATCTGGTTAAAGGAGCTGCAATTTTGGAGAAGTCCTGTACGAACCTCCTGTAATAACCAGCCAAACCCAAGAAACTTCTGATCTCTGTCACTGTGGTGGGTCTGGGCCAGTTAGTCACAGCCTCTACTTTCTTGGGGTCTACCTCTATTCCATTCTCTGACACTATATGCCCCAAGAATGATATGCTCCTTAACCAGAACTCACACTTGGAGAACTTGGCATACAAGCCATGTTCCCTCAAGGTCTGCAAAACTATCCTCAGATGATGGGCATGCTCCTCTGCATTCCTGGAATACACTAGGATATCATCTATGAAGACAATAACGAAGTGATCCAGGTATGGTCTGAATATTCTGTTCATGAGGTCCATGAATGCTGCAGGGGCGTTGGTTAACCCAAACGGCATTACAAGGAACTCATAGTGCCCATATCTGGTCCTGAAGGCCGTCTTTGGCACGTCCTCCTCTCTGATTCTCAACTGATGGTACCCGGATCTCAGATCTATTTTGGAGAAACAACCCGCTCCTGCTAGCTGGTCGAATAGATCGTCGATCCTTGGCAATGGGTACTTATTCTTGATGGTGACTTTGTTCAACTGCCTGTAGTCGATACAAAGCCTGAGGGATCCATCCTTTTTCTTCACAAAGAGTACTGGAGCACCCCAAGGTGAGGTACTCGGTCGGATGAAACCCTTGTCCACCAGTTCCTGCAACTGTTCTTTTAACTCTTTCATCTCGGCTGGCGCCATCCTGTAGGGAGGGATAGAGATAGGCCTAGTTCCAGGCATCAGCTCTATTTCAAACTCTATCTCCCTTGCAGGTGGTAGTCCTGGAAGCTCGTCTGGGAAAACATCTAAGAACTCACTCACCACAGGCACTGAGGCGGGCTCTCTGACATGACTATCTAACTCCCTCACATGAGCTAGAAACCCCTGACATCCCCTCCTAAGCAACCTACGAGCCTGAAGAGCTGAGATCAGACCTCTAGGTGTACCCCTCTTGTCTCCTCTGAAGACGACCTCTGACCCATCCTGATCTCTGAATCTGACTACCTTGTCTCTACAGTCCAAGGTAGCACCATGGGTCGATAACCAATCCATCCCTAGAATGACGTCAAAATCTGTCAAATCTAGAACCACAAGGTCGGCGGAAAGGCATCTTCCCTCTATGAAAACTGGACTACATTGGCAGACTGCCTCTGCCACTGACGGGTCACATTTGGGTCCACTGACCCATAGGGGACACTCTAATCCAGAGACCATCAATCCTACCCTCTCCACGACTCTCGGAGCAACAAAAGAATGAGATGCACCCGGGTCCATTAAGGCATACACATCAGAACAACCAATGATGAGAGTACCTGCCACCACGGTGTTGGATGTGCTGGCCTCCTGCTGAGTCATAGTGAAGATCCGTGCCGGAGCTGATGGACCTTCACCTCTGTATCCTGCTGATGAAGAGGCTGACCCTCTCCCTCTGCCTCTGCCACTGGCCTGTGTTGCGGGTGGAGCTACTGGCTGCACCACACTGCCGGAGGTTGTCTGCTGAGACGGTGCTGCAAAGGCTGTTCTAGGACAATCTCGAGCCAAATGACCCGCTTGTCCGCACCTGAAACATGTGTTGGTCCCTGCCAGACATACTCCCTTGTGTGGTCTCCCACATCTCATACATGCTGTAACCTCTGCGCCAGAGCTTGAGCCACTGCCTAAACCCAGACCTGACTTGATCTTGTTCCAGAACTTATTCTTCTTAGATTTTCTGTGGCCTCTGTCCCACTTCTTACTGCCTGCAACTGCCGCACTCAGAGAAGAAGAGTCTAACCTTTCCCCACCTGGGGTCTTGGAACCAGAAGACTGTGCCACTGACTGTTTTACCTTCCCCTCAACGATAGCACTAGCCTCCATTCTCCTAGCCATATCTACTATGGCATGGAAACTCTCCCTCTCTGCTGACTGTACCAAAGAGGAATACCTGGAGTGCAGCCTCATAATATATCTCCTTGACTTCTTTTGATCTGTGTCCAAATTCAGCCCAGCATATGGCAACAACTCCAGGAACCTGTCTGTGTACTCGTCTACACTCATGTCATCAGTTTGCCTCAACTGCTCGAATTCTATCATCTTCAATTCCCTTGAACTATCAGGGAAAGCCCATCCTGCAAACTCGTTTGCAAACTCTTCCCAATTCATACTGTCCACTCTCGGGTTCACATAATTCTTGAACCATTCCCGTGCCTTCTTGCACTTAAACGTGAACCCGGCCATCTGAATGGCTCTACTGTCGTCAGCCCCTATCTCATCTGTAATTGCCTTGACCCGCTCCAAGTACACGAACGGATCATCGCCGGTTTCAAACTGGGGAGCACCCAGCTTCATATAATCGGTCATCTTGACCTTGCTCCCTCCAGATGAGGTAGGTTTGGGTACTTGTGTTTTCGGAACAGTAGGTACTGGTGGTGGTGGAGGTACAACATCCCCTGGGGTAGGGTTTGCTGTACTGGTATAGGGAGGTGGAGGTGGGTACATGGGGTACTGAGAGTATGGTGGGTAGTAAGGTGGGTATGGCATATGTGGAGGGTAAGGGCTAAAACTGGGGTAATCCGATGTACCTCCCATCGAATACCCTGGATGGTGTGAATAGGGTGGGTAGTGATGTGGCTGGACATAACTCGAGGCCTGAGTGCCTCCTTCTGATTCTCCCATGCCCTCTTCAGGCATACTCACACCAAGACTGCCATCCCTCCTCTGATCTACCTCCATATCCTCAGACATTCCTCCCTGCACTGTTCCCCTTACTGATCCGCTTCTTCCCAGATCCAAAGACCTTCTAGGGTCTCTAGCTATTCTGTCTCTGTTGGACCTACTGGACATTGCCCTAGGCAAAGCTGAAGGACGGGCATCAGTGCCCTCGTCCTGAGGTGGCACTCCAGTCAATCGTGCAGACCGACGAGTTCCTCTCATTCTATCTTCTGAAAAACAGCACATAGCATAAACAATCATTAGCATCATATGGTTCGTGTGGAAACACATGAACCCTCATCACATACATAGCATCACATCATAGCATTTATGCACATGCATATCATCATGGCATATCATATCATCATATAGACAGGACTCTACATCCTATCCTAGTGGACATGATTTTCCTAGTGTGCTTGACCTTCTAGAACATCTATGAGCCCGACACTCTAGGTCCGATCATATGAACCTAGGGCTCTGATACCACTCTGTAACGACCCGGAAATCCGACCCGTTACCGGCGCTAGGATCCAGATCGGCTTAAGGCCGCCGGGACCCGTAGCAAGCCTACATACATCCTGTTTACCTGTTTAATCCCATACATGACCAACAAACATACATAAGAATTAAAACTTTTCTTTTTCTTCATACACCCAACTCAACCTGTGCATGCACTGTATTCATCATATACATAAACATTAATCCCTCTGTGGGATTTCATTAAAGCCTCAATGGCAATATATATCCTGTGTTGAGTTGGTTCACATATACATCATAAAAATAAGATCATGTACATACCAAGGGATTAACATATACTATGGTCAAGCACAACTCTATCCTCAATAACATAATTACATAAACTTTACATTACATTCTTATCATTTGTCATGTCCACATACTCTAGCTATTACATACATATGACTTGACTTCACTCTAGCCGACTTCTTGATCTTTCCTGTACCTGCAACTCTGGGGATAATGGGAGTGGGGTGAGCTAAAAGCCCAGTGAGCAGAAACTAAAAAAAAAATATTTGTTTTAATTCCTCCATTTTTAGGTACATTATTAATCATTTTTTTTTTTATTATTTTTATTATCAAATAACTTTTATTTTCTTTCTTTTTCTTATTCATGCTTTCATGTATGCGTCATAACACAAACATTTCACAACAAGGATGAACTTGTCACCATTTAGCCCCTATCCTTCTTACTTATACATGCCGGGGGCGTAGAGCCGTAGCAGGCACACCCGGACTTCCATCATCAATCATAGTGCCAGGGGCGTAGAGCCGTAGCAGGCACACCTGGACTCTCATAGGCTATCATGTCACACGAGGGCTAATGGATCATTCAACATTCATCCACATCAACAACAAAGTATGCAATGCAACATATTCGTGCATTCTAATGCAAACAACCTAATATTGCATGGCATAATGATGCATGGGCAATGCTTTATGATTCATTCATTTATTCATTTACTTTAAACTTAAGGGGTGTTCCACTCACCTGGTAGCTGAAGCTTGGACAACGAACTCTGAACAACTATCTCACAACCGGGGGTCTCGGTTCCTCGGGTCCGAACCTACACAGGTGGACTCAAATGAGGCACCAAACATACATGAACGTGACTCTGAAAAGCTCCCCAAAAACCCCCTAAAACATCCTGAAAAAATCACATGAAAACATGCAAGAAATGGCTGAACAGGGCACTTTCGGCGGCAGGTTCGGCGACCGAAAGTCCCTCTGCAGCCGAAAGTCATGCAGGTTCGGCGGCACTTTCGGCGGCCGAACCTCCCAGACAGAGACGAACCTTGAGTTTCGGGGGCAGGCTTCGGCAGCCGAAACTGCCTCCACAAGGGGGTTCGGCGGCCGAAAGTCACTTTCGGCGGCCGAACCTGAGTTTCTGCCGAAGGGCAGAAACTTGGCTCCCTTGTGTCCACAGCCTCCAAAACGCCTCAAAACCTGCATAATCTTGTTTCTACTCATGCATACACATCATACAAGTTCCTAGGGGCCTCAAACAACATATACCCCATCTACAACACTTCAAACACACATCAAACATGCCACATTGCTCAAAAAAATCACATAAACCTAACATATGCTCAACTAACTCAAACATGCTTCCCTACCCCATAAAACTTCATAAAACTCATTTAAAACATACATTGAGCTTAAGATCGGCTCTTACCTCTTGAAGATCGAGAAAGAGACGACTCAACTCGGAGATCCAAGCACGAGAGCTCCTGAGTTTCCAAAGCTCCAAAACTTGCCTTTAAAGCTTAAAACTTGCAATGTGGGTTTAAAACTCAAGAAAGATGGAGGAGATCTAGTGAAAGAACACAAGATTTGAGGAGAGGAAGATCGGAAGCTTGTTGTGGCCGAAAATGGGAGAAAACCTCGCTCATTTCGGCTAAGGGTCCCTTTTATAGTGGCTGGCCAGGCCACGTTCGGGGGCCGAAGGTGCCTCCGTATGCATGCAAGGTTCGGCGGCCGAACTTGGAGTTCGGCGGCCGAACCTGCATTTCCCTCACTCAAAACTTTCGGGCGCCTAAAGTCCCTCCGAAAGCATGCATGTTCGGCGGCCGAACCTCAAAGTTCGGCGGCCGAACCTGGGTTTTCCTCCAAAGATTTTTCATGTAAAAACTCATTCAATTCTTACTTAAAAACATGAAATACATGAAAACATTTCATAAAATCATGGTTTTACCCTTCTAGAGGTTTCCGACACCCGAGGTCCCACCGGACGGTAGGGATTCCGATACCGGAGTCTAGCCGGGTATTACAGTTTCTGAGCCACCTGCTCCAAAAACACGGGTGCCACTCTCATCTGGGCAACTAAAGCACCTGTACCAGACAACTCCAACTGTAGACCTTCATCCATGAGCTTGTAAAACTCCTTCACCACTGGTCTCCTCTCCGCCGTGATGTGGGATAAACTGCCTAGTGATTTCCGGCTTAGGGCGTCTGCCACAACATTCGCCTTACCCCGATGATACTGAATCTTGCAATCATAATCACTCAGCAGTTCTACCCATCTTCTCTGTCTCAAGTTCAAATCTCTTTGACTCAGGATGTACTGTAGGCTTTTATGATCCGTGAAGATCTCACATTTAACCCCATAGAGGTAGTGCCCCCACATCTTGAGTGCAAAGATTACTGCTGCCATTTCCAGGTCATGTGTGGGGTAATTCAACTCATGCTTCTTTAGCTGCCTAGAAGCATAAGCAATCACCCTTTCATTTTGCATTAGCACACAACCCAAACCCACTCGGGATGCATCACAGAACACTGTGAAGTCCTCACTGCTAGCTGGCAAAGCTAACACTGGTGCTAACGTTAATCTCTTCTTAAACTCTTCAAAACTCTCTTCGCACTAGTCGGTCCATACAAACTTCTGATTCTTCCTGGTTAACCTGGTCAGAGGAGCTGCAATTTTCGAGAAGTCCTGAACGAACCTCCTGTAGTAACCTGCCAAACCCAAGAAACTTCTTATCTCTGACACTGAAGTGGGTCTAGGCCAGTTAGCCACAGCTTCTACCTTCTTGGGGTCCACCTCTATCCCATTTTCTATCACAACATGCCCCAAGAATGAAATGCTCCTCAGCCAGAACTCACACTTGGAGAACTTGGCATACAAGCCATGTTCCCTCAAGGTCTGTAGAACCAACCTCAGATGATGGGCATGCTCCTCTGCATTCCTGGAATACACCAAGATATCATCTATGAAGATAATAACGAAGTGATCCAGGTACTGGCTAAACACTCTGTTCATGAGATCCATGAATGTTGCAGGGGCGTTGGTTAACCCGAACGGCATC
This sequence comes from Manihot esculenta, assembly GCF_001659605.2. Lineage (NCBI taxonomy): Eukaryota > Viridiplantae > Streptophyta > Magnoliopsida > Malpighiales > Euphorbiaceae > Manihot > Manihot esculenta. The sequence goes on from NC_035167.2 coordinate 19,587,384, forward strand.
ACAAGGAACTCAAAATGCCCATATCTGGTCCTGAAAGCCGTCTTTGGCACATCTTCCTCTCTGATCCTCAGCTGATGATACCCGGACCTCAGATCTATTTTGGAGAAACAACCCGCACCTGCTAGCTGGTCGAATAGATCATCGATCCTTGGCAAAGGGTACCTATTCTTGGTAGTGACTTTGTTCAACTGCCTGTAGTCGATACAAAGTCTGAGGGATCCATCCTTCTTTCTCACAAACAAAACTGGAGCACCCCAGGGTGAGGTACTCGGTCGGATGAAGCCCTTATCTACCAGCTCCTGTAACTGCTCTTTCAACTCCTTCAATTCTGCTGGTGCCATCCTGTAAGGAGGGATAGAGATCGGTCGGGTTCCAGGCATCAGTTATATCTCGAACTCTATCTCCCTAGCAGTTGGTAAACCTGGCAGCTCGTCTGGAAACACATCCAAAAACTCTCTGACCACCGGCACCGAGGCGGGCTCTCTAACCTGAATGCTAAGCTCTCTCACATGAGCCAAATACCCCTGACATCCCCTCCTAAGCAACCTACGAGCCTGAAGAGCTGATATCAGACCTCTAGGTGTACCCCTCCTGTCTCCCCTGAAGACAACCTCTGACCCATCCTGACCTCTGAACCTGACTACCTTGTCCCTGCAGTCCAAGGTAGCACCATGGGTAGATAACCAGTCCATCCCTAGAATGACGTCAAAATCTATCAAATCTAGAACCACAAGGTCGGCTGAAAGGCATCTTCCCTCAACAAAGACTGGACTGCACTGGCAGACTGACTCTGCCACTGATGGATCACACTTGGGTCCACTGACCCAGAGAGGACACTCTAACCCAGAGATCATCAACCCCAACCTCTCAACGGCTCTCGGTGCAATAAAAGAATGAGATGCACCAGGGTCCATCAAGGCATACACATCTGAACAACCAATGACTAAGTTACCTGCCACCACGGTGTTAGATGCATCTGCCTCCTACTGTGTCATCGTGAAGATCCGTGTTGGGGCTGATGGACCTTCACCTCTGAAACCCGCTGAAGAAGAGGCTGCGCCTCTCCCTCTACCACTGCCACTGGCCTGAGTCGTGGCTGGAGCTGCTGGCTGCGCTACACTACCTGAAGCTGTCTGCTGGGACTGTGCCATCGGGACTGCTCTTGGACATTCTCGAGACATATGCCCCTCCTGACCACATCTGTAACAGGCTGTCGTCCCAAACCGACATACTCCCTTGTGTGGCTTACCACACCTTGCACAAACTGCATTATCCGCACTAGAGCTGGAGCCACCTCCAAATCCCAGACTGGACTTGACTTTGTTCCAGAACTTGTTCTTCTTAGACTTCCTAGAGCCTCTGTCCCACTTTTTACTACCTGAAGCTGCTGCACTCATAGAAGAAGAGCCTGGGGTCTTAGAACCAGAAGGCTGTGCCACTGACTGCTTGACTTTCCCCTCGATGATAGCACTAGCCTCCATCCTCCTAGCCATATCCACTATGGCATGGAAGCTCTCCCTATCTGCGGACTGAATCAAGGAGGAATACCTGGAGTGAAGTTTCATGATATACCTCCTTGACCTCTTCTGATTTGTGTCAAGAGTTTGCCCTGCAAATGGCAACAGCTCCAAGAACTTGTCGGTATACTCCTCTACACTCATTTCCTCTGTCTGCCTTAACTGTTCAAACTCAATCATCTTCAATTCTCTTGAACTGTCAGGAAAAGCCCATCTTGCAAATTCATTTGCAAACTCCTCCCATGATAGGCTGTCCAACCTCGGGCTCACATAGTTCTTAAACCACTCACGGGCCTTTTTGCATTTGAGTGTGAACCCAGCCATCTGAATGGCTCTGCTGTCATCAGCTCCTATCTCATCTGTAATTGTTTTGACCCTCTCAAGGTACACAAACGGGTCATCACCGGTTTCAAACTGGGGAGCACCCAGCTTCATGTAGTTGGTCATCTTGACCTTGCTCCCACCAGATGAGCTAGGCTTAGGTATATGGGTTGCTGGAACTGTGGGTTCTGCTGATGGTGGAGGAGGTGCAACATTTTCTGAGGTAGGGTTAGCTGGATTTGGATAGTAGGGTGGGGGTGGATACATTGGGTACTGTAGATATGGTGGGTAGTAGGGTGGGTATGGCATGTGTGTGGGATAAGGGGTAAAGCTAGGGTAATCTGATGTACCTCCCATCGAATACCCGGGATTTTGTGAGAAGTGTGGGTAGTGGGGTGGCTGAACAAATCCCGAGGTCTGAGTGCCTCCTTGGGACTCTCCCATTCCCTCTTCTGACATGCTAACTCCCAGACTGCCATCCCTCCTCTGCTCTACATCCATATCATCCCACATGTCCTCTGACATTCCACCCTGAACTGTTCCCCTCACTGATCTGCTTCTACCCAGATCCAAAGACCATCTAGGGTCTCTTACTGCTCTTTCTCTGTTAGACCTACTAAACATTGCCCTAGGCAATATAGGAGGACGGGCGCTCATGCCCTCATCCTCAGGTGGTACTCCAGTCAATCGTGCAGATCGACGAGTTCCTCTCATCCTGTTTTTCTGAAAAAAACAGCACAAAACACATAAACATTAGCATCAAATGGTTCACATGTCAACACATGAACCCGCATCACATACATCACATAACAATCATAACATTAATGCACATGCATATTATCATGGCATTTCACATCATTATACAAGACAGGACTCCACATCCTATCCTAGTGGACATGATCTTTCCTACTGTGCTTGACCTTCTATAATATCTATGAGCCCGACACTCTAGGTCTGACCATATGAACCTAGGGCACTGATACCACTCTGTAACGACCCGAAATTCGAACTGCTACCGATGCTAGGATCCAGATCGGCTTAAGGCCACCGGGACCCGTAGCAAGCCTGACATATAACCTGTGAACCTGTCAAATCCCATACATGATCATACATACTCAAAAACCTGTAAACTTTTTCTTTCCATAAACCAAGCTCAACCTATATAGATACTCATAACCTAACATAACCCACACACTGGAGCTCTCATCAAATGCTCCAATGGGGTAACATAACATGCATACATTAAGCTTGGTTGAATATAAACATCATAAAAACATTCTATAGTTCATGTATCAAAAGGAATAACCATATACATAGGGTCAAGCACAACCTCTAATCCTCAATATCATTATTACATATCATGACTACATAAAACATCACATTACAATTTCATCATGTCCACAACTTCTAACTATTACATAAAAATAAATTTTAATCATGCTGACCTCCTGGTCTACCCTGTACCTGCAAATCTGGGGGATAAGGGGAAAGGGGTGAGCTACTAGAGCCCAGTGAGCAGAATAATAAAACATTTATATTAAAGGTTCATGCTTTCATGGAATGCATCACATCACAACTAATCATATCAAGGATGAACTTGTCACCATTTAGCCCTCTACATATTCCAATCATGCTAGGGGCGTAGTGCAGGCCACACCTGGTCTTTCTCTTACACATAACATAACATAACATATCCAATAGTGCCGGGGGCGTAGTGCAGGCCACACCCGGTCTTTCTCTTACATAGTGCCAGGGGCGTAGTGCAGGCCACACCTGGACTTCCATATCATATCATCATGTCATAACATATGAGGGCTAATGGATCATTCAACATTCATTCACATCAACAACATATTATGCAATGCAGCATATTCGTGATTTCTAATGCAAACAACCTAAAATATCTCATGGCATTCGTGATGCATGATCCATGCTAAGATTTTCATTTTTATTTAAAAGATAAGAGTTTATTCTACTCACCTCTGGCTAGCTCTGACACTGACTGAAGCAGCTGACTCACTGCTGGGGTCCTCGGTTTCTCGGGTCTGAATCTACACAGGTGGACTCAAATGAGGGACCAAACATACTAGAACATGACTCTGAAAACATCCCCCAAAAACCCTCTAAAACACCTCAAAACATCCATGCAAAAACATGCAAAGGAAGGCTGAACAGGGCACTTTCGGCGGCAGGTTCGGCGGCCGAAAGTCCCTCCGGAGCCGAAAGCCAGACAGGTTCGGCGGCACCTTCGGCGGCCGAAAGTGCCCTCCAGAGACGAAAGTCTCTTTTCGGGGGCATGCTTCGGCAGCCGAAAGGCTGGCCTCCCAGGCAGGTTCGGCGGCCGAAAGTCCTTCGGCTGCCGAACCTGGTTTCTGCCAAAGGGCAGAAACTTGGCTCCTCATGCACATTTGCCTCCCAAAACCATCCAAACATGCATTTTTCCTAATCTACAACATACATACTCAAGCATACAAGTTCCTAGGGGCTTCAAACTATCTTAAACCCCATCTACAACACATCAAACATCCACATTGTCCAAAAACATAACATAAACCCATAAACCTAACCATAAGCTAAACATGCATTCTACCCCATAGATCTACTTAACACTTACTTAAAACATGCAATAAGCTCAAGATCGGTCCTTACCTCTTGAAGATCGAGAGGAGAACGACCCTAGCTCGGAAAAATGGGAGAGAGAGAGTTCCTTGAACCTCAAAGCTCCAAAACTTGCTCAAATGCTCAAAATCTTCAAAACAAGGGTAAAACTAATGAAAATCGAGAAAGATTTGAAGGAAGGAACTCAAAACCGGCGAGGGATGGAGAAGAGCTCACCTTGGCCGAAAATGGGGAGAAAAGCTCGCCCATTTCGGCTAAGGGACCCCTTTATAGGTGGCTGGCCAGGCCACGTTCGGGAGTCGAAAGTGCCTCCGCATGCATGCCATGTTCGGCGGCCGAACATAAGGTTCGGCGGCCAAACCTAGCTTCCCTCACTTATACTTTCGGGGGCCTAAGGCACACCCGAAACGTATGCATGTTCGACGGCCGAACTTGAGTTTTCCTCCAAGGTTGTTTTCATGCAAAAACTCATTTTCTTTCATGCTTAAAACATAAAACTCATTAAAACATTTTATGAAAACATGGTTTTACCCTTCTAAAGGTCTCCGACACCCGAGATTCCACCGGACAGTAAGAATTCCGATACTGGAGTCTAGCCGGGTTTACAGATCTGCTGAGGTGTCCGCATATCTTTAAATAAGGAAAGAAAGATTTGCGATTCGAATTTCTAACGATCTGCTGACTGCATTTTCCTTATCTGCTACCTTCCATATTTGACTTCTCATATAAGGAAAGAAGGATTTGCAAAATATTCTGTTGATTGCGTTTTCCTTTTCTGAGACTTTCCTTGTTTGGCACTTTCCTTATTTGGCTTCACATTCTGAAAAAGGCAAGAAAGATCTGCAATTTGAATTTCAAACAATTTGCCAACTGTGCTTTCCTTATCTGACTCTTTTCTTATTTAGAACTTTCCATATATGAAAACTTTCCTTATTTGGAACTTTCCATATTTGGCACTTTTTGGCAGTTTTAAGAGCATTTTCACTAGAATGTCTTTTCACACCTAGTTTCTACAAAACATGAACAAAACCACAAAATTAGGCAGAAAATGTGCAAATAAACCTCATTAACATCATGATAATATGGCCTAAATTATGCTCTGTCATGTAACTATTACAGATAAAGGATTTTTTCATTTTCTTTTGAAAAAAACTTATCACATAGATATATTAGTATCTGCGATTTTGTGATAGTTGATTATGAACACAACTCTTTTGCGAAAAGAAGTGTGGAAAAACAAAAAAAACTGAGAGAAAACGAGTGATCATAAAACACCTTTTTGAGTTGCATGAAAAAATGTTGTGTTTAGTGATCGTTTTTCTGGGCTGCAGCTTAGGGAGCATATACCTAATCGATCCGTTGAGAGAGCTAGCACTCCAAATGAAAACGTTCGTATGGATACCATTGTTGGTGTTCGTTTCAGAAGCAGCACCATCAGCCCTAAACAGTTTCTTTTCGTCAAGTCTAAAAGGTTATTCTCTTTATCCTTCCTTTCGAATTAAACGAAGCACTTGGATCCTAAAAGGGAAAACAAATATTTTTTTTCGCTACGTAATTTTGGATTGTAGTAATCTCTAGGTTTCCTTACAGATGACACCACCCATTCCTTTCTCAATGAGATGTTAGATGAGTCTTTGAATGACAAGATGGAAGAGTTAATGTATAAGTTCCATAGAACTCTAAGGAAGCAACCCATAGGAGAGAATATTGAAGCTAGAACCCAACATCAAGGCCTGACAAGGGCTAATATTGCAACTAGGGTTAGGAATCAAAGTGATGATTAGTTCTTTGATGCTAGTAAGTACTACAAGGAAAAAAGCTTCTAGCTGAAAAGGAACACACTAAGGATTTTAAGATGATGAATCAAAAATTTGAGAAACTACAAGCCACTCTAAAAAAGCAAGTTAAATGAGTTAGGGTTACTTGATCTTGAGGACTTTAACATCCAAGTAGAAAGAGGGTTACTTGAGAAATTCAAAATGATTCAATTGCATAAGCTCGATGGCATTAGGAACCAGAAAGCCCACTTGAGATCCTACTTTATTTGAAATGTAACTACTAAGCTGAAAAATGACCAAGTAACATAATTCTTTGCCCTATTGCTTGCAACATCTTCTTGGCACCATGATATGGAGTCTGCCATTCGTAAGGATTGGGATGAGTTGGTGTAGAGGTTCATTCAACACTACTCTTGGTATCACTTTAAGGGATTTAGAGATTACAAGGCAAAAGGCTAGTGAAACTTTCTCTGAGTTCCTCGTAAGGTGGAGGAAGAAGGCTACGAAGATGACCAAGTGACCTATAGAGAAGGATCAAGTTCATCTAATGGTGAATAATCTATTACCTGCCTACTATGAGAAGCTATATTACTTACCTATCTCAAACTTTGAACAATTGTGAGTCTAGTTAAAGAATGACATGAGAGAAGTAGACCCATCAGCCCAAAATGGAAAGTTACCAAGCTGCAATGGAAGGGAAGAATTAGTAGATGCTCAAGCTCTCAAGAAGCCTGCTAGGATTTTTGCTCGCTTAGACAAGCCCCTTTTCAAGGTATTTGATCGCTTACATGTTTGCAGTATGCTACAACCTTTAGCTCTCAAATCAACTCCAGATCCTTTGCCTCCAAACTATAAGGTCAAACTTTACTGTTGTTATCACCAATCCACTGGACATGGCACAAAAAATTGCTCTTAACTGAGGAAGAAGGTCCAAGAACTAATTGATGAGGGAAAGATAACTAATCTAGAATAAAGGCCCAAATGAAAACTTCGAGACCTAAGAAGATGAAGACAGATTTGCGTGATAAACTAGGGGAATGCCTTTGAATAAGTTTCATGTATTTGGCATGAATAATAATGGAAGACTTTTCTTTTGCTAACCTATTTGCTTTCTATCCTGAAGGGAAAATGCATATCATTCATATTCATTTAAATTCACTTTTGTTAATGCATCGAATTTACCTTTATTACAATGTATACTAACAATTTGAGGAATGAAACTTGGTTGCATGTTTAACTTGAAAAGAAAGAGAAAAACTCATAATATTAAAATCAATAAGGCACTAAAAGCATTCTCCTTATCTCAATAAGACATGTCTAAGATGGATAAAATCAGTGTCCTCTACAAAAAGCCTGCAAATCGAAGAATGAAGGTTATAAGCCAAGGGAGGAAAGCCCACTTGAAATAGATGTAGAAATCCAGAAGGCATCAATTTTGAATTTAAAAAGAACTCTCGTGAAGAAAAACAAAAAGAGAAAAAAAAAGAGAGACATCAATCAAGAAAATATAATAATAATAATAATAATAATAATAATAAAAGAAAAGACAAGAAAGAGGAGGAAAACTGACTCATTAAGATGGACTTATCCTACACCTAATAAGAAGCAAATGGTTTTCATAAACTAACAACAAGGTAAAATATGACCAATGCGCCCACCATGGCTGGAGGCAATCTCCTGGAGGATGTTGTTAATATGGTGGATAGGCTTAGCTTGTTATTTTCAAGCAAGGTCAGGTTCAAGCATAGGTGAGGCAAACCTCATAGGGTGCATCATATCTCGCCAAGGGAAGTAGTAAGAAAAACTTTCTTTTTGATTTTCTCGGCAACCAAACAGAGTTAGAAAGCATCTTTTCTTTTATGTCAATCTTAGAACCCTTGTATTTTGGTTTCATTTGAGCTTTTATTTGTTGCGGTGGTTTTGGTTTTAGAAATTAGGTCAAGTGAAGTTCTCTCTCCCTTCTCACTCTCACCGGTTGTTCATTTCCTTCCTTTCTTACCCTTAGTTGGCAATCTGAGGTCTTCGTTAATCATTGCAATCATCCCTGCCTTAATTCTCAATTCAATCGGAAGCCACACAATCTCATTGATCGCGTGTCTTAAATCCTCACCAGTGTCACAACTCTTGTTAGCATCATAATGAGCTGATAATCCTAAGTCTTTAGTTAATGGTCGTATAATAGATATATCAATTTATCATTGTAGGATCATTCAAGTCAAATATTATATACCAATTTATCATTGTAGGATCATTCAAGTCAAATATTATATACCAATTTATCATTGTAGGATCATTCAAGTCAAATTTTTTTGTTATTAAAGAGTTCAACGAGAAGAGAATTGTACCATAAGAGAAGCAAATAGGTCAACCTCTTCCTTGACTCTCAATTCAATCAACATCTGTAGATCCTCGTTGATTACACACCTCAAATCCTCATTAGCATCACAACTCTTGGCAACACTGCAATGAGCATGTATGAGTTCACACTCGATATGGGCTCAACAACGTCGCATCTCAAAAACAGTATCACAACTCAGAAATAGGCATGGTCGCAACTCAAAAGCCCAAAAGCAAATACGAGAAATCGATTGTTTTGATGGGTTGTATTTTACAAATCAGAACTGCAAATCATAAGTTCATGAAAATCACTCATTGATTGTTTGGAAAATTTTTCAATTTTAAGAGTTTTATTTTGATATTCTTGAAAATAAAGGAGAGTAAATGAAGGAGGGACAGAACAAAGGAGAGACATAAAGAAGAAGGCTATTTTGAAATTAAAAATTACTCTCTTCTTTAACTCATATTTTTCCTCATGACTGATGAAATTCCTATAAAGAATCAAATTGTTATATTTTAAAATAATGACAAATATTTCAATTGCATCTAAATATTATAACAACTAATTAATTAATTTTTTCAAAACCTAGGAACCCTACTGTAATTTACCCCAGAAACAAAAGGCTTACAAGCTATACCCATAGCCTTTGATTAATGGAGGCTCACACGCTGATGGACTACAGCTGCAAAGGTTTACTATTTTCTCCAATTACGGGCTTGGGTCCATTTTAATAGCCAGGCTGAGAGCTTAAATGAGGCCTACTATGATTAACACCCTTCCTCATTTGCTTGGGCCTAGAAAAAATATCTTAAAAGTAAATACTCTTAACTGTCGTAATAATAATGTTATTTTTCTTTTTTAATGTCTTAAAGCAATAGTTCTACTTTTTATTTTTAGAAATATCCTTTTTCTTCATAATATCCTTATTGACCATTTAATCAATTAAAAAAATTTAAAATATTATAGAAATACTCTATACTTTTTGTCTATTTTTTTATTATTTCAAAATTATTATTATTATTTTTTTATATTATACTAATGTATAAATTAAATGTTATAATTTTATTTTATTTTATTTTATTTTATTTTCAGAATAATCTCTCATTAATGATTATTTTTTCATATGAATATTCAAAATATTTTTTAATATTTAATAAAATTTAATATCTTTAATATTAGTTTATTTAAAAAATTAATAAAAAAATATTTTTTATTTTTTTATAAAATAATAAAGTAGATAAAAATTATAGGAAAAAAGGAATATAGAATTTTTCATGAAAATCTACGCATTTATCTTGTAATTAATTGCCAAAACCAAACTTCAACAATTGCAGCAAGCTAACCTTCCAAATAGTTGCTGAGGCTTGTTCTTTCAGGGAGCTTTAAGTTAAGCTTAAGCGATGAAAATATCATTATATTTGTTTAGAGTTTGATTGCTCGTTGTTGTTCCATGCTTTTTTAAAAAAAAATAAAAAAAAATCTGTCTTATTTTGGGTGGAAACAGACCTATTCATGGCCAAGAGGCTCATGAACTCCCATAAATTTTTTAAAGATATATTGGTAATTTTTTTTAAAATATAAAAAATTATCATTAAATCCTTTAAAAAACTTATCAACTTATCTTTATTTTAAAATTATTTAATTAAATTATCATTATATTTTATAATTTTAAATTTTTTAATCCATTTATCAAAAAAAAAATTTATTATTTAGTCTCTCATTTTCTAAATTATTTTTTAATTCAAAAAATTTACTTTTTATTTTTAAAATTTCAAATTTAAATCTCCACTTAAATTTTTTTAGGTTATTCACTCATTATTTAATTTATTTTTATATATCATTTTTATTATTAAGTTATAGTTTTTTTTATTTATCTCATTTATTTATTAATCTATTTATATAATTAAAATTATATGAAAATAAATTTTATTGGGTTAGAATATTTTTAAAAAAAAATAAATTTTAATAGTAAATCTTATATTAAAATATTATATTATTTTAATAATTTTTTATAGATTTACAGAAAGAAATTTATTGTATCATTAAAAGTCGTCTTTATAGGAATAAATCATAAATAATTAATCAATAACTTATATTTAAAAATATATTTATAAATATTGATAATAATATCATTAAAAATATATTTTAATAAATAAAAAATAGATTATAATAACCATAATTTAATTATAATAGGTTATTTATTTTTTATAAAAATTTATTTTCTTAATATAAACTTTTTATCCATATTAAAAAAGACAATTTATTTTATTAATTTTGCTATTATACTATTTTAAAAATATTAAATTTTATTAAATATTAAAAAATATTTTAAATACTTATTTGAAAAGATAATAAGAAAAGATAATAATTAATGATATGTTGATTTGAAAATAATATAAAATTAAATAAAATTATAATAGTTAACTATATATTATTATAATAAAAATAAATAATTTTAAGATAATAATAAAAAAATTTGATAAAATAATAAAATAGAAAATATTTATTTAAATTGCACTTTGAATTGAATTTCTGAATTGGTCGATTTTGACTTTATTGGATTAATTTGAAAGTTGGTGGGAAGCTCTCCATTATTTTTTTTTTTAAAGACAACTTAATGAATTAGTGTGCTCATAATTTAATATAAGTAGCTATTTTTATATTTTATTTGGTAGAGCAGAATGTTGCGCTTCCTACTCTTTTTCTTTTTCGACTAATGCATCATGTATTGCATTTAATCAAGACAAATAAGATTACCATAATCTCACTCAATTTGAGGAAATTTATTAGTCTGTTTATATCTCAAAATTATTCAATTAAATGTTATCTATATTTATAAATTAAACTCTTTAATTTTTTTATTAAAAAAAAATTATTAATCTTGAATATACATATTGTTTAGTCTCTATAATTTTAATTATATATATTATTTAGTTTATATAATTTTAAATATTCATATTATTTAGTCTTTCTAATTAAGATTAAAACATATTCACTCATTGTTTATTTAGAGGAACTGATGCTACACAATAAATTATCCAAAGTAAGCTGTAAGTTGTCGCAACTATGTAGAGACATGTGGCAAAGATCAGACATGTAAGAAAGACGGTCCAATCGAGAAAGAGAACGTCCGGACAATTTAACATCGAATCATCATAAGAAAACTCGCCTTTATACAACGAGGCGAGTCTTGATACAAAGTTATCGTTATCACACACATTACGCCTATGATTGCGAAATTCCCACCTATTGACCAATGATGTCTCATATTAAGCAGACGATCATATTACTGCTGGATTATCAGAAAAATACCATATTCATCTCTACCTCTTGCAATATAAAAAGGAGAAGTATCATAGAGACAAAAGTACACTATCTCTAATATTACTAAAACTCTAAGTAATTCATTGCATTCTCTCTATTCTTTGAAATACTGACTTGAGCGTCGGAGTGGCTGCCGTGGGCACTCACTACCGCCTCACATTTCCTCTCTTGGAGGTTTTAACCAATCACAGTACATTTCTATTTTGGCCATATCGTCAATCTAATTTCAATAACATCATTTGGTTCTATTGCCGAAAAACCATTAAACTCTATATGTTCATTGGGATTAAAGCTAATCTCTTGTTTCTTTTTCTTTTAAAAGAGGAGATCTCTCTATTTTATAAATGGCTGGAACCATACATGTCATTATGGGAGGACTTGATAAGGGCAAAGGAAAGAATAAGCGTGTGGCAGAGGATGGCCTATTTGTCCATTGAGAACCATGGACTAAGCAAGAAGTAAGGTTCGGTCCTGCCGATAAGTGAGGAGTGGAAGGTACAATTCGACACTACGCTAACTAGAGAGGCAGTAGGTGATCAAAGAGGAGGTTGATAAACTTTTGAGTGCATGATTGATAAAAGAAGTACAGTACCCCACGTGACTAGTCAATTGGTCCTAGTAAAGAAAGCAAATGGAAAATAAAGAATGCGTGTAGACTTCACCGACCTAAATAAAGCATGTCCGAAAGATCATTACCCATTGTCGTCCATCGATAGATTTGTGGACTCGACCTCAAGCCATGCGGTGGTCTCTTTTCTCAATGCCATCTCGAGATATCACCAAAAAATGATGGACACCGAGGACGTAGAAAAGGCCTCATTTATAACAGACGAAGGAGTTTTCTTCTACAAAATAATGTCTTTTAGATTAAAAAATATAAGAGTCACGTACCAAAGGTTGGTGTCAGGAATTTTTAAGGACATGGTGGAGTCAATCATCCAAGTATACATCGACAACGTGGTGATAAAAAGTTGATCATTAGAAGAACACCCGGAGGATATCCAGAGAGTTTTTTATGTCCTCAACAAGGCGGGCATGAAGCTAAACCCAGAAAAGTGTAACTTCAGGGTAAAGGCTAGAAAATTTCTAGGATATATCATTTCAGAGTTTAAATAGGCGAGCAACTACCCTGGGCCGATTCATAACCTGTTCAGCTAGAAAGTGTCTCCCGTTCTTCAAAGCCTGGAAAGGCAAAAGTAAGTTTGAGTGAGGGAAAGAGTGTGCAGAGGCCTTTGAAAGATTAGAAACCTTTTTATCCTCTCCTACATTGCTAAGCTCGCCTGTCAAAGGCAAAGTTTTATTTTTATACTTGTCTATAACATAGAAAATAGTTTGCTCGGTCCTTATTCGTGAGAGCAATAGGGAGCAAAACCCGGTATATTATGCCAGCCAAGTTCTGAAAGGGGCAGAGTTGTATTACCCTCCTCTTGAAAAGTTAGCATTTGCAGTACTCATGTCGGCTATAAAGTTGCAACCGTACTTCGAGTCACACACCATAGAAGTCAGAACCGATTATCCTCTACGAAAAATTTTACATAAACTGAAGCTATCAGTACTGTTGTCCACATAGGCGATAATATTATAGACCTATGATATCAGGTATGTTCCCAAAAAAGCCATGAAAGCCCAGATTCTAGCTGACTTTATCTCGGAGATGAATCCACCGTTAGAACTCTCAGAGACCTCTGAAACAACTATAGAAGAATGGAAAGTGTGGACAGATGGAGCTTGCGGAGCTGGGAGTTCAAGCATCGAGATCCTTTTGTAGTTCCAAACCTATATAAAGCTTTGGTATGTGGCAAAACTCACCTTCAAAGCCACCAATAACGTAGCCAAATATGAGACAATAATAATGACCCTAAGAATCATCAAAGAGCTGGGTATCCAGAAAATAATTATTTTTAGTTACTCACAATTGGTTGTTAATCAGTGTTAGAGACAATTCAAGATTTGAGAATCAAACCTTATCAAATATGAGGAAAAGGTCTGGTCCATAATGGAGGAGATCATGAGCGAGCAAGGCAGCTGTGAACTTCACCAGGTGACTAAAGGTAACAATGAAGAGGTGGATCTTTTAGTGAAGATAGCGACGGCAGGGGAATAGCACTTAACTCAACCACTCCAGTTTGAGGAGTTGCACACTCTGGCAAAAGATGGGTGAGTCTTTCTCCATAGAAGAAGGAGAGTCATGGATGACACCCATGTACTAATTCTTAACACAAGATGATCTTTCAGCTGACGAGTTATCAACCAAATAGGTAATAAGAAAATCCTCTAAATACGCACTAATTGATGGCTAGTTGTATAGGAGGTCCTCCACACAGCCATGGTTGTGAAGTATGACAGAGGAGGAAGGCCAGAAAATCCTAAAAAATATCCATGAAGGTGATTGCAAAAGCCACGAAGGAGCTCAGTCGATCGCCTGGAAAGTATTCAGACAAAGATACTACTGGCCAATGATAATGCAGGATGTGAAGCATCTTGTCCAAAAGTGTCAAAGATGCTAAGTACACGCAAACATTCCAAGGACACCGGGAGAAATGCAAGCAGGCATTGGAAGTCCCTAACCTTTCTTTCAATGGGGGATAGACATCTTTGACCCTTTTTCGAAGGCATTCGGGTCAAGAAATTTTATTATCATAGTAGTAGACCACTTCAGTAAATGGGCTAAGGCTGAAGCAGTGTAGTCCATCACTATCTAGCAAGCAATCTCTTTTTTCAATAAAAATATATTCACCCAATTCAAAACACCCAAAATAATGATTACTAATAATGGAACTTAGTTTATGAGCATCAGGTTTAGAGACTTTTGTAAGAAATGGGAAATTAATTTGAGGTTCAGCACAGCCTACCACCCCAGTCTAATGGTATGACAAAAGTCACAAACATGACCATATTACAGGGGGCTGAAGAAAAGGCTTGACCAAGCTAAGGGCAATTGGCCCGAAGAATTATCTCACATACTATGGGCGTACAAGACTACTCCTGGAACAGCCACTGGAGAAACACTTTTTTCTCTTGTATATGGGGCCGAAGCAGTCATCGCCATGGAAATACAAGTGAGCAGCTTCAGGACACAACATCCTGAAATTTCAGTACATCCAGAGAAAATGCAATGAATTCTTGCGGGAAAAGGCCGCAATTAGAATGACGATTTACATGAACAAAATGTCCAAAATATTCAACAGCAAAGTCAAGCTGAGAGCCTTCAATGTGGGAGACTTGGTCCTCAAAAGAGTAGACATAACAGGTGGCAATGCCAGACTCGGTAAGCTAGGTGAAAACTGAAAAGGATCATTTAAGGTCTCAAAAGTTATTCGCCCAGGATCCTAGAAACTGGCCAAGCTAAATGGTCAAGTTATTCCCCATGCATTGAATATATGTAACTTGAGAAAATTTTATCAGTAATGAGTTAACAAGGTTATTTTCATATGTTAAGTACTCCAATAACAAGGAACGATGGATTGTCTCCCCCGAAAGAAAGACCTAAGAAACAAGAATCATGGCCACAAGACAGTTTTCCCTAGGTCAGGTCACAAGGCGGTTATCACCAGACCACTTAGGCGTTGGTCCTACTAATCAAGATCACAAGACATTTTTCGCTAGGCCAAGTCATAAGGTGATTTTCGCCAGACCACTCGACCGTTGGTTTCAGTAATCCAGGCCACAAGGTAGTTTTTCGCCAGGGTAGGTCACAAGGCAATTTTTGCCAGACCACTCAAGTATTGATCCCACTAATCAAGGCCATAAGGCAATTTTTACCAGACTAGTCACAGGGCAGTTTTCATCAAACTACTCGAGTGTTGGTCCTACTAATCTAGGCCACAAGGCAGTTTTTCGCTAGGCCAGATCACAAGGTAGTTTCTGCCATATCACTTGGGCATTGGTCCCACTAATCAAGAACACAAGGTAGTTTTTCGCTAGGCCAAGTCATAAGGTGATTTTTGCCAGACCACTCGGGCATTGGCCCACTAATCAAGGCCATAAGGTAATTTTCTATAAAGAAGCCTAGAGATCACTGCAACTCAAAATTACGCAGCGGAAAAATAAAAGATCTATGTTTTCCCTTTCAGAATCTGAGTGCTTAGTTTAATTCGAAAGGAAGGATAAAGAGACTAATCTTTTAGACTTGACAAAAAGAAATTGTTCCGGACTGATGGTGTTGCTTCTGAAACGAATACCCTTAATAGTATCTACACGAACGTTTTCGTCTAGAGTGCTAGCTCTCTGAATGGATGGATTAGCTATGTGCTCCAAATCCGCAACCCAAAAAATGATTACCAAAAAAATCCTACTCACGCAACTCAAAGAAGTTGTTTTATGTTCACTCATTTTCTCTTAATTTTTTTATTTTTTTCATACTTCTTTTCGTAAAAGAGTTGTGTTTATCACAACCGTCACAGTATCGCAGATACTAATATATCTATATGATAAATCCTTTTCAAAATAAAATGAAAAGATCTTCTATCTGTAACAGTTACAGATAGGCTGTAGATCTTTTAAATATTATTATCTTATAATAATAACAAATAATTAATGTTAATAATAATAAAATTTTTATTAATATTATTATTAATTATACTAACGGGCTCTTAACCCATTAATATGACATAGCACATCAATGATGTTCTTTTGTGTGTGATCCAATAGACTCACATTAATTGGCAATAGGCCTAGTCCAATAAGGCCTTTTGTGTGTGATTCAATAGGCTCACATTAATTGGTAATAGGTCTAATCCAACAAGACTCATAAATCATAAGCAGCATCTAACAAAACATTATGACTATCCAATTAATATGAGGATCGATAGTCTGATAAAGGCTAATAAACAGAACATGTATTAATCCCTTTGTCACACGATATCTAGTTTGAATATAAGTCATGGTCAATGTCAAACTTATAATGTTCAAACTTATGATTTCTCGATCTCTAACTAGACTGATAAGACCAAATGATATTGATCACATTATCAATTCATTTGAGTACGACCATGTATTTCTCAGTCTCACTTATCGAGGGGTCTAGAAGATATCTCTTTCAAAGAGAGGGACAAATTCTATCTTGATTGTTCAATATCCTCTACATAATTTCTATTATATTCAATCATAACCTTTATGATTATCCTAATAAAGATAATGTTTGGTTATGTCAAAACATAACAGTCTTTATGTTGGAAACTATAACAATCTCAAGTCAAAGGATTAAAACATAACTATCTTGAGATTCACTTATGACAATAACCTATGTAGTGATCTCAATGTGGGTCCATCTAATACTTTGTTCTCTAACAAGTATCTATGATTATTGATTTATATCAATATATACATAATCATCTCATGATTATCAATCAATAATCATACTAGTTATATTTTATTATTATCATTATAATAATAAGTAATCAGGGATGTTAATCATTATTATGTAACATGCAAACAAATAATAATGATAATAAAACATCTTTTATTAATAAACAAAATGACATACAAAAGGTCCAAGATAATGGCCTATGACAAATACACTAACAATTTTCACTAGCCCAGGTCACAAAATAATTTCCGCTAGACCATTCGGGTGTTAGTTCCACTAATCAAGGCCACAAGGCAGTTTTAACCAGGCCATGTCACAAGGCGATTTCTACCAGACCACATGAGCATTGGTCCCACTAATCTAAGCCACAAAGTAGTTTTTTATCAGGCCAAGACATAAGGCAGTTTTCGTCAGACCACTTAGGCATTGGTCCCACTAATTAAGGCCACAAGTAGTTTTTCGCTAGGCCAGGTCATAAGGCGGTTTCTGCCAGACCACTCAGGCATTAGTTCCACTAATCAAGGCAACAAGGTAGTTTTTACATAAGATAGGCGGTCTAATACGAGAAAGAAAAAATTCGGACACTTTAACACTCGGATCATCACCAAAAGACTCGCCCTTCCTACAATGAGGCGAGTTTTGACACAAAATTACCGTTATCACGCACATTACACCTGTGATCTCGAGATTTCCATCTGTTAGTTAGTGATATCTCGTATTAAGCAAACGACCACATTATCGCCAGATTATCAAAAAAATACTATATTCATTTCTACCTCTTGCATGCAGTATTAAAAAAAAACAAGTATCACAGAGACAAAGGTACGCTATCTCTAATACTACTCAAACTATAAGTAATCTATTATATTATTTCTATTCTTCGAGATATTGACTTAAGTATCAGAATGGCTGCCGTAGACACCCACTATCGCTTCATATTTCCTCTCTTGCAGGTTCTAGCCAAATACAATACAGTTCTAATTCAGTCATGTCGTCAATATAATTTCACAACATCATAAACTAAATAATTTGATTTTTAAAATAAGAGATCTTTTAATCCAATGATCTAATAATAACTTTCTCATACTTATATCCGAATGGAGAGAATATATTTTTTTTTCAATTGGAAGAATATTTTTAAAAATTTATTATTTAATTTAATAGCAGTTTTTTTTTTCAATTAAGAGAGCTTTTTGAAAAAATTATTATTTAATTTTAATAATATATAAAAATTAATTAATTAATTCTTTAATTTTTTAAAATACAATAAAACGTCTTTGTACTTTTAAAAATTCTATTAAAATGGGTAGTGCAGTGAACTTGAAACACTATCACCATGACTTTTAACGGTTAAAGATAACAGATAATTTTTTTAAAAAAATTACTCTTAAAATTGCTTTTAACACTAAAAAATAGATTTTTTAATAGATTTTTTAAAAAAATTATATTGCGTATTTTTTAATAGCTGAAATGATGGACCGACTTTTTAATAAAATTTTTAAAATTATAAAAATATTTTATTGTAAATTTAAGAGACTAATTAATTAATTTTTTAATATAATAAATTGAATAGTAATTTCTTTTCTCTGTTCTTTTTCCTTTTGTACATTCTTACCCTTCCAAAAGTAGCGACTTCAAAAATACTGAGATAACATTTCCTCTTATTTTATTTTTTTTTTAATTTTTAACTCGAAGATCAAAACGATAAATTTAGACCAATAGTAAATTGTGCTAAAATCAATGGTACTCTATACAAACAAGTCAGACTGTGCACAGCTCAAGACGCCTTAAATCTCTTTAGTTTAAGCCATCCAAGGTTTTAATTGATGACACAATAAAATATGTACTAATCAAGAATTAAGCATTGGCTTAATTAATCCATTCTCATAAAGCTCTCTAATCAAAACCATTTTAGCCCCCTAATTACCAATTAAGAAATGGAATATATGCGAGTTGTAGGCTGATTGGGGAATCCAGCTAAAGTGTGTCCTATGGCTAATGGCTATGGATAGGAATAAACTACTAAAATAATTTGAAGTTGGCATATTCCAAACATCTTCAAAAAGGAGATCTTTTAATTTAATTATTTAAAGAAAAAATATTCTAAAATTCTTAGATAAACAAAACAGTGTAGGACAAAAATTTTTGTCCTAGTGCTCCACCAATATATTGTAGAATAGTACCATAAATGCCCTAGTGACCTTTGTTCATATGGGAAAATGACATGCATCCATTTTGTTTCATAGAATCAATGGCCTAGCTCTATTTTACTTTATTTTATTTTATATAAATATATATAAATTCAATGAACCATCTGCTTCATTCATTTAAAAATAATAAGTCTTTAAATACCATTTTAGGTTATAATAATAAAAACTTTCATCCATTTGTTCACTTTTACTTTTTTACACATATTAAAAAATAATTTTTTTATTAATTTTTTAAATTATTTCTATTTTAAAATATTATTAAATATTAAAAACATTTTAAATATTCTCTTGCTTAGTCATGATTATTCCAAAACCTTCAAGTTGAATACCATCCATCAATTACAAATTTTGTCTTTCATCATTATATTCTCAAAGAATATAGCTTTTCATTTTCTTCCCTTTTGTGATTTCGAATGTCAAACATGCATGAACAGAAAATTTAAAAAGAAAAAAAAAAGAAATGTAGTAATTTGATTATGACTATTAAGGTTTGTGCAATAATTTATGCCCATATATAAAAGCATATTAGATATATTTAATTTTGTTGTTAATTAATAATTATTTCATCTTAATTAATTCAGCTTGGAACTTCTGCTAAGTACGTTGAATGTTCCATTTGAAACATATTCCACCATGTGCTATGTATATATATTACATACTCTTGAATCTTATTAATTAAATTGAATGTCTTGTGAATTCTTTAATTTTTCTGTGAATGCTTCTATGATTTTTTCTTAAACCAGAAAAATAAATTTAATAAAATTTCAATTAAATATATAAAATTTACTGCTATAAATTTATGACAGTACTTTTTAATGTTATAAAATTGTCGTTATACAATGAAATTATAGTTTCGATCAATAAAAATATTATTTGTAACGAAAATTATTGCTATTAAAAGTAATTTTTTATTAATGTATATAATAGTGAAATTACTTTTAATTGAAAAATCACGCCATTGATGCAATGCTTCTTGTTAATAAGATGAAATAATAATATGAATAGAAAGTAATTAAGTATTTTTATATCAAATCATATTACGAAATAAATATATATGCTAAATTATTAGTGATTCTAAAGGTTAATTGAGGTAGCTAGCAATTTGATTTACTATTCATCATATTGGCCAAGACTTGAATTTTGAGATCAAATCACGAAGAGACATTTTGTTTTTTCATGAATCTCTTATTTTTAAAGGGAATAATTTATTTTTATTAAATAAAAAATGATAGACTTTATAGAGTGCATCAAAGCTTAGTGTCTAATAATAATTGAAAAAAATTGATTGATGTTAAGAAAGAAAAGTTGGCCAATTTGAAGCAAGATTAGAGGAGTATCCAATGTTTTCCAGCCGCAGAATATGCGCAACCAAAGCACCACTTAGTCAAACTGATAGTGACTATCGTTGAAAAAAAAAAATGATAATCACTCTTGATTTTTCTCATATTTAAGTTCTATTCGATAATATTACTTGTTTAATAAGTGTTAACTATTTTAATAGTAAAAAATTATTTGAGTAGTTAATAGAATGTTTGTATGATAAAAGATTGATTAGACTCGCAAAAAATTATTTGAGTAGTCATTAATAAAATATTATAAAATTTATGTTAAAGGACTAATTTGACTATTATTTTGCTAAGACGATATGAGAAAAATAATAGATTATAAACTGAAAAATTTTATTAAAATTTTTTAAAAATTGAAAAGTAAGTCTTAAATAGTTAAGAAAATCTATTTATAATAAAAAAATTTTAATATATAAAATTATAAAAATATTTAAAAAAATAATTAAAATATAAAATTGACCTTAAATTGTAGAATTTTCGCCTCGAATTTTGTGACAGATCTGCGGTCTCGTCACACTTTTGACAGTTGTACGTCTCGAAATTTCTTTTTCGAAGAGTTATCGTGATTTTCTATCGAAAAGTTAAGTTCGATCCAAATCTACCGTAAAGTCCAAAACTAATTGCTCTATATCAGTGTAATATTTCATAATCCACTCTTTTAATAATATTTTAATTTTATTATAATACTGAACGCTATATTCAAAATTATTGTTGAACAAACCTCTTTTTCTTTTAATATAAAAGAAGCTTAAAAGCTAAAGTACTAGAGGAAAACTCTTAAGCATGAAGAGTGCGTGCTGTAGACATCTCATGAATATCTCATACGAGGAGATCAAGCACAAAGACTGGTAGAGCATGCAAATAGTCCAAGTGCAATGAATTACCAAATT
Source organism: Manihot esculenta (assembly GCF_001659605.2). NCBI lineage: Eukaryota > Viridiplantae > Streptophyta > Magnoliopsida > Malpighiales > Euphorbiaceae > Manihot > Manihot esculenta. The sequence continues at coordinate 19,609,035 of NC_035167.2, forward strand.
GCTAGATTTGCAAGCTTGTTTGCAATCTTATTAGCCTCCGGATAACAATGCTGCAAGTGAATTTTCCAAGGATGGCTAAGTAACCTGTGAAACTGAGAAAGTAGACTAAGATATCTCAAGTTGTCCCTACAACTCAGCATTTAAAACCAAAGCCAAAACAAATTTAGAATCAAACTCAACAACTGATCTTCTAAATCCTCAAGTCAAGGCCAAGTTTAAGCTACACAGAAGGGCATTGAGTTTAGCCTGCATGAAACCATAATTCCCAACCTTACTATGGCCGCCGCCACCACCATATCCAGGATTGCCTTTGCAACATTATGTTGGGATTCAATCGGATTGAATCCAACGGAAAAAATAAAAAATTAAAATTTTTCATCGATATGAATCGCGTTTAAACGAGAAAAACAATAATAATTAAAAAAAATAAATATTTTTTATTTTTTTTGCAACAAAAAAAAAATCGCTCGGTTTGATTGGATTGCTGCAAACCACAAATCATTTATGTGTCCAAATTCTAACGATATCCACACAGAATAGAAATCGAAAAACCTTAGAACAGTTTTAAGGAATTGAGAAGGGGAGAGATTTTGAGTGTTAACTCTCTGTTTCTTTTACAAAATCTAGAGGCTCTCAAAAGATTTTCTGCCAAGAGTTCGTACAAATTCTCATAATATGCCATTTATACTTAAACTCTGGGGTTTCAGTATAATAGTATTTATTTATTTATTTAACTAATTAAATAAATAAATTACAACTATGATCCAAAACTTTAATAAGCAAGTCATATAAATCTTAGACAATTTTAATTAAGTCCCTACTTAATTAATTAGATCAAAATCGTAATTCTTCCAAATTATAATTTTATCCCATGTCAATTTATATGCAATCAAGTCCTACATGATTTAACTTCTCATTTTATTTTCTCATACAATTCTTTATATGTGTGACCCTATTAGGTTCCAAATATATTGGCAACAAATATAATTAACTAATTAATTAATTTGAAGGTTGAGAACATTGTCTAGCTGAATGTCAAAAGTGGTTTGACTTAACCTTTCGGTGTATGGTTTGTCAGTGTAATTAATATCCCTTCAACACAAATGTACCGATTTAACATTTGATGCATGGAACGTGTCTACAATATTAAATTATATTAGTTCTCATTTATTAGCCATTGACCTATTGAATGAAATTCCAAATCTCATTTGCCAATTTCATTTCATCTTGAACAAGAATTTCATGATCAAAGCTAACAGAGAACAAATAGGACATTTTCTAATTTAATTTAGGATGATAAATTCTATCTTAATCACATAAATGCCTTTATACAGTTTCTAATATATCCAATTCATCCCCATTTCTTATTCATGAACCAAGCAACGTCACTACAAAAATTTAACGGATTAGTAACAAAAATTTCTGTTATTAATTATTAAAAATCTATTACTAAAAACATTTTGTAACGGATTTATAACAGAAATTTTTCGTTACAGCAAACCTCATTGCTAATGCATTAGTAATGGATTAGAAAATCCGTTACTAATTTAGTAACGGAAAATCCATTACTAAATTTAGTTTCCTTTAGTTTGGTTTCCTTTTATTTGGTTTTAGTAACGGATTTTTCTATTACAGAAATCCGTTACTAATTTAGAAAAAACAGTAACAGCTTTTTCTGTTACTAATCTGTTACTATTTTTAACGGATCACTAACAACTTCATCCATTACTAATCCGTTACTATTTATAAAATTACAACAAAATATTACAAATTATATACTCTAACCAGACAATTTAACTAGTAAATACACTCAACTCTTACAGCTCATCTCAATAACAAATGTGAACTCAAATCCAATATCCAAGCATATATTATGTAAATCAAATCCAATATCATAGTACTCAAATCCAATATCATATATAATGTAAATCAAATCAAACAAATTATTCAAGCATCAAGTGGAGCAATTTTAAACGAAAAAAATTAACAAGTTATTTATTATCCTAGTACATATGGGTAATAGAAAAAGAAGCTATAAATGTGTATTGTTCTCGTCCTCGTCCTCATCATTAGCTTCATCTGCTTGATCAGGAGGCTGTGCAGAAGTTTCCTCACCAGGAGCTGAAGGCTGGCTACTTTGCCTTTGATTCACGAGCTGCATAAGTAAATCCTTCACCTGTGAGAGCTTAGAGGTAATCCGTAAGTTTTGCTCACGCAATACTTGTTCATTATCCTCACGCTCCTGTAGCTTGCATTTGAGATCAGCCATTTTATCATGAAGATCCTAATTTTCCTGAGCTGATGTGAAGGATGTGCTAGCAGAAGACTTGTTTGGGAAGAAAACTGAAGCCTGTGATCAAAGACCATTTACCCTTCTTTTTTTCTCTCCACCTACTGCCTCAAAGTATAATTGAGCCTCATCAATGCGAGATGCCTTAGTAGTGTCATTTTATGTCTGTGATGCTTGCTCTTTTAAAGTCAGAAAGCGGTTCTTAAAAAAAAATACCATGTGATATAACAATATAAACTATAAATCAAATAATTTAATATAAATTTATTTAATTTCTCACATGAATGGCTTTTGAGAGTGCATCAACCAACTCTGAGGTACCCTTCTTCTTATGAGTAGCCTCAAATAACTCATGAGGTAGGGAATCTCTGCCTAGTTTTTCGCACTGCAAGTTAAATATAAATAGTAATAATATGCTTGAATATAAATTCACAATAAATTAGATAAAATTTAAAGCATTTGAAAAAATTTAAGTGAGAATGAATATTACGTACCATCTGTTGTTGATATTTATACTGAGATATGGATCCTCCACAATGTCTTGATGGGCCAGTGCCCTACCCACCTGTTTCACTCTTTCTGCTATTTGAGAATTTTTTGCATTTATTTTGATACTCAGTTGCACCCCAAGCGGATTGCCATGCATTCATTACTCCTTTTGATAGTGATAACCTCTTCTCCTTCCTATTCCTTATGCTACACATAAGGCTACGATAGTGCTCAACAGCTTTCTTCCTCTAAACTTTCTTCATAATCTGCTCTATTGCCTCCTCCCATAAGAAGTGTTTCTGTAATTACTCACATTTAGTGACAAGTAATGTACAGTAAAATTAATCACACATACAATATAATTTGAATTACCTTAAATTCTTGCCAATAGAATTTTTTAACCTCTTCTAGTATATTTTTCCAACAAAAGTCATCTACTACTAACTTTTCCTTGAAGATCAAGGTAATCTGCCTAGCAATCGAATTATAAGGCTGCATGCTGTAAAAGAGTAATTGACAAAATAATTATTTTGAAATAAGCACATAAATTAAGTGCATATTTAAAAATACTTATAAATTTTACTCACATTGAGTTTACTAAGAAAATATGTGGTCTGTGTCGTGTAGGTCCACAACTACTAGAAGCAGATGCAAATGCAAATGCAAATGCAGAAGTAGCAGTCGATGCAATAGTTGGCAAACCAATGGGAGCTGAGGCAGTAGCAGATGTGTGCACTGAAGCAGGAGTGGATGATACAGCACCCTGTGTGGATCTCTCACCCTGGTCTGGTCTAGGAATCAAATCAGTGTATTGTACCAAATCTTGATTGACATTCTGTGATTCACTTGTGTGGTCATTACCCTTACCATGGTCTCCTCAACCCTGTGATGAAGATCCACGTTCTCGTCCTCTCATCCTATAAAAATTTACATTAAACAAATCACATGTAGTTAACATATTTAATAACTGAGAGTAAAAATATATATCAATTATTGCATACCTTCTATTCACTATCTACATATAAGTCATGAGTATCATCATCATCATCATCATCATCATCATCATCATCATCATCATCATCATCATCTGTTTCTGTTGCTATTATAGTTTCATCTTCATCATCTTCATCATTTTCTTCACGATCATCAATTTCAATAACATCCCCAGTTGGATCATTTAATTGTTGTATTGAATCATCAATTTCTCTAATAATGGCAGTGTGTTCCATCTCTTCTTGTTGAAATGGTTCATTAGTAAGTTGTGAGTTTTCTTGTGTTGAAAGTTGAATTACAGAATGTGATTTGACTTTTACAGCAGCCCACCATTCAATTTTATCTCACTTTAGGCTTTAGGCTAGGATATAGAGTATATATCACTTGTATTGTTTGTACTCCCAGCACAAAAGGCTCATATCTATTAAAAGATCGTTTATGATTTACATCGATAAGTTTATATTTACTATGGATCTTTGTTCCTACATTTGGAGTGGGGTCAAACCAATTGCATTTGAAAAGTACAACTCGCTTGATTGGAAGACTTGGATACTCCAAACGTATAACTTCAAGCAATTGTCCATAGTAATCGCTCTCTTTGCTGCTGTAATTTGACCCCTTAATACACACCTCATTGTTCATAGTTGCTCTACTTGCAAAGTATGAGTTTAATTAAAACTTATATCCATTCACCATATATCCATTGTATGATGTCACACTTCGTAATGGACTCTTTGCAAGCGATATGATAAACTTGTTGGATATATTACTGCACAAATCATAAGCAAAATTGTTGAACCATATAGAGAATTCACTATCCAATTTGATGTCAATCTGAGAATCATTGACTAACGGATCATTTGAGCGTAATTGATTAATGTAAATGCTGTAAAAATCTCAACTTAATTAGAAAAAGTAATTTAAAAAAATAATATATAAATTACTTATTAACGATAACTTACTCAATATAGGGTTTCACTTCTGGACAATTTAATAATATGTACATGTGTATTGCTTTATACTCATCCTCCATAAGATATCGGGTTGTCCTTTTCCTATTGGTCGACCGGACTGCATGAAAATTGATAGATTGCCTTCATAATTTTCAGTACATTCTGAAATGTCAACATTCCTTGGCACTTTTCAATGTCTAGTTTGGACATACGGCTCAAAGTAATGTGCACAAAATGAAGTTGCTTCTTCTACTAGATACGCATTACATATTGATTCCTCGACTCTATCTTTATTTCTGATATTATTCTTAAGCCGTCGCAGATATCTATAAAATATATGACCAACATTAGTAAAAAATTATTAAATAACTTAATTAAAGTGAAGTTAAAAGAACTTACCGTTCAAAAGGATACATCCATCGATATTACATTGGACCTGCAAGCCATGCTTCATATGATAGATGGACGGGGAAGTGTTCCATACAAGCAAAGAAGCTTGGAGGGAAAACACGCTCAAGCTTACATATGATCAAAGGAATTTCACCATGTAACCGCAACATGTCACTCTCACTTATAGCGGTAGATGTTAATTCCTTAAAAAAATTGCTCAACTCTATTAAGGGCTACCAAACATTCAAAGGAAGCAACTCACAAAATGCAATTGGTATAATCCGCTGCATGAAGACATGACAATCATGACTCTTCGTACCTAACATCTTCAGCTTCTTCATATCAATACATCGCCTCATATTGGAAACATATCCATCGAAAAACTTGAGATTTTTCAGTCAATCACATAACACTTGCTTACTTTGCTTATCTAGAGTATAACAAGTTTTGGGATATCTCCCAGTGACTTGATCCATTTCCAATTCTGGCCGAACGCAGATCACATTTAGATATGCTCTTGACTTGGTATTATCCTTCATCTTTCCCACAACACTCATTATAGTGTTGATTATATTTTCAAAGAAAATTTTCTCAATGTGCATTACATCAAGTTTGTACCGAATCAAATTATTTTTTCAATACAGTAAATCCCACAAGATACTTCTTTTTCGCCAACCACATTGCTTTGATAGATGGGAATTTATTTCAAATGCATCTTCATCTATAACCCTCTTAAACCCCAATTCATCAATCTGTTTCAGTACTTATTCACCAAAAATTGATGGTTTAACTTTTTTAGTAACATATACATTCTTCCTAAAAGCTATTTTGTTTCTTCTAAAAGAATGGCTAGGAGGTAAAAATTTATGATGATTATCAAACCATGATTGCTTACCTCCTCATGTCAATGTGAACGCATCACTATCTTCCATGCAATAAGGACAAGCGGTCCGTCTTGTCGTACTCCATCCAGATAACATTGCATATGTAGGAAGATCACTTATAGTCTACATTAAAGTAGCTCGTAAGTTGAAATTTTCTTTATTGAATGCATCATATGTTTCAACTCCATTCTCCCATGAATCTTTCAACTCAGTTACTAGGGGTTGCAAATACACATCCAACTTATCTTTTGGATTTCTAGGCCCTAGGACAAGTATAGTGAGAAACATATACTCATCTTTCATGGATAACTATGGGGGTAAGTTGTACGGTGTCAATATGATAGTCCATGATGAATATTGCTGACCGGATTGTCCAAAGGGTTGAAAACCATTGGAACACAGTCCTAGATGGACATTACGTTTCTCAACACTAAAATGAGGCCAATTGTTATCAAAAGCTTTCCATACATGTGAATCAAATGGATGATGCATTAAATCATCATCAGTCCCATAATTGTCATGCTAAGTCATATCCTTAGCTGTAGCATTATGTAATACCCGGCGAGATTCAGACATCGGAATTCCTACCGTCCGGTGGAATTTGAGGATGTCAGAGGTCTTTGGAAGGGTAAGAGAACGTGTTCTAAAATATTTGCAAGTGTTTTTCACGGTTTAGCGTAGAAACGAGTTGGGTTTCGTGGAGAATTGGCCAAAGGAGTTTCTGTCATGTTCGGCCCCCGAAGGTTAAGTTCGGCCACCGAAAGTGCCCAATGTTCGGCCCCTGAAAGTTGCATGGTTTTGCATGCAGTTTCGGTAGTCGAAGCTGAGGTGGTCGGTTAATTGTGTATGCTCCTCAGTCCGTGGTTTGGCCAGGTGTTCACCTCCAGATCATGACCAGAGGTTAGGCCACGTCTCCCTTGACTCATCTGCAAAGCTTTTAATCAGCTCATGCAGAGGGTTGCTCGTTTGCAAGAGGTTTTGAAGGTTTTGAGAGAAAAGAGAGGTTTTGGTGGTTTGAAGCTTGTGAAGGGGCTTTGTTGAGTTCAAGTTGTTCCTCTTCTAGTTTCAGGAGGTAAGAGAGGTCTTTATACTTGTTTTATGGTTTTACCATCTTTTAAAGAGGTTAAGGGTAGAGTTGCATGTTTAGGTTTTAGAGTTTAGTTTTGATGTTTTAATGGTGAAAGCATGATTATGTGTTGTGTTAGTTGTTTTGTTGGGGTTAATAGGTAGTTTGGGACCCCTTTGTGCATATACCAGAGTATATGTGAGTTGAGACGCTGAGTTATGCATGTTAGAGTGTGTTGGAGACGTTGTGCATGAGAGGAAGCAAGGTTCTGCCTTCTGGAGAACCCAGCTTCGGCTGCCGAAGTGAAGATTCGGCCGCCGAACCTCTTGTGGAGTGGAGTTGCTTGACAGGCTTGGTCATGCACGAAGCTGAGTTCTGGATGAACTCAGGTTCGGCCGCCGAAGGGAGGATTCGGCCGCCGAACCCCTTGTGGAGGTAGTTTCGGCTGCCTAAGGTTGCCTCCGAAAGAATGGACTTTCGGATCTATCATGCACATTCGGCCGCCGAAGGTGCCGCCGAACATGCATGAGTTTCGGCTCTGGAGAGGACATTCGGCCGCCGAACCTGCTGCCGAATGTGTTCTGTCCAGCCTTCTTTTGCATGAGTTATGTGATTATTTTCAGAGGTTTAGAGGGGATTATGGGGAATTGTTTAAGAGTTATTCACAGTATGTGTGACACCTCATTCGAGTCCATTTGTGTAGGATTGGACCCGAGAGTTCGAGGACGTCATCAGAGTTAGAGATATCAGAGTCAGTACAGTATCTGCCAGAGGAGCAGAGGAAAGTGGAACTAAACTACATATTTTATCTTGAGAAATGACACGATTCTAGCATGATCCATGCATCATAAACTGCCATGTTATGTATTAGGTTGTATTGCATTAGAATTCACGACGATGATGCATTGCATAAGATGTTGTTTATGTGGATGAATGTTGGATGATCCTTAGCCCTTGACAGAGAGCAGATACAGATTTATGGCATGAGATAGCCATACCAGGTCGCCCCTGGATAGTCCAGGTCGCTCCTGGTACTATGAGTGAGACAGCTGGGCTGTCAAATCAGAGTTAAGTGTAGACTAGGTGAGACCTCGTCTCCTTGGCACAGTTAGTCATGTTGTGATATCAGAGAGATAAGTGTAGACCAAGTGATGACATAGTCTCCTTGGCACAGTTGGCATTAGTATAACATGTAGTTGAGGGTTATTGGTGACAAGTTCATCCTTGAGATGATATGTTTGTGATGTGATACATTTCATGAGAGCATGTAATGAATAAACTGTTTTTATTGTTCCTCCTCACTGGGCTCTAGAGCTCATCCCACTCCCTTAATCCCAGTTTTGCAGGTTCTGAGATAGCTATGGGAAGTCAAAGTCAGCAAGAGTACAGCGGAAAGTTATGCATGATTGTATGTTGTAATAGCATAGGGGACATGATGTAATTAAAAGCTTAGTTGTAATGTCATGTATAGCTATGTACTGTCATATACTGGATAGACTTGTGCTTTCCCTAGTATCATTGCTATAGTGTGATGTATGATTAATCCCTTGTACATGAATCCTGTTTTACGTTTCTTGATGAGAAATGTGTGAGTTAGGCTTAATGTCTGGCTTCGATGAGATACCAGTGGGATGTATCACAGAGTAAAAGGGTTTCAATCCCTTAACCCACAGCAGATAGTAGTCCCTGGTATAGGCCCTGAGGGCCATTTCAGATTGTCATATCTGAGTTGCAGTCGTTACGCCTATAGAGTTTTACAGGATTGTTGAGTATCTTTGTATCATGTATGGGATGTATCAGGTACACAGAGAGTATAGTTGGCTGACTATGGGTCCCGGCGGCCTTAAGCCGATCTGGATCCTAGTGCCAGTGATGGTTCGGACCGTTACTGAGGGGTACCGGTTTCCGGGTCGTTACACATTAGATGCGTACAACCTTTGTAGTTTAGGTGTGATTGGCATGTAATACATTTTACTATAAGCAACTTGGGTTTTACTAGAGCTTTGACTATCTCGCAATCGTTTGTACCTCGAATGATCACACACCTTGCATCTGAGCAATTTATTATCCTCACCCCAATAAATCATACAACCATTTAAGCGACTATGAATCTTTTGAATTGGTAATCCCAAGCCTTTAAGTAATTTCTTAGTATAGTAGAAATTATCAGTAGGTAAAATTTCTTTGATGAAGTGCTAAATATTGTCAAAGCGGTGTTCAGACAAATGATGTTCACTTTTGATATTCAATATCCTTGCCACAATTGAAAGTTGTAAATGATTTTCACAATCTGGCCACAATTTCTGATTAGCAGCGGCCAACATGTCATACAATCTCTGAGTATATTGGTTTGAAGGCTCATTACTTATTGATGGGGAGAAACTAGGTCCTACTGCATCTACAACTAGTTATTCATAGGCATTAGAGAACTCACCATGTTGATATTCCACATTGCAAGTGTTGTCGGTTGAATCATTACTTCTCCCATGGACTGCATTGTAGTTTTGAATTTCACCATGCAAATACCATACATCATAGTCTAACAAACCCATATTTCATTAGATGAAACCTGACTATACTCTCATCTTCAAAACTGCGATTTTGGCACTTAAATCGATTACATGGACAACTAATTAGTTCTCCATTCAAATAGTCTGAAAACTGTTTGGCAGCTAATATGAATTCATTTAATCCTTTAAGGAATAAAGAAATTAGTAGACCATCTTTTAGTCTTGCATACATCCAACCTCTATCAGAATGCATATTGTACCTATTGTACCTATAAAAGAGTTAGTCAGAATGATCAAAATGTAAATTGAGTAATGGCGGTCTCACAGTAGCGGTGCAAGAAGTGCTGGGGTTGGTGAGAACTAAAAAAAAGCTATGCACATGTGATGGGACCATCATACAGCAATCACAAACAAAAGGTTGAAGAATTTTGTAAGTTTCCTGAAAAATCATATGTTGAATATTTTAGAGGGAAGGACTTACTAAGTTTAGTAGTTAGCGTTTTGTTGAGTTTGCTTGAATAATGACATTTCTTGCATTACTATAATGGCTATTATTAGTTCTTGTATTTTTTTTCTTCTATCTATGTAGTGTATCCTTTCATTGAGTTATAATAATTACATTATATTGCATAGTGCTCAAATTTCCCATTTACTATGTCTTGTTTTTTTTGTAATAAGAAAACTATTAAGTTTGGGGATAATAAGATTAGAACAAGCCTATGAGTGAATTGAATGTATATACTTTCTTTAGATTGATAACCTTCGAATCCCTATCTTTACTGCTGTGCACTTGAGTATTTCCCTTTTAACCTCGTAAAATTAAGGCATGCTATTAAATGGCTTATGTTGGCTATAAGATATTGTTCTTCTGCTGTCTTTTTGGCTGTGTTGACTTTTGTAATAAGAGCTTTCCAAAATAAACAATAAACTTATTCACATTGAACTTTTGGCATATGAGCTCTTCATAAAATCGATGAACAAGGAGAACAATAAACTTTGGAAATTATATACAGCCTTCAAAGTAGAACAATATCATTTCTACTTCTAGCATTTTTTTTGCTCCAAAATAAGGGAAAAAAACAAATGAATGATTGTGTTTACTGTTTGCTGTCTATTTTTAAGCAAACTTTGAAACTGTTTTAAACTAGAGATTTAAAACGTTTTAAAGATAAAACTGTTTTAAACTGGAGATTTAAAACTGTTTTACTGTCAGCATTGCTCCTATTTAAAACTGTTTTAAACTGTTTTAAGAAAACTTTGAAACTTTGGAAATTATATACAACCTTCAAAGTAGAACAATATCTTTACTCTTTGCTGTCTATTTCTAAGCAAACTTTGAAACTTTTATTGATTTTATTTATAAAATATTTAAAACTGTTTTAATTTACAAAACAAACCCAAATGTCTAATACTATGCCAACAACTTTTAAAAATTATCACAAACATACTTTACCACCCTCAGCCTAGAGTAGTCATGTTCCTATTGATCCAATTTATAATTCTTTCCAACATCTTATGCAATTTGAAAAAAAAAAATTATAAAATTCAATAAAAATGCTTGAGCTATTTCAGTTATATAATATTTGATAATGAAATAATTCAGGTCTTCAGTAAGGCATGGATCAAATGATGAAAAACTACCCAACCTGATGTTCTGAGATCCAGAGAATAGGGTTTACAGCATGAGTGTAAGCTTAGATGGAGAGGAAGACGTTCCTCCTCTTTTATTCCTTTTCTTTTTGTCTGCTAGTGACGTCTAACGGTCTCTCTACTACAGTGCCACCTGTCTCTGTCACTCAGGTCCGCACGTATGGATGTGTCAGATCCCTCTCTATGCCAGGTGGCCATTTAATTCTCCTCGGCGAGCATGCGGCAGGGCTGCAAAGTGATTGGGTCAGCTGCTCTCCTTCGCATCACATCACCGAGCTAGATCATTTCCCACTAGTCTTGGGCTTGCAACTGACTCGGCCTGCCCCGCGTATTTGGCTGAGACTTGAGATGTTGGACCGGTCAACTGAGGGAAGGCTTCATGGGCTTTGGGCCAGCATTATTCTCTTGGGCCCAACCTCGCCCAGGGTAGATGAGGCCCGGCGGTCATCAATTGCCCCTTTACCTTCTCAGCAGTTATTGCATGATTGATAAGGGGGTAAATCCCTAGAACCCATTATGACTGCACGGCCTGAGAATGGCTCCCCTCAAAACGTCTCTTCTTTGCCTTTACTATTTTCAAATTCAAAATCTCAAACCTCTCTAAACTCTTCTTCTCCTTCTGCACTCTGTGTGCTCCATCTCTTTCGTTTTTCTGCAAAATCATCTTCAAGGTACGTCTCTTGCCCTGTAATGGATAGTCTTAGGCTTCCCGACATCATGAATCTGGAGTCTAATATCACTCCTTCTTCTCTTGCGACTTTCTTTTCTCGGGAGTACTTGGATACCCCTCTTTTTCGTATTAGGGCTTGACTGTGCGGTTTTTGAAGCCGGTCAAAAATAACCTTTTAGGTTATCAACAATTTTACAACTGTAGATAGTGGCAAAAGGATCGAATCCACGGGGAATTGATACTTATCTATTTCCCTTATCAAGACCAAGTAAACAAACTAAAAGTAAAATAAAGGGGGGTTTTGAAATTGATGAATTAAATTAATACTGAAAGCAACAAGGTAAAGTAAATAATTAAAGTAAAGAAATTCAATAATGAGAAAGGCTCTAGTTGAAGAATTGGATCCACTTCAATTGTTGGGATTGATCATTGACACAAAGATTCCTTTATTTGATTCAATAAATTAATTATGGAGGTGGAAGACGCTTCTCATCACCATATCCGTCCATAAGCATAAATTAATTAGGGAACGTCCTCTAACTAATCACTAATCAACAAGTTGCCAAGGAACGTCCTTGGGCCTTTGGCATCTAATAACTGTCAATTGCATTAAGAAATAGAGAGACCTAATTCTAGCTACCCAAACATATGGTGATATTGTTAGATCACGCAATTTTCTTAGTTTCTACACCAAGAGTTACTTGTGTTTGAATAATTCAAGTAATTACGGACTTAAAACTATCCAAACTAACAAATTATTACTTTGCAATCAAGAATCAATGGGCCCTATTGATCTAAACAACAAAGTAACAGTGGAATTAAGCATGAAATTGCATAAATATTGATAAACAAAAGATAAACAATATATGTTTAGATCTCCCAATCCATAAAACAACCAAAGTTTCATCTAATCTTTAACTAGAAAAAGAGGTTTCAGCCACTCATGGCTGAAACAAAACAAAAAATAAAAGAAAGAGAAGAGGAAGAGAAGTGGCCGGCGGCTTAGCTTTGGATAGGTGTGCAATCCGAATGGTAGAGAAGAGAAGAGTAGGGTGGCTCCTTATGTGGTCTTTTATAGTTGAAAGTATTGGCCTAGGTCTCCTTGATGAGGTGGAGCCTTCTTTTGAATTTTGAATTTTGAATTTTGAATTTTGAATTTTGAATGTTCTCCTTTGAATTTTGAATTTTGAATTCTTGGGAAGCAAGTGCATCTTCTTGAGATTTGGCTTCCTTAATAAGGGAAAGACTTCTTGAAGATTTGAAATTTGAATTTCAAATTACTCTGCTGAATGTACTTTCCTTATTTATCTTCACTTCAGCTGCAACTTGACTTGGGCAAACAACTTGTTCTCCTTTATCCTCTTTTAGGCAGTTTTAAGAGCATTTTCACCAAATTACCTCTTTACACCATTTTCTACAAAATAAGATCAAAACCACAGAATTAAGCAGAAAAAGTGTAAATTAACATTAATAACAACATGATAAAATGGTCTAAATTTGGTCTGATCAAATACCCCCACACCTAGCCCTTTGCTTGTCCTCAAGCAAATAAACTTAGTCAAACAAGCTCTCTTTGCTACTTGATTCTTTATTTCCACTTAACCTCTTACTCTAGATCCCTACTTTGAAGCATTGCAGTTAAGAGTGTATGCACCAAGGTTACTCTCCTTCTTTCCTTGTCTCCCTTTACCTACCATGGTTAGTATTTGCTTGAAAAAAGTCACTAACCTTTTGACGTGAAGGTACATATTTGTGATACCCACCCCCAGTTACTCAGTTGGTCACCTGTCCAAGTGGCTACTAGCTCTGTTCATAGTCTTTTGACCATTGGAATAGTTTTTAATTTGTGGCTTTGAGGTCTTTTCCTTTGCTGAATTTTCCTTTTCTCAATGAATTGGGCAAATCAACACCAATTGCTAAAACAAGTCATATTTAGTTTTTCACACATCTTTATTATTCTCTCTAATGAGTAATGTCATATATTTTTCACCATGGTAAGCTCAAAGATTCAATTCAAAAGGAAATTCCCAAAAATGAATACAACTCACTGCAATTGATTGAACTTAGGTTTAAAGAGTCATCACATCAATGGGGTCATGGAAAGAAAGCTCATTCAACATAGCCTATGTGTTTGAGTAAAGCATACCAAAACAGAAAAAAGAAAAAAAACTGTGGCTACATGTGTGTGCATTAAAGACAAAAATAACAAAAATGAAAAAAAAATTCACCTAATGTGTGCAAACTAAAAATTAAAGCTAAAATGGACTTAAAATAAAAGTTCAGAGATATGCACCCCCACACCTAATTCATGCATTGTCCTTAATGTATTGGAAATATTAAAGTTCAAAGGAAACTGAGTACTCCCCTGGTGTGGTTTGTATAGTGCGAAACACTAAGTAAGCTGAGAAGGATGATTCAGTGGAACTCCCTCCACTACTTGCACTGTAAACCCTTCATAGTATGGTTTCAGGTGTGGTTCATCCCAAACATAGTGTTTTGCACTCTTCTTTATTTTGTCTGCATACCATGGTTCATCAGTTTGGGCATGGAAGATTTGTTCATAGAAGTCACTATCATTTTCTTCAGATTCTGGAAGTTGCCGCATGGGGAGCTTCTGTTTGGGCAGTTTGAGTTCCACTTTTTGAAGTGGGACAGGTGGTCCACTGTTCATCTGCGTTTGGTCGCAGTCCATCTGCTGAATGCAGCAGACTGTTACTTTCAGCTTGGGCTCCTTTTGGCTTCCTTCATCTTTTTGGCTAGCCTCCCTGCAAAAGTTATTGTTTAGCATATCATCTTAATTCATATTAAAAACTTCTTGGCTCAAACAATCAATGATATCTAAACCATAAACAAGGGACATGTCATGGGGATATTTCATGGCATCATAAACATTAAATTTTATTACTTCCCCTTCAAATTCCATGGTCAATGTGCCATCATACACATTTATCTTAGTTCTGGCTGTGCTCAAGAAAGGTCATCCAAGTAGGATGTTTGAAGTAGTGTTGCTATTGTCTTCCTCTATATCAATCACATAGAAATCTGCTGGAAAGACAAGTTGATCTACTTGCACTAGAACATCTTCTAGAACTCCTTTTGGATATACTACAGATCTGTCAGCCAATTGAATGACCACTCTAGTGTCTTTCAGTGCACCTGCATTCAAAGAATTATAAATAGAAAGACGCATAATATTAATTGATGCATCTAAGTCACACATGGCCTTTTTGATGCCCGCATTGCTAATTTTGCTCGAGACAGCAAACATCCCTCTATCTTTGCACTTGGCTGGGAGTTCTCTCTTTATGACAGCTGTCACAACTTCTTTCACACTTACCTTTTCTTTCTCAGCAAGCTTCCTTCGATTAGTGCACAGTTCTTTCAAGAATTTTGCATACTTGGGAATTTGTTTCACAATATCTAGCAAGAGTATGTTGATCTCCACTTTCCTGAAGGTTTCAAGGATCTCTTTTTCTTCTTTTTCTTTTTGTGATTTTTCAAACCTTTGTGGAAAGGGAGGTGGAATCTTGAAACTTACTTGCTGATTTGTATTCTGCTGGTGTACTAGTTCTGTTTGACCAGTTTGTTTGAACAAACAGTTTTCTAGCTGTTTTTCCTTAGCAGCTTGTCTTTGCACTTGTGAACTTCCATCCTCAGCCTTGACATCCTAAAGCTCTTTCGCACTTCTTAACATGATAGCACTTACATTTTGCTTGGGATTAGCCTCGGTTTGGGAAGGTAACATCCTTTGGGATTCAAGCTTGCTCACTGAGGTGGCTATTTGACCCATTTGCTGTTGGAGGCTTTGGACAGAGTTTGCCAATGACTTCATCATCTCCTCAAGGTGCATGTTGAAACTTAGGGGTGCTGCTTGGGCTGGATTTCTTTAATAGTTTTGGTAGTTGTTAGCCCTAGCATAGCTGAAGTTCGGATGGTCTCTTCAACCTGGATTGTAGGTGTTAGAGTAGGGATCATATCTAGGCTGGCCATTGAATCCTCTAATTGCATTTACTTGCTGGTCATCCTCTTGAAGTGTAGAACATTGATCAGTTGGGTGTCCTATATGTGCACATATCCCACATGGTCTAATTTGCTGAAGTTGTTGAGCTTGTTGAGCTTGACCTATGACAACACTTCTCACAGTAGAGGTTAGTTCAGAAATTTGAGAAGTGAGAATAGATGTACTTACCTCATTGACTCCGCTTTGCAGCTGCTTTTCATCTTCATATTGTCTAGATGCTGCTCCAAGTGTTGAAATCAACACTCTGATTGCTTGAGGTGTTCTATCTTCAATTGAACCTCCACATGCTATATCAATGAATTTCCTTTCGGATGGTAGCAAACCTCCATAGAAGAATTCTATGAGTGATTTATCTGAAATTTCATGTTGAGGGCAGCTTGTGCACAATCTCTTAAATCTTTCCTAATAATCATACAAATCTTTCAAATTCTTTTTGCTTAATGTCACTTATGTCTCTTCTTATGCCTATGGCTTTAGAAGTTGGGAAATATTTGTTCAGAAAAGTTCTAACCATACCATCCCAAGAAGTGATTGAACCGGGTGGTAGGTAAAATAACCAATCCTTGGGATAATCATCAAGTGAGAATGGGAATGCTCTCAATTTTACATGCTCTTCAAATATGCCTTGCGGCCTCATGGATGAACATACTATGTGAAATTCTTTCAAGTGTTTGTATGGATTTTCATTCTCCAAACCTCTGAATTTAGGTAGGAGGTGTATCAAACCTGTTTTGAGCTCAAAAGGGGTTGTCAATGGTAGATAGGTGATGCAGAGAGGTGCTTGATTGCCTATAAGGGCTGCCAACTCTCTTAGTGTTCTTTCTCTTGGCATTGGTAGCCTCATTGCTGGATTTTCTGGTATGAGTTCATCATGAACAGCAGGTTCAGCATGTGCAGCAGGTTGTCTATTGATTTCATCCATCTCCGCGGCTGTTTGGTCAAGTTCAGCAGGTGCTGATTTAGTTTCTGCGATTGCAGGTTCCTTGGGCTTGACTTGCTTCCCAAGTCGCTTGATTGTACGCTCAATTTCTGGATCGTAAGGTAGAGTTTCTGTAATACCCGGCTCGAGTCCGGCATCGAAATTCTACTTTTCGATGGAATGTTGGATGTCGGAATCCGCTAGAAGGGTAGGAATTATGGTTTTCTAAAATATTTTAGTAGGTTTTATGATTTTAAAATGAAAAAGGAATGAATTTTGAAAGAAAAGAACCAAGGAAGAAATGCCAGGTTCAGCCGCCGAAAGTGAGGTTCGGCCGCCGAACATGCATGAGTTTGGAATCACGCTTAGGCCGCCGAAGGTGGTCTGGCCAGCCACCTATAAAAGGCCCTCAGGTGGTGGATGGATAAGAATTACTTTTCCTTTCACTTTCAGAGGTGAGACCATGTCTTCCTTGGGTTTTCTTCATGTTTTCATCAAATCTTGCAAAGTTTTGATAGGTTTTAATGTTGTTTTGAAGCTTTTGAGCTAAAAACCCAAGTTTTGAAGTTTGGAGACTTTGGGAGAGAGTTGCTCCATATCTCCACGTTTGGATCGTTCATCTTCTTATTTTCAAGAGGTAAGTGAAGATCCTGAGCTTCTTTTTATGATTTATGAAGGTTTTATGGAGTTTGTGGGTAGAGATGCATGATTAGGTTAAATAGGGTAGTTTTGGTGTTTTTTTTATGAAAGCATGTATATATGTGTGATGTGTTGTTTGTTGGGGTTTTAAGGTAGTTTAGGACCCCTTTGTGCATATACTTGAGTATATGTATGTTGAGAAGTTGTGGTTTGTGTGTTTGGGTGAGATTGGAGAGGTTTGGCATGAGGCAGAGCAAGGTTCTGCCATACTGGAGAACCCAGCTTCGGCCGCCGAAGGAAGGTTCGGCCGCCGAACATGCTGAGGAGGTGGCTTCGGCTGCCTAAGCTTGCCTATGCTTGCCCCCGAAAGTTTGGAATTTCGGCTTTGGAGGGGGTTTCGGCCGCCGAAGGTGCCGCCAAAGGTTAGGGACTTTCGTCTCTGGAGAGGACTTTCGGCAGCCGAAGTGCCGCCGAAAGTGCTTGAGGTTCGGCTCTGGAAGGGACTTTTGGCCGCCGAACCTGCCGCCGAAAGTGCCCTGTCCAGCACTCTTTTGCATGCTTTACATGCTAGTTTTAGGATGGTTTAGAGGGGTTTTGGGGAGTTTCATGGAGATGCTTTTGAGCTAGTTTGGTCCCTCATTTGAGTCCACCTGTGTAGGAACGGACTAGAGGAACCGAAGAGATCAGCAGTGAGCACTGCTTCTGAGTTTGGAGAGTCAGTTCAGAGATAGTCAGAGGTGAGTGGAACTAAACTTAATCTTTTTCATAAAGAAATTGAATGCTTTTAGCATATTTCATACATCATGATTATACAATAGGTTGATTGCATTAGACTTCACGAATATGCTGCATTGCATCGATATTATTGTTGGTGTGGGTGATAGTGGATGATCCAGTAGTCCCTGAGTAAGACCAGGACCCCATTCTATGGCCTAGCACGGTAGAAAGACCAGGACCCCATTCTACGGCCTGGCACGGTATATGGTAAGTTACAGATGATGTGTACAGAAAGACCAGGACCCCATTCTATGGCCTGGCACGAGTTTAGGATATCGGGACTATTTGGGGACATGATCACCTGAGATGATGTGAATTGTCTGTGTTGTGATGCATTTCATGAGAGTATGTTTATTAACATGTATTTTACTGTTCTACTCACTGGGCTATAGTAGCTCATCCCACTCCCTTAACCCCAGTTTTGCAGGATCAGAGTGTAGGGGAAGTCTAGAGAAGGCAGGAAGAGTAAAAGAGTTTTGTAATAGCATAGTGTGGACATGTAATATTTATAAATCGATGTATAGAGTTCAGTAGTGTGCTTGACCTATTTGTATTGTAAATCCCTTTTTATGCTTGGTCTGTTTATTTTATGCAACTGTTTTGATGAATGTGAAAAACCAAGCTTACTATATTGTGTGGACCCAACTAGGGCTTATGATGAGTGTAACGACCCGGAAACCGGTACCCCTCTGTAACGGCCCGAACCATCACTGGCACTAGGATCCAGATCGGCTTAAGGCCGCCGGGACCCGTAGCAAGCCGACTATACTCTCTGTGTACCTGATAAATCCCATACATGATACAAAGATACTCAACAATCCTGTAAAACTCTGTAGGCTTAACTACTGCTACTCAGATATATCAATCTGAAATGGCCCTCAGGGCCTATACCAGGGACTACTATCTGCTGTGGATCAAGGGATTGAAACCCTTTTACTCTGTAACACAATCCACTGGTATCACGTCAAAGCCATACATTAAGCCTAACTCACACATTTCTCATCAAGAAACGTAAAACAGGATTCATGTATAAGGGATTAATCATACATCACACTATAGCAATGATACTAGGAAAAACACAAGTCTATCCAGTATACGACAGTACATATCTATACATTACATTACATTACAACTACTCTTTTAATTACATCATGTCCACTACGCTATTACAACATACATTCAAGCACAACTTTCCTCTGTACTCTTGCTGACTTTGACTTCCCATAGCTATCTCAGAACCTGCAAAACTGGGGTTAAGGGAGTGGGATGAGCTCTATAGCCCAGTGAGGAGGAACAGTAAAACAGTTCATTAATTACATGTTATCATGAAATGCGTCACATCACAAACAAATCATCAAACGGATGAACTTGTCACCTATAGCCCCCTACTATAAACAAATACCCTACTTGCTAGGGAGGCAGAGCCATCACCTAGACTTCTATACCCAACTGTGCTAGGGAGGTAGAACCATCACCCAGTCTTCTCTGTACTGTATCATATCACAACAAATCCAATAATGCTAGGGAGGCGGAGCCATCACCCAGTCTTCTCTTATGCTGTATGTCTATCTGTAACTGAGTACCAGGAGCGACCTGGACTATCCAGGAGCGACCTGGAATGGCTATCTCATGCCATATCTCTGTAGTAGTATCTTATCTCATGTCAAGGGCTAAGGATCATCCAACGTTCATCCACACCACAACAACAACTTATGCAATGCATCAAATTCGTGGATTCTAATGCAATACAACCTATTACATAACATGGCATTTTATGATGCATGGATCATGCTAGAATCGTGTCATTTCTCAAAATAAAATATTCAGTTTAGTTCCACTCACCTCTAGCCAATGCTGGCTAACTCTGGGCCAACTCTAACTCTGGAGCCTCCTCGGTTCCTCGGTCCAATCCTACACAGATGGACATAAATGAGGTACCAAACATACTCTAACATAACTAGGAACATCTCTCCAAAAACCCTCTAAAACATCACAAAACATGCATGCAAAACAAGCAAAGGAAGGCTGGACAGGGCACCTTCGGCAGCACCTTCGGCGACCGAATGTCTCCTCCAGAGACGAAAGTCAGGCATGTTCGGCGGCCTAACTTGGACTTTCGGGGGCCGAACCTGAGTTTAGCCAGAACTCAGTTTCGTGCACAAGGACGCCTGCCAGTCCCTCCATCACCTGTTCAGACCTCAACACATGCATTTAACCCTTCTAAAACATGCATAAACACTTCAACAAGCCTAAGGGAGCTTCAAATAACTTTAAACTCCAACAAACAAGCTCACAAGACACACATCAAACATAAAGGATTCATAAACCCTATGATGCACATCTCATGCAAACTCATGCCTAGCTCCCTTTTCCCTTTACAACACGCATAAAAACATCAGAAGAACCATGGATCAACACTTACCTCTTGAAGAACAAAGGCTGAGATTATCCAAACTCAAAGATATGGAGAAACCAAGCTTCAAAAGCTTCAAACTCCAAAACCTTGTTTCAAGCTCACAACTCTTCAAAACAAGGGTAAAACTCATAAAAACCATGAAAGATTTGAAGAAAAACCATGAAAATACTTTAAGGAGATCAAGACCTCACCTAGGTCAGAAGGAGAGAAGAAACCTCCTCCTTTTTCTGCCACTCGGTGCACTTATAGATGAGCAACCGCCTCAGGTTCGGCTGCCGAATCGCATGCAAAACTATGCAACTTTCGGGGGCCGAACATAACCTTCGGGGGCCGAACATTGGGCACTTTAGGCGGCCGAACTTAACCTTAGGGGGCCGAACATGGCAAAATGCCTCCTTGGCCATATCTCTTCAAAACTCAATCCTTTTCTACGCTAAACCTTTAAAACACTTGCACATATTGTAGAAAACTTTCTCTTACCCTTCCAGAGACCTCTGACATCCTCGAACTCCCCCGGACGGTAGGAATTCCGATGTCTGAATCTAGCCGGGTATTACAATGAGGGTTCTAGTAAGGGGTCTGTGCACAGAGTACTGAGTACAGAGTTAGTGCATGCACAGGTTGAGCCTTGGTGCAGAGCAGAGTTTTTAATATTTATAGAAAATGTATGACCATGTATGAGATTTTACAGGTATTCAGAGAGTATAGCAGGCTTGCTACGGGTCCTGGCGACCTTAAGTCGACCCGGATCCTAGCGCCGGTGGCGGTCCGATTTTCGAGTCGTTACAGATTGGTATCAGAGCCCTAGGTTCATATGGTCGGACCTATAGAGAGTGTCGGGCTCATAGAGGTTAGAGGAGGTCAAGCACAATAGGAAATCATGTCCACTAGGATAGGATGTTGAGTCCTATCTATTGATGCTGTGAAATGCCATGATGTATGCATGTGCATTATTTGATATGTGCAGTTTATATGCTGATGTGTTATGTTATGTATTGTTTTCTAGAGTTAAGATGAGAGGAACTCGTCGATCTGCACGATTGACTGGAGTCCCACCAGAAAGTGAAGGTATAGATGCTCGTCCTCCTGTGTTGCCAAGGTCGAGGTCTCAAAGGTCAAGCAGAGAGGGCACGTCAAGGGACCCTAGAAGGTCTGTTGACGAGAGCAGAAGAGGAACAGTTAGAGGAGGGAGGTTAGAGGAAGTGAAGGAGGCTATGGAGGTTGACCAGAGCAGAGATGAAAGCTTGAGTATGGACAGGTCTGAAGAGGGTATGGGAGAATCTCAGGGAGGCACTCAGGCCTCGGGGTCTGGTTATCCACCCCATTATCCACCCTTTCCACAGGGCTCGGGGTATCCGATGGGAGGTACGTCGGAGTACTCTAGTTTTGCCCCATATCCTACTTACATGCCTTACATGCCTTATCCTTCCTTTTACCCACCATATCCTATGTATCCACCTTCACCTATCCATCCAAGTACAGCATACCCAGGGCTAAGTGACCAGAACCAGTAGCCCAAGCTGTCCAAGTACCGCAACCTAGCTCATATGGGGGAAGCAAAGTGAAGATGACAGAGTACCTGAAGTTGGATGCTCCTAAATTCAATACGGGAGATGATCTATTTGAGTACCTCAGAACGGTTAAGATGATAACCGATGAGTTGGGAGCTAATGCTAGCAGAGCCATTGAAATGGCAGGGTTTACACTAAAGTGTAAGAAAGCTCGAGAGTGGTTCAAGAATTATGTAGAACCCAGGTTGGACAGCATGTCATGGGGAGAGTTCGCCAATGAGTTTGCTGGGTGGGCTTTTCCTGACAGTTCCCGGGAGATGAAAGTCATAGAATTTGAACAGTTGAGGCAGACGGAAGAGATGAGTGTTGATGCATGTAATACCCGGCTAGACCCCGGTATCGGAATTCCTACGTTCCGGCGGATTTTCCGTTGGAAGTCGGGATTCGAGGATGTCGGAGCTTGCCCTAAGGGTATAAGAAAGGTCTTTAAGATGTTTTTTAAGTGTTTTTATCATGTTTGCATGTTTTGAGTTAAGAAAATTGAGTTTTGAAATGAAAAGGCCAAGGGGACAAAAGCCAGGTTCGGCCGCCGAAGGTGAAGTTCGGCCGCCGAAAGTTGCATGGTTTCGCATGCACGTTAGGCCGCCGAAGGAAGAGTCGGCTGGCCACTACAAAAGCCCTTTTGCCCGAGACTTGAGTGTGAAACACTCTGTTTTTGGGTCAAAGGTAGGTTCAAGCTCTCCTTGGTGTGATTTCTCATGTTTTCCTCAAATCTTGCATGTTTTAACTTGATTTGAGCTTTGTTTTAGAGATTTGAGCAAAAGGAAGCAAAGTTGAGCACTTGGAGATTTTGATTGAGTTTTTCCCCATCTCCAAGCTTGGATCATCAATCCTCTAGTTCTTCAAGAGGTAAGCATGGATCCTCACCTCCCTTTATGTTTAAAGTATGTTTTAAGAGTTTTTAGAGAGTTTTATGGCATGTTTTGGGGTATAAGCATGAGTTTGAGCATATGTTGATCATATGCGTTTTGTTGTTGTTTTTGGGGCTTGAACTAGTTTTTAGGCCTCTATATGCATGAGTTATGTTATATGTTAGTTGAGAAGTGTTGGTATGCATGTTATGGGTGTTTGATAGGAGTTTGGAGGCTGAGAGCATGAGTTGTGCTCGGATTCTGCCTTTCTGGAGAATCCAGGTTCGGCGGCCGAAGCAAGGTTCGGCCGCCGAACCCCTTGTGGAGGCAGTTTCGGCTGCCAAACCTTGCCCCCGAAAGCTAGGCTTTTGGGTGAGAAAGGGGCTTTCGGCCGCCGAAAGAGGGAGTTCGGCCGCCGAAAGTGCATGAGTTTCGTCTCTGGACAAGACTTTCGGCCGCCGAAGGTGCCGCCGAACATGCATGAGTTTCGTCTCTAGAGAGGGGTTTCGGCCGCCGAAAGTGCCGCTGAAAGTGCCCAGTCCAGCCTTCTTTTGCCCATGTTTCCATATATGCCTATGATGTTTTAGAGGGGTTTTGGGGAGATAGTAGGAGTTATGTTTAAGTAAGTTTGGTCCTCATTTGAGTCCACCTGTGTAGGTACGGGCCCGAGAGACCAAGGAGGCCCACAGAGTTAGAGTTACAGAGACTGCTCAGCAGTTGACAGAGGTGAGTGGAACAGAACTTTATTTTCAAAAGTTAAGAACTGTTTTAGCATGATTCATGCATCATTAATGCCATGTTTATGTAGGATGCTTTGCATTAGTATTCACCAAGTTGATGCATTGCATTATTACTTGTATATGTGGATTGGACCGAGGCGATCTCAATAGCCCATAAGTCTGTCATTATTGTATGTCCTGTGTGAGCTCCTTTGGGGCCGGGCATTTACCTTGGATGAGTCCTGTGAGAGCCCTTATAGGGTCGGGCACCATGAGTAGTTAGTGAAAGACCTGTGTGAGCTCCTTTGGGGGCCGGGCACTGACAGAGGGAGTTTTGGGATCATGTCCAATCCGAGATGTGAAATGTTTGTGCAGTGATGCATCATATGATAGCATGTTTTAAATGTGATTTGTTTTATAGATTCCGCTCACTGGGCTTTAGCAGCTCATCCCTCTCCCTAACCCCATTTTTCAGGGCCTCAGAGAAGAGAAAGAGAAAGAGAAAGCAAGGGTAAAAGTATATGTAATAGTATAGAATAGTGGACATGAGAATGATGTACAGTACAGAGTTTATGTAATGTATAGAAATGATGTAATAACAAGTTATGTATTATGTATTATAGAATTGTGCTTGGCCCTAGTGTATGTTTATCCCTTTGCACATGATCATTTTATGATTGAGATAATGTTGTTATGATGTGCTAGGCTTGGTGCATGGTAGTCTTTCTATCTCTGTTGTTACTGTATGGGACCATAGCAGGTATCACTCTTCGAGTGCATACAGACAGAGCATGCATAGTCCAGGCTTAGTTGATGAGAAAAGTTTCAAGAAAAGAAAAGATAGTCAAGCAAAGAAAAAAAAAAAAGAAGAGTAAGTAACAGTTTTAAGCTTAAGTATGATCATGTATGGGATTTATCAGGTACACAGAGTTGACAGTAGGCTTACTACGGGTCCCGGCGGCCTTAAGCCGATCTGGATCCTAGTGCCGGTGATGGTCCGGTAAGCGGGCTGTTACAGATTGGTATCAGAGCATAGGGCCTCTAGAGTACGGTGTGCTGAGCTAAGATGCTCAGGGATTAGAGATATCTCACATCGGAAAGAGGTTGTTTTAGAGGGCAAGCACAATAGGAAGATCATGTCCACTAGGATAGGATGTTGAGTCCTGTCTTGATGTGTAATGCCATGATTTTATGCATGTGCATTTCATGATATGCTATGAGTTGAGGGTTCATGTTGTTACATGGATCCTATGATGCTAAAGTTCATGTTATGTTTTCAGAAGCTAAGATGAGAGGAACCCGTCGATCAGCTAGATTGACTGGAGCTCCGCCCGAGAATGAGGGTATGGAAGGGCGTCCCCCTGCTTTGCCAAGAGCTATGTCCCAAAGGGCAGGCAGAGAAAGATCATCAAGGGACCCTAGAAGGTCTTTTGATGAAAGCAGGAGGGAGACAGAACAGAGAAGAAGATCGAGTGATACAAGGAAAGAGATGGATGTGGATCCAAGAAGAGATGGAGGGTTAGGTGTTGGCACTACAGAGGAGGATGTGGGATCATCACAGGGAGGCGGTCAGGCCTCGGGGTATGGTTATCCACCCCACTATCAGCCCTACCCACAGGGCCCAGGATATTCGATGGGAGGTACATCGGATTATCCTAGTTTTCACCCATATCCCACATATATGCCTTATCCACCGTATTACCCCCCATATCCACCATATCCCATGTATCCACCCTCACCTTTTTACCCCAGTCCAGCATACTCTACACCCGAAAGTTCTGCACCTCCCCCACCACCACCAGTGGTACAACCAGAAGCCCCAGTTATCCAAACACCTCAACCTGGTCCATCTGTGAGGAGCAAGGTAAAGATGACTGATTACCTAAAGTTAGATGCTCCTAAGTACCAATCAGGAGATGATCCGTTTGAGTACATTAAAGCAGTCAAGATGATAGCAGATGAGCTAGGGGCAGATGATACCAGAGCCATTCAGATGGCAGGGTTCACTTTAAAATGTAAGAAGGCGAAGGAATGGTTTGGCGTCTATGTGGACCCTAGGTTGGATAACATGTCTTGGGAGGAGTTTGCTAATGAGTTTGCCGGATGGGCATTCCCAGATAGTTCGAAAGAGCTAAAGATGATAGAGTTTGAGCAGCTCAAGCAGACAGAGGATATGAGTATTGATGAGTTTACTGACAGGTTTCTGGAGTTGCTGCGGTATGCAGGACAGGCCTATGATACGGAACAGAAAAAGGCTAGGAGGTATGCTATGAAACTGCATTCCAGGTATTCCTCTTTGATCCATGCAGCCGAGAGGGAGAGTTTCCACACCGTGGTGGATTTAGCACGGAGGATGGAGGCTAGTGCCATTATCCAGGGTACAGTGAAACAGCAGCCGGCACAGTCTTCAGGTTCTAAGACCCCAGGTAGGGGTAAGTCAGATCCCTCTTCACAGGGTGCAGCAACTTCCAGTGGTAAGAAGTGGAGTGGTTCCACGCAGAAGTCGAGGAAGAATAAGTTCTGGAATAAGATTAAAGCAGGTCTGGGATTAGGCAGTGGCATGAGTTCAGGCTCAGAGGTTCCAGTGTGTGGTCGGTGCGGTAAAGCGCACATAGGAGTTTGTCGTTTGGGGATTACAGGATGTTACAGGTGCGGCCAGGAGGGACACATGGCTCGTGAGTGCCCTCAGGCATCTTTCACGGCACCATCCCAGCAGACAGCTCCAGCTAGCATGCCACAGCCACCAGTTTCAGTTATGACACAGGGCAGAGGCAGAGGGAGAGGGTCAGCCTCTTCATCTGCGGGTCCCCGAGGTGGAGGTCCGTCAGCTCCGGCGCGGATTTTCACGATGACACAGCAGGAGGCAAACACTTCTAACACCGTGGTGTCAGGTAATCTCCTCATTGGGTGTTCTGAGGTGTATGCTTTGTTAGACCCTGGTGCTTCACATTCCTTTGTTGCTCCCAGAGCCATAGAGAGAGTGGGTTTGATGACGTCTGGGTTAGAGTGTCCCCTATGGGTCAGTGGCCCTAAGTGTGATCCATCGTTGGCAGAGACAGTCTGTCGACATAGTCCAGTATTTATAGATGGTAGATGCCTTCCAGCTGACCTTGTGGTTCTAGAGTTGACAGATTTTGACGTCATTCTAGGGATGGATTGGCTATCTGCATATGGTGCTACCTTGGACTGTAGAGACAAGGTAGTTAAGTTCAGAGATGAGGATGGATCTGAGTTTGTCTTCAGAGGAGACAGGAGGGGCACGCCTAGAGGTCTGATATCAGCCCTACAGGCTCGTAGGTTGCTCAGGAGGGGATGTCAGGGGTATCTATCTCATGTGAGAGAGCTAGACAGTCAGGTTAGGGACCCCAGTTCAGTGCCCGTAGTCAGAGAGTTCCCAGATGTGTTTCCAGATGAGCTTCTAGGACTACCACCTGATAGGGAAATAGAGTTCGAGATAGAGTTAGTGCCTGGTACCAGACCGATCTCTATTCCTCCCTACAGGATGGCACCAGCAGAGCTAAAAGAGTTGAAAGAGCAGCTACAGGAGTTGGTAGATAAGGGTTTCATCCGTCCAAGTACCTCACCCTGGGGTGCTCCAGTGTTGTTTGTCAAGAAAAAGGATGGATCCCTTAGACTTTGTATCGACTACAGGCAGTTGAACAAAGTCACTACCAAGAATAAGTATCCTCTACCCAGGATCGATGATCTATTCGACCAGCTAGCAGGAGCAGGTTGTTTTTCTAAGATAGATCTGAGATCGGGCTATCATCAGCTGAGAATCAGGGAAGAGGATGTACCTAAGACAGCTTTCAGGACCAGATATGGGCATTATGAGTTCTTAGTGATGCCGTTCGGGTTGACTAACGCCCCTGCAGCATTCATGGATCTCATGAACCGAGTTTTCAGAGAGTACCTGGATCACTTTGTTATTGTCTTCATAGATGATATCTTGGTGTATTCCAGGAATGCAGAGGAGCATGCCCATCATCTGAGGATAGTCCTGCAGACCTTGAGAGAGCATGGTTTATATGCCAAGTTCTCCAAGTGTGAGTTCTGGCTAAGGAGCATTTCATTCTTGGGGCATGTAGTGTCAGATCAAGGTATAGCAGTGGACCCCAAGAAGATAGAAGCTGTAGCCAATTGGCCTAGACCCACCACAGTGACAGAGGTCAAGAGTTTCTTGGGTTTGGCAGGCTACTACAGGAGGTTCGTTCAGGACTTCTCTAAGATAGCGGCTCCTATGACCAGATTAACCAGAAAGAACCAGAGATTCACATGGTCTGACCAATGTGAAGAGAGTTTCGAAGAGTTAAAGAGAAGATTAACTTCAGCACCGGTGTTAGCTCTGCCTACGAGTGATGAGGACTTCACAGTGTTCTGTGATGCGTCCCGAGTGGGATTAGGTTGTGTGTTAATGCAGAATGACAGAGTAATAGCTTATGCTTCTAGACAGCTGAAGAAGCACGAGCTGAACTATCCAACACACGATCTTGAGATGGCAGCTGTTATCTTTGCACTCAAGATGTGGAGGCATTACCTCTATGGGGTGAAATGTAAGATCTTTACAGATCATAAGAGCCTACAGCACATCCTGAGTCAGAGGGAGTTAAATTTGAGGTAGAGACGGTGGGTGGAATTGCTTAGTGATTATGATTGCAGGATCCAGTATCATCCGGGAAAGGCAAATGTTGTAGCCGATGCCTTAAGCCGGAAATCACTAGGCAGTTTATCTCACATTACAACAGAGAGGAGGCCGGTGGTGAAGGAATTCTACAGGTTAGTTGAGGAAGGGCTACAGTTAGAGTTAATTGGTACAGGTGCTTTGATTGCACAGATGAAAGTTACACCCGTGTTTCTGGAGCAGGTGGCTCAGAAACAACATGAGGATCCAGAGTTGATCAAGATTGCCAGGACTGTTCAGTCAGGCAAGAGCGAAGAGTTCAGATTCGACAACCAAGGGATTCTCCACTACGGGCATAGACTATGTGTACCAGACGATATCAGTTTGAAAGGAGACATTATGAGAGAAGCTCATAATGCGAGATATAGCATTCACCCTGGAGCCACCAAGATGTATCAAGATCTGAAGAGAGTGTATTGGTGGCCAGCAATGAAGAGAGAAGTGGCACAGTTTGTGTCAGCCTGCGAGATATGTCAAAGGGTGAAGCTAGAGCACCAGAAGCCGGCTGGAATGCTTAACCCACTGCCGATTCCAGAATGGAAATGGGAGAATATAGCCATGGATTTTGTAGTGGGGTTACCGGCGACGTCCAACAGACTAGACTCCATATGGGTGATTGTGGATAGACTGACTAAATCTGCTCACTTCATTCCTGTCAGGAGTGGCTACTCTGTGGACAAGCTAGCGCAGGTATATGTTGAGGAAGTTGTGAGGTTACATGGGGCTCCTGTTTCTATAGTGTCTGACAGAGGACCCCAGTTTACCTCCCGGTTTTGGCGAAGTCTGCAAGAAGCTATGGGCACAAGATTAGACTTCAGCACTGCTTTCCATCCACAGACTGACGGACAGTCAGAGAGGACCATCCAGACCATAGAAGATATGCTTCGAATGTGTGTGCTAGATTTTAGCGGATCTTGGAGGCAGCATCTACCCTTAGTGGAGTTTGCCTACAACAATAGTCATCATGCTAGCATAGGGATGGCCCCATATGAAGCTCTGTATGGGAGGAAGTGCAGGTCACCAGTTTGTTGGGAAGAGGTTGGAGAAAGGTCCCTAGCAGGGCCTGAGTTAGTAGAGATCACGAACAGGGTGGTGCCCATCATCAGAGAGAGGCTCAAGACTGCTGTTAGTCGGCAGAAGAGCTATGCAGACGTTCGCAGAAAGCACATAGAGTTTGGGGAGGGGGATCTGGTCTTGTTGAAGGTGTCTCCAATGAAAGGGGTGGTTCGTTTTGGGAGGAAAGGTAAGCTGGCTCCGCGGTACATTGGACCTTTTGAGATTTTGCAGAAGGTCGAAAATGTGTCGTATAAGCTTGATTTGCCTATGTCTATGGAAAGAATCCATCCAGTCTTCCATGTTTCGATGCTAAGAAAGTTTGTGTCAGATCCGAATAAGGTTCTCAGCGAACCAGATGTGGAGATCCTAGATGATCTCACGTATGTAGAACAACCAGTGCGGATCATTGACACCCAGATCAGAAAGCTAAGGAACAAGGAGATCCCGATGGTGAAAGTCCTCTGGAACCACCATAACATAGAAGAGTGCACCTGGGAGACACGGGAGTCTATGCTCCAACAGTACTCCCATCTCTTTTGAGGTTAGTGTTAGCTTCTTTTGTTCTTTATGTGCTTTATGTTATGTTTTTACTCTGTTTTGAGTTAGAGAGGAACATTCGGGGACGAATGTTCTTAAGGGGGGGAGAATGTAATACCCGGCTAGACCCCGGTATCGGAATTCCTACGTTCCGGCGGATTTTCCGTTGGAAGTCGGGATTCGAGGATGTCGGAGCTTGCCCTAAGGGTATAAGAAAGGTCTTTAAGATGTTTTTTAAGTGTTTTTATCATGTTTGCATGTTTTGAGTTAAGAAAATTGAGTTTTGAAATGAAAAGGCCAAGGGGACAAAAGCCAGGTTCGGCCGCCGAAGGTGAAGTTCGGCCGCCGAAAGTTGCATGGTTTCGCATGCATGTTAGGCCGCCGAAGGAAGAGTCGGCTGGCCACTACAAAAGCCCTTTTGCCCAAGACTTGAGTGTGAAACACTCTGTTTTTGGGTCAAAGGTAGGTTCAAGCTCTCCTTGGTGTGATTTCTCATGTTTTCCTCAAATCTTGCATGTTTTAACTTGATTTGAGCTTTGTTTTAGAGATTTGAGCAAAAGGAAGCAAAGTTGAGCACTTGGAGATTTTGATTGAGTTTTTCCCCATCTCCAAGCTTGGATCATCAATCCTCTAGTTCTTCAAGAGGTAAGCATGGATCCTCACCTCCCTTTATGTTTAAAGTATGTTTTAAGAGTTTTTAGAGAGTTTTATGGCATGTTTTGGGGTATAAGCATGAGTTTGAGCATATGTTGATCATATGCGTTTTGTTGTTGTTTTTGGGGCTTGAACTAGTTTTTAGGCCTCTATATGCATGAGTTATGTTATATGTTAGTTGAGAAGTGTTGGTATGCATGTTATGGGTGTTTGATAGGAGTTTGGAGGCTGAGAGCATGAGTTGTGCTCGGATTCTGCCTTTCTGGAGAATCCAGGTTCGGCGGCCGAAGCAAGGTTCGGCCGCCGAACCCCTTGTGGAGGCAGTTTCGGCTGCCAAACCTTGCCCCCGAAAGCTAGGCTTTTGGGTGAGAAAGGGGCTTTCGGCCGCCGAAAGAGGGAGTTCGGCCGCCGAAAGTGCATGAGTTTCGTCTCTGGACAAGACTTTCGGCCGCCGAAGGTGCCGCCGAACATGAATGAGTTTCGTCTCTGGAGAGGGGTTTCGGCCGCCGAAAGTGCCGCCGAAAGTGCCCAGTCCAGCCTTCTTTTGCCCATGTTTCCATGCATGCCTATGATGTTTTAGAGGGGTTTTGGGGAGATAGTAGGAGTTATGTTTAAGTAAGTTTGGTCCTCATTTGAGTCCACCTGTGTAGGTACGGGCCCGAGAGACCAAGGAGGCCCACAGAGTTAGAGTTACAGAGACTGCTCAGCAGTTGACAGAGGTGAGTGGAACAGAACTTTATTTTCAAAAGTTAAGAACTGTTTTAGCATGATTCATGCATCATTAATGCCATGTTTATGTAGGATGCTTTGCATTAGTATTCACCAAGTTGATGCATTGCATTATTACTTGTATATGTGGATTGGACCGAGGCGATCTCAATAGCCCATAAGTCTGTCATTATTGTATGTCCTGTGTGAGCTCCTTTGGGGCCGGGCATTTACCTTGGATGAGTCCTGTGAGAGCCCTTATAGGGTCGGGCACCATGAGTAGTTAGTGAAAGACCTGTGTGAGCTCCTTTGGGGGCCGGGCACTGACAGAGGGAGTTTTGGGATCATGTCCAATCCGAGATGTGAAATGTTTGTGCAGTGATGCATCATATGATAGCATGTTTTAAATGTGATTTGTTTTATAGATTCCGCTCACTGGGCTTTAGCAGCTCATCCCTCTCCCTAACCCCATTTTTCAGGGCCTCAGAGAAGAGAAAGAGAAAGAGAAAGCAAGGGTAAAAGTATATGTAATAGTATAGAATAGTGGACATGAGAATGATGTACAGTACAGAGTTTATGTAATGTATAGAAATGATGTAATAACAAGTTATGTATTATGTATTATAGAATTGTGCTTGGCCCTAGTGTATGTTTATCCCTTTGCACATGATCATTTTATGATTGAGATAATGTTGTTATGATGTGCTAGGCTTGGTGCATGGTAGTCTTTCTATCTCTGTTGTTACTGTATGGGACCATAGCAGGTATCACTCTTCGAGTGCATACAGACAGAGCATGCATAGTCCAGGCTTAGTTGATGAGAAAAGTTTCAAGAAAAGAAAAGATAGTCAAGCAAAGAAAAAAAAAAAGAAGAGTAAGTAACAGTTTTAAGCTTAAGTATGATCATGTATGGGATTTATCAGGTACACAGAGTTGACAGTAGGCTTACTACGGGTCCCGGCGGCCTTAAGCCGATCTGGATCCTAGTGCCGGTGATGGTCCGGTAAGCGGGCTGTTACAATGCATTTACAGATAAGATCCTGGATTTGCTTCAGTATGTGGGTCAGGCTTATGACACTGACCAGAAGAAGGCAAGGAGATATACTATGAGACTGCATCCCAGGTATTCCTCCTGGATTCTTCCAGCAGAAAAAGAGAGTTTCCACTCTATCGTAGATGCCGCCAGGAAAATGAAGGCAAGTGCCATTATTCAGGGGACAGTTAAACCATCTAAGGCACAGTCTTCAGGATCCAAGCGAGAATCCTTTTCTCAGAGTACAGCAGCAGCGGGCAGCAAGAGATGGGGAAAAGCAACAGTTAAAAAGAATAAGTTCTGGAGCAAGATCAAGTCTGGTCTGGGATTTGGTAGTGGCTCAAGCGCTGGCACAGATAGTTCAGTGTGTCCTAGATGTGGGAGATTACACAGCGGAGCTTGTCGGTTGGGATCTACAGCTTGTTATAAATGTGGGCAGGAAGGGCATTTTGCTCGGGAATGTTCGCAAGTGACCTTTATGGCACCATCCCAGCAGATAAGCTCAGGCAGTGTGGCACAGCCAGTAGTTTCAGGCATGCCTCAGAGTAGTGGCAGAGGTAGAGGGAGAGGGTCAGCCTCTTCTTCAGCAGTAGGTTCCCGAGGTGGAGGTCTGGTAGCCCCAGCACGGATTTTCACTATGACTCAGGAGGAGGCAAATACGTCGAACACAGTGGTGTCAGGTAACCTCATCATTGGGTGTTCAGATGTGTATACTTTGATGGACCCCGGTGCTTCTCACTCTTTTATTGCTTCGAGAGCCGTAGAGAGGTTGGGTCTGATGATCTCTGAGTTAGAGTGTCCTCTCTGGGTCAGCGGACCCAAATGTGACCCATCGGTGGCAGTGTCAGTCTGTCGCTTCAGTCCAGTGTTCATAGAGGGTAGATGCCTTCCAGCTGATCTTGTGGTTCTAGATTTGAAGGATTTTGATGTCATTCTAGGGATGAATTGGCTATCTACATATGGTGCTACCTTGGACTGCAGAGACAAGGTAGTTAGTCTCAGAGACCAGGATGGGTCAGGGTGTGTCTTTAGAGGAGACAGGAGGGGGACACCTAGAGATTTGATTTCAGCCCTTCAGGCTCGTCGTTTGCTTAGGAGGGGTTGTCAGGGGTTTCTAGCTCATGGGAGGGAGCTAGATAGTCAGGTTAGGGAACCAGCCTCAATACCAGTAGTCCGAGAATTTCCAGATGTCTTCCCAAACGAGCTTCCAGGACTACCATCTGATAGGGAGATAGAGTTTGAAATAGAATTGCTGCCTGGTACTAGACCTATCTCTATTCCTCCCTACAGGATGGCGCCAGAAGAATTAAAAGAGTTGAAAGAGCAGTTACAGGAATTGGTAGATAAGGGTTTCATCCGCCCTAGTACCTCACCTTGGGGTGCTCCAGTGTTGTTTGTCAGAAAGAAGGATGGATCCCTCAGGCTTTGTATCGACTACAGGCAGTTGAACAAGGTCAGTACCAAGAATAGGTATCCCCTACCTAGGATCGATGATCTATTCGACCAGCTAGCCGGAGCAGGTTGTTTTTCTAAAATAGATATGAGATCTGGGTATCATCAGTTGAAAGTCAGAGAGGCAGATGTGCCAAAGACAGCTTTTAGGACCAGATATGGGCATTATGAGTTCTTAGTAATGCCGTTCGAGTTGACTAATGCCTCTGCAGTATTCATGGATCTCATGAATAGAGTTTTCAGCGAGTATCTGGATCACTTTGTTATTGTTTTCATCGATGATATCTTAGTGTATTCCAGAGATGCAGAGGAGCATGCCCAGCATCTGAGGATAGTTCTGCAGACACTGAGAGAGCATGGTTTATATGCCAAGTTCTCAAAGTGTGAGTTTTGGTTGAGGAGCATTTCATTCTTGGGGCATGTAGTTTCAGCAGAAGGCATTGAAGTAGACCCCAAGAAGATAGAGACTGTAGTTAGCTGGCCCAGACCCACTTCAGTGACAAAGATTAAAAGCTTTTTGGGACTGGCAGGCTACTACAGGAGGTTCGTTCAGGACTTCTCAAAGATAGCTGCTCCTATGCTAGCATAGGGATGGCTCCTTATGAAGCGCTGTATGGAAGGAAGTGCAGATCACCTGTTTACTGGGAGGAAGTAGGAGAGAAGGCTCTTGCAGGGCCAGAGTTAGTAGAGATTACCAGCAGAGTGGTGCCCGTTATCAGAGAGAGAATCAGAACTACTGTGAGCAGACAGAAAAGCTATGCAGATATCCGTCGGAAACAGATTGAGTTTCAGGAGGGGGATTGGATATTACTGAAGGTGTCTCCAATGAAGGGAGTGGTTCGTTTTGGGAGAAAAGGTAAGCTAGCTCCACGATACATTGGACCCTTTGAGATCTTGCAAAAGGTTGGAAATTGTAATACCCGGCTAGAGTCCGGCATCGGAATTATGCTTTCCGGTGGGATCCGGGATGTCGGAAGTCTCTATAAGGGTTTGATTTATGTTTTTCTTAAATGTTTTGCTATGTTTCATTGTGTTAACGCATAAGGAAATGAGTTTTTGAGTGAAATGAACCAAGGCAGAAAAGCCAGGTTCGGCCGCCGAAGTTGAGGTTCGGCCGCCGAACATGCATGGCTTTCGGTTTCACGTGTGGCCGCCGAAGGTGGTCTGGCCAGCCACCTATAAATGGCCCTCAGTCGGTTGAAGCGGTCAGAGCACCGTTTCTTTTGTCTTCTGAGGTGAAACCCTGTCCTTTGTGAGTTTTCTTTCATGTTTTCATTAACTCATGCACAGATTTGATTCGTTTTCATGCTTATTTGAAGGTTTTAAGTTACAAACTCAAAGTTTTGAAGTTTGGAGAGTTTGAAGGCAAGTTGCTCCAAAACTCCACGTTAGGATCCTTCATCTACTTGTTTTCACGAGGTAAGTGAAGATCCTGAGCTTGTTTTTATGTTTTCTGAAGGTTTTATGGGGTTTATGGAGAGAGTTGCATGAATAGGGTAAAAAGAGAGGTTTTGATGATTTTATGTGTACAGCTTGTTTTTGTGTTGTTTGAGTTGTGTGTTTGGGGTTTTTAGGTAGTTTTTGACCCCTTTGAGCATATACATGAGTGTATGCAAGTGAAGGAAGCGAGGTGTTTGAGTTGGAGAGAGTTTTGTGCATTTGGCGAGAGGCAGGGCAAGTTTCTGCCCTGCTGATGAACTCAGGTTTGGCCGCCGAAGGTACATTCGGCCGCCGAACCCCTGAAGAGGTGTGAGGAGGTGGCTTCGGCTGCCCAAGCTTGCCCCCGAGCTTTTGGACTTTTGGCTCTAGAGGGAAGTTCGGCCGCCGAAGGTGCCGCCGAAGGTTAGAGACTTTCATCTCTGGAGTGCCTTTTGGCCTCCGAAAGGGTTCGGCTGCCGAAAGTAGAGATTCAGCCGCCGAAGGTGCTTGAGTTTCGTCTCTGGAAAGGACTTTCGGCCGCCGAACCTACCGCCGAAAGTGTTCTGTCCAGCTTTCCTTTGCATGCTTTGCATGAGTTTTAGAATGAGTTTAAGGGGATTCTTGGGAAGTTTAATAGAGGTATTCATGAGCTAGTTTGGTCCCTCATTTGAGTCTATCTGTATAGGTACAGACCAGAGGAACCAGAGAGAGCAGCAGTGAGTACTGCTCCAGAGTTTACAGAGCCTGCAGAGTCAGTCAGTCCAGATAGCCAGAGGTGAGTGGAACTAAACTTAACTCTTTTCATTGCACAATGGCATGTTTTAGCATATCTCATGCATCATAATTATACAATAGGTTGATTGCATTCCTATCCACGAAGATGTTGCATTGCATAGTTATTGTTGATGTGGGTGAATGCTGAATGATCCAATAGTCACAGACAGGAAGTCCAGGAGCCTTTGACTACGCCCTGGCAAGTATAGTAAAGACCAGGAGCCTTTGACTACGCCCTGGCAGGTATAGTAAAGCCCAGGAGCCTTTGACTACGCCCTGGCAATGGTAAGTACAGAGGTGTTATATACACATATACATATATGACAGGAAGACCAGGTGCTCGATTCTACGCCCTGGCACAGAGTTACTGGGACTATGTGGTGACAGGTTTACTCTTGATGTGGTTTGATTGTGTTATGACGCATTCCATGAGATCATATTTTAATGAATTGTTTTACTGTTCTACTCACTGGGCTATAGAGCTCATCCCACTCCTTTAACCCCAGTTTTGCAGGTTCAGTGTACAGTGTACAGGGCAAGTCAGCAGAGCATAGAAAGAGTAAAGAGAAATGTAATAGTATAGAGTGGACATGTAATGTTAAAGAGATGTAATGTTACAGATGTGCTTGTCTTAGTAGTTTGTGTTGTAAATCTATTGTTATGTACATGATCTGTATATGTATATGTTTTACTGAGTATGTGAAAAACCAGGCTTAACAGGTATGAATTAACCCATCTAGAGCAAGCTCTAGTCAGGGGTACAGAGTACAGAGTACAGAGTACAGAGTACAGAGTATAGATATAGTGCATGCACAGGTTAAGCCTTGGTTCAGAAAAGAGTTTTTATTTTCACAGAAAATGTATGATCATGTATGAGATTTACAGGGACACAGAGAGTATAGCAGGCTTGCTACGGGTTCTGGCGGCCTTAAGCCGACCTGAATCCTAGCGCCGGTGACGGTCCATTTTGGGGTCGTTACAGAAATGTGTCGTACAAACTGGATTTACCTGCTTCTATGGAAAGGATTCACCCGGTGTTCCATGTTTCTATGCTACGGAAGTTTGTGTCAGATCCAAGTAAGGTTCTTAGTGAGCCTGATGTAGAGATTCTTGGAGATCTCACCTATGTAGAGCAGCCAGTGCGGATCCTAGACACGCAGATCAGGCAGCTAAGGAACAAGGAAATTCCAATGGTGAAAGTCCTTTGGAACCATCACAACCTAGAAGAGTGCACC
Organism: Manihot esculenta; assembly: GCF_001659605.2. Taxonomy (NCBI): domain Eukaryota; kingdom Viridiplantae; phylum Streptophyta; class Magnoliopsida; order Malpighiales; family Euphorbiaceae; genus Manihot; species Manihot esculenta. Next base: position 19,646,392 of record NC_035167.2, read on the forward strand.
TGAGAGACACGGGAGTCTATGCTCCAGCAATATCCATATCTGTTTTGAGGTTAGAGTTCCTCCTTTTATGTGTTCATTTGTGTTTACTTATTTGAGGAACATTCGGGGACGAATGTTCTTAAGGGGGGGAGAATGTAATACCCGGCTCGAGTCCGGCATCGGAATTCTACTTTCCGGTGGAATGTTGGATGTCGGAATCCGCTAAAAAGGTAGGAATTATGGTTTTCTAAAATATTTTAGTAGGTTTTATGATTTTAAAGTGAAAAAGGAATGAATTTTGAAAGAAAAGAACCAAGGAAGAAATGCCAGGTTCGGCCGCCGAAAGTGAGGTTCGGCCGCCGAACATGCATGAGTTTGGAATCACGCTTAGGCCGCCGAAGGTGGTTTGGCCAGCCACCTATAAAAGGCTCTCAGGCGGTGGATGGATAAGAATTACTTTTCCTTTCACTTTCAGAGGTGAGACCATGTCTTCCTTGGGTTTTCTTCATGTTTTCATCAAATCTTGCAAAGTTTTGATAGGTTTTAATGTTGTTTTGAAGCTTTTGAGCTAAAAATCCAAGTTTTGAAGTTTGGAGACTTTGGGAGAGAGTTGCTCCATATCTCCACGTTTGGATCGTTCATCTTCTTGTTTTCAAGAGGTAAGTGAAGATCCTGAGGTTCTTTTTATGATTTATGAAGGTTTTATGGAGTTTGTGGGTAGAGATGCATGATTAGGTTAAATAGGGTAGTTTTGGTGGTTTTTTTATGAAAGCATGTATATATGTGTGATGTGTTGTTTGTTGGGGTTTTAAGGTAGTTTAGGACCCCTTTGTGCATATACTTGAGTATATGTACGTTGAGAAGTTGTGGTTTGTGTGCTTGGGTGAGATTGGAGAGGTTTGGAATGAGGCAGAGCAAGGTTATGCCATACTGGAAGACCCAGCTTCGGCCGCCAAAGGAAGGTTCGGCCGCCGAACATGCTGAGGAGGTGGCTTCGGCTGCCTAAGCTTGCCTATGCTTGCCCCCAAAAGTTTGGACTTTCAGCTCTGGAGGGGGTTTCGGCCGCCGAAGGTACAGCCGAAGGTTAGGGACTTTCGTCTCTGGAGAGGACTTTCGGCAGCTGAAGTACCGCCGAAAGTGCTTGAGGTTCGGCTCTGAAAGGGACTTTCGGCCGTCGAACCTGCCGCCGAAAGTGCCCTGTCCAGCCCTCTTTTGCATGCTTTATGTGCTAGTTTTAGGATGGTTTAGAGGGGTTTTGGGGAGTTTCATAGAGATGCTTTTGAGCTAGTTTGGTCCCTCATTTGAGTCCACCTGTGTAGGAACGGACCAGAGGAACCGAAGAGATCAGCAGTGAGCACTGCTTCTGAGTTTGCAGAGTCAGTTCAGAGATAGCCAGAGGTGAGTGGAACTAAACTTAATCTTTTTCATAAAGAAATTGAATGCTTTTAGCATATTTCATACATCATGATTGTGCAATAGGTTGATTGCATTAGACTTCACGAATATGCTGCATTGCATCGATATTATTGTTGGTGTGGGTGATAGTGGATGATCCAGTAGTCCCTGAGTAAGACCAGGACCCCATTCTACGGCCTGGCACGGTAGAAAGACCAGGACCCCATTCTACGGCCTGGCACGGTATGTGGTAAGTTACAGATGATGTGTACAGGAAGACCAGGACCCCATTCTACGGCCTGGCACGAGTTTAGGATGTCGGGACTATTTGGGGACATGATCACCTGAGATGATGTGAATTGTCTGTGTTGTGATGCATTTCATGAGAGCATGTTTATTAACATGTATTTTACTGTTCTACTCACTGGGCTATAGTAGCTCATCCCACTCCCTTAACCCCAGTTTTGCAGGATCAGAGTGCAGGGGAAGTCTAGAGAAGGCAGGAAGAGTAAAAGAGTTTTATAATAGCATAGTGTGAACATGTAATATTTATAAATCGATGTATAGAGTTCAGTAGTGTGCTTGACCTATTTGTATTGTAAATCCCTTTTTATGCTTGGTCTGTTTATTTTATGCAACTGTTTTGATGAATGTGAAAAACCAGGCTTACTATATTGTGTGGACCCAACTAGGGGTTATGATGAGGGTTCTAGTAAGGGGTCTGTGCACAGAGTACTGAGTACAGAGTTAGTGCATGCACAGGTTGAGCCTTGGTACAGAGCAAAGTTTTTAATATTTACAGAAAATGTATGACCATGTATGGGATTTTACAGGTATTCAGAGAGTATAGCAGGCTTGCTACGGGTCCTGGCGACCTTAAGTCGACCCGGATCCTAGTGCCGGTGGCGGTCCGATTTTCGGGTCGTTACAGTTTTCTTGTGTCCAGCCCTGGTCAAGAAAGAAAAATAATTTAGTTAAATCAACTCCCCGGCAACAGCGCTAATTTTTTACTGTGCGGTTGTTGAAGCCGGTCAAAAATAACCTTTTTGGTTATCAACAATTTTAAAACTGTAGATAGTGGCAAAAGGATCGAATCCACAGGGAATTGATACTTACCTATTTTCCTTATCAAGACCAAGTAAATAAAGTGAAAGTAAAATAAAAGGGGGTTTTGAGATTGATTGAATTAAACTAATACTGAAAGCAATAAAGTAAAGCAAATAATAAAGTAAAGAAGATTCAAATATGAGAACAGCTCTAGTTGAAGAATTGGATCTACTTCAATTGTTGGGATTGATCATTGACACAAAGATTCCTTTATTGATTCAATAAATTAGTTATAGAGGTGGAAGAGACTTCTCACCACCATATCCCTCCTTAAGCATAAATCAATTAGGAAACGTCCTCTAATTAATTACTAATCAACAAGTTGCCAAGGAACGTCCTTGGGCCTTTGACATCTAACAACTGTCAATTGTATTAAGAAATAGAGAGACCTAATTCTAGCTATCCAAACGTATGGTGATATTGATAGATCATGCAATTTCCTTAGTGTTTACACCAAGAGTTACTTGTATTTGAATAATTCAAGCAATTACAGACTTAAAACTATCCAAACTAACAATTTATTACTTTGCAATCAAGAATCAATGGGCTCTATTGATCTAAACAACAAAGCAAAAATGGAATTGAGCATGAAATTGCATAAATATTGATAAACAAAAGATAAACAATATATGTTCAGATCTCCCAATCCATAAAACAACCAAAGTTTCACCTAATCTTCAACTAGAAAAAGAGGTTTCAGCCACTCATGGATGAAACAAAACAAAAAATAAAAGAAAGAGAAGAGGAAGAGAAGTGGCCGATGGCTTGGCTTTGGAGAGGAGTGCAATCCGAATTGTAACGACCCGGAAACCGGACCGCTACCGGCGCTAGGATTCAGATTTTGTTTTGAAGATTTTCAAGCTTTGAGCAAAGTTTTGGAGTTTTGAGGTTCAAGAACTCAAAAATCTCCCACCTCCGAGTTTAGGACCTCTCTCTCTCGATCTTCAAGAGGTAAGAGCCGATCTTAAGCTCATTTCATGTTTAAAGTAAGTTTTATGCAAGATCTATGGGGTAGAATGCATGTTTAGCTCATGGTTAAGTTTATGCATATTTGGGTAGTTTTGGAGGCAAATGTGCATAGGAGAGCTGAGTTTCTGCCACTAAGGGAGAAACCAGGTTCGGCAGCCGAAGGAACTTTCGGCCGCCGAACATGCTTGTGGAGGCAGCCGAAGCTTGCCCCCGAAAGGAGAGTTTCGTCTCTGTCTGGGAGTTTCGGCCGCCGAAGGTGCCGCCGAACCTGCCTGACTTTCGGCTCTGGAGGGACTTTCGGCCGCCGAACCTGCCGCCGAAAGTGCCCTGTCCAGCCCTCTCTTGCATGTTTTTCTATGATTGTTTCATGATGTTTTAGGGGGTTTTTGGGGAGTAGTTTAGAGTTATGTTCATGTTTGTTTGGTCCCTCATTTGAGTCCACCTGTGTAGGTTCGGACCCGAGGAACCGAGGACCCCAGCAGTGAGTTAGCTGCTCCAGTGTCTGGTCAGAGCTACTCAGAGGTGAGTGGAATATCTCATTATGTTTTAAAGCAAATGATGGACTTTTTAGCATGTTTCACGCATCATGAATGCCATGAGATGTACTAGGTTGTTTGCATTAGAATTCACGAATATGTTGCATTGCATACTTTATTGTTGTTGATGTGGATGAACGTTGGATGATCCAAAGCCCTCGATCTATGATATGACGATGTGATATGTACGGTACGGAATGTAAGACCAAGACCCATTCTACGTTCTGGCACAGTTGGACACTGTTATGTGATGCTATGTAAGGGAAAGACCAGGACCCATTCTACGTTCTGGCACAGTTGGACTATGTAGAGGGCTATTGGTGACAAGTTCATCCTTGATGTGATTAGCTGTGATGTGACGCATTCCATGATCCATATGATTTAAATGTTTTTATTATTCTGTTCACTGGGCTCTAGTAATTCACCCCCTCCCATTTTCTCCAGGATTGCAGGTATAGGGTAGACCAGGAGATCCATAAGAGTAATGAAGTCATGTGTATGTAATAGATAGTGTGGACATGATAAATGTATTAATGTTATGTAAAAGTACAGTTTTAGTCATGTAATGACTTTGAGGATTAGAGGTTGTGCTTGACTTTATATATGAGATATCCCTTTTAATACATGATCTTATATATTTTATGATGAGTATGCAAACCAACTCAACGTCTGATGTATTGCCCATTGGGGCATTGATGAGATCCCAAAGAGGGGTCATGATTATGATTACGTTTATGTATAGTGCATGCACAGGTTGAGTTGGTGTATAAACGAAAGAAAAGTTTTAAAATTTTTATGTATTTTCTTGATCATGTATGTGATTAAACAGGTTGTCAGGTTGCATGTTAGGCTTGCTACGGGTCTCGGCGGCCTTAAGCCGACCTGGATCCTAGCACCGGTAGCGGTCCGATTTTCGGGTCGTTACAGACTTAAGGTCGCTGGAACCCATAGCAAGCCTACTATACATCCTGTATACCTGATAAAATCCCATACATGAACATACATTTTCATAAAAATTTAAACTTTTCATAAACTAAGCTTGACCTGGGCATACATCATAACCTGTAAACATAAAACCCACGCTAGAGCCCTAATCAAATGCTCTAGCATGGTCAACATCATATACCTCAAGCTTGGATTAACATAATTCGTTATGAAACCTTTTACATAGAAACATGTTCATTGGGATTTACAACATAAACTAGGGCAAAGCACAAAACTAAACCATTACATGATACATGTCCATTACTATTCTATTACATAACATATACCATCAACCTTGGTGACTTCCCCGCTCTAACTCTGATCCTGCAAACCTGGGGGTTAGGGGAAAGGAGTAAGCTACAAGAGCCTAGTGAGCAGAACAGTAAAAACAGTTTAATAAACTATGCTCATATGGAATGCATCACAACACAAACAATACACATCAAGGATGGACTTGTCACCAGTAACCCTCTACATATCCAATGTGCCTGACCCTCGACGGAGCTCCTCAGGACTTTCGGTTAAACATAACATAACATGTCCAACTGTGCCAGGGACGTAAAATGGGCCTCGACCTAGACTTTCTCTTACATCGTGCTAGGGGCGTAGAATGGGTCTCGACCTGGACTTCCATATCATATCATAACATATCATATCGAGGGCTAGTGAGTCATCCAATATCCATCCACATCAACAGCAAATTATGCAATGTATCATATTCGTGAGTTCTAATGCACACAACCTATTATATACATGGCATTCATGATGCATGAACATACTTAAAAATTTGATTTCTTTGAAAATAATAGAATCGTTTAGTTCTACTCACCTCAGGCCGACGCTTGATTGACACTGAAGCAGCTGACTCACCGTTGGTCCCTTCGGTCTTTCAGGTCCGATCCTACATTGATGGACTCGAGTGAGGGACCAAACATAACTCTAGCAAGACTCTAAAAATCTCCCCAAAAACCCCCTAAAATATTATAAAACATGTACACAAAACAACCAAAGCAAGGCTGGGCAGGGGACTTTCGTCGACAGGTTCGACGGCCGAAGGTCCCTACAGATACGAAAGTCAGGCACTTTCGGGGGCAAGGTTCGGCGGCCGAAGGTCTCCACAGATCCGAAAGTCACTAACCTTCGGAGGCAGGTTCGGCGGCCGAAACTCCCTTCCAGATCCGAAAGTCTATGCCTTCGGGGGCAGTTTAGGCAGCCAAAGGCTGCCTCCACAGGCAGGTTCGGCGGCCGAACCTTGCTTCGACGACCGAACCTTACTTCGCGGCTGAACCTGAGTTCTTCAGAATGGCAGAACCCGATTCTGCCTCAAACACTCAGCCACCAGAACCCAACCCAACACTTCAAGAGCATTCATATTCACTTCATCATAAATAAGGGGTGTAAAACAAACCTAAAACCCCAACAAACAAAAACAAAAACATAAAAGGGAGCATACATTCATCAAAGACCCAACTCAAATACTATAGCTCTAGATCCATCCACAACATGCATCTTTACCCCATAAGCCCTCATAAAACTCAATTAAAAACATAAGAGAGGCAAGGATCTAGGCTTACCTTTTGGAGATCAAGGGTAGATGCGACCCCAAACTTGGAGATGAGGAGAAAGGGTCTCCAAACTTCAAAATCTTAGATTAAGCTTAAAATCTTCAGAAACAAGATAAAAACTCGTGAAAACATTGAAGGATTTGAAAGAAAATAATAAAATCATCAAAGGGAGGGCAAGGACTCACCTTTGCCCAAAAATGGGGAGAAAAACTCGCCCGTTTTTGGACTGGGGGCCTCTTATAGGTGCCTGGCCAGACCACCTTCAGGGGCCGAAAGAGCACCCGCGGCAGGACCATGTTCGGCGGCTGAACATGAGGTTCGACGGCCGAACCTGGGCTTATCCCTCAAAAACATTTTTCTTCATTTAAAGACTTTAATTCAAAACTTAACATTAAAACCATAAAAGCATTTTGTAAAAACATATTTTACCCTTCTAGAGGTTCCGGTATCCGAGATTCTAGATTTCAATGGAGATTCCGTCGGAAGATTGGAATTCCGACGCCGGAGTCTAGCCGGGTATTATATTCTTCTCCCCTTAAGAACATTCGTCCCCGAATGTTCAAACAACATACATGCACACATAACATCAAGAAAACACATAAAACATAAAACACTTACTTCAAAAGAGGTAGGGGTACTGCCTAAGCATGGATTCACGGGTCTTCCAGGTGTACTCTTTCATGTTGTGGTGATTCCAAAGGACTTTCACCATCGCGATTTCCTTGTTCCTTAGCTTTCTGATTTGTGTGTCTACGATCCGCACTGGTTGCTCAACATAGGTGAGATCTCCTAGGATCTCCACCTCTGGTTCATTAAGAACCTTACTTGGATCCGACACAAACTTCCGTAACATGGAAACATGGAAAATCAGATGGATTCTCTCCATTGAAGCAGGTAAATCTAACTTGTAGGATACACTCCCAATCCTTTGCAGGATTTCGAAGGGTCTGATGTATCTTGGAGCTAGTTTACCCTTCTTCCCAAAACGAATCACCCCCTTCATAGGAGACACCTTAAGCAATACCCTATCCCCCTCCTGGAACTCAACATGCTTCCTGTGGATGTCTGCATAACTCTTTTGCCTGCTCACTGCTGTTCTGATTCTTTCTCTGATAATGGGCACTACCTTGCTGGTGATCTCAGCAAACTCTGTCCCTGCTAGAGCCCTTTCTCCCACTTCTTCCCAACAGACAGGTGACCTGCACTTCCTCCCATATAGAGCTTCATAAGGAGCCATCCCTATGCTAGCATGATAGGTGTTATAGTAGCCACTCCTAACAGGGATAAAGTGAGCAGATTTGGTCAGTCTGTCCACTATTACCCATATAAAGTCTAATCTGTTGGACGTTGCTGGTAGTCCCACTACGAAATCCATTGCCACATTTTCCCATTTCCACTCTGGAATCGGTAGCGGGTTGAGCATCCCAGCTGGCTTTTGATGTTCTATCTTCACCCTTTGACAGATCTCACAAGCGGACACACACTGCGCCACTTCCCTCTTCATAGCTGGCCACCAATAAACCCTCTTCAGATCTTGATACATTTTGGTGGCTCCAGGGTGAACACTATACCTAGCATTATGAGCCTCTCTCATAATGTCTCCCTTCAAACTCACGTCATCTGGTACGCATAATCTGTTTCCGTAATGGAGGACCCCTTTGTTGTCGAAACGAAACTCCTCATTCTTGCCTGACTGAACAGTCTAGGCGATTTTTACCAACTCGGGTCCTCATGCTGTTTCTGTGCCACTTGATCCAGAAACATGGGTGTCACTCTCATTTGAGCCATGTAACAACCCGGAAATCGGACCGCTACCGGCGCTAGGATCCAGATCGGCTTAAGGCCGCCGGGACCCGTAGCAAGCCAAACATTCATCCTGTGAACCTGTTTAATCCCATACATGATCAACAATATACATAAAAATTTTGAACTTTTCCTTACATTCATTCATTCTTTCAATCATTCACCAAACTCAACCTGTGCATGCACTATACATAATCATAAACATTAACCCCTCCTTGGAGTCTCAACTATGCTCCAAAGGGGTGACATAACATGCATTGAGTTTGGTTAAACATAATCATTTATTAAGATCATTTTATTTAAAAGATCATGTAAACAAAGGGGATTAACATACAACTAGGGTCAAGCACATCTCTAATCCTCAATATCATCATTACATTACATAACTGTACTAAACATTATACATCAACATTTTTCATGTCCACACTAGCTATTACATGACCATAACTTCATTACTCTTGCTGACCTCCTGGTCTACCCTGTACCTGCAAACCTGGGGTTAAGGGAGTGGGGTGAGCTACTAGAGCCCAGTGAGCAGAATGATAAAACATTTTATTTAAACATTTGATATCATGGAATGCATCACATCACAACTAATCACATCAAGGATGAATTTGTCACCCATAGCCCTCTAAGTGGTCTAACTGTGCCAGGGGCGTAGAATGGGCCTCACTGGTCTTTCTCTTACATAACATATCATAACATAACATTCTAACTGTGCCAGGGGCGTAGAATGGGCCTCGCTGGTCTTTCTCTTACATAGTGCCAGGGGCGTAGAATGGGCCTCACTGGTCTTCCATACCGTATCATATCATACCATGGGAGGGCTAAAGGATCATTCAACATTCATCCACATCATCAACAAATTATGCAATGCAGCATATTCGTGAATTCTAATGCAAATAACCTAATACATCTCATGGCATTCATGATGCGTGAATCATGCTAAGAATTGATTTATTTACTTTAAATCATAAAGAGTTATTCCACTCACCTCTGGCTGAAGCTCTACTGACTCTGAAGCAGCTAAACTCACTGCTGGGGTCCTCGGTTCCTCGGGTCCGAACCTATACAGGTGGACTCAAATGTGGGACCAAACAAACATAAACATGACTCTAAAATACTCCCCAAAAACCCCCTAAAACACCTCAAAACATCCATAGAAAACATGCAAAGGAGGGCTGAACAGAGCACTTTCGGCGGCAGGTTCGGCGGCCGAAAGGCCCTCCAGAGCCGAAAGTCATGCACCTTCGGCGGCACTTTCGGCGGCCGAAGGTTCCCTCCAGAGACGAAACTCATGCATGTTCGGCGGCACCTTCGGCGGTCGAAAGTCCCTTCCAGAGCCGAAAGTCATCTTTCGGGGGCAGGGTTCGGCAGCCGATCCATGCTACAACAGGCAGGTTCGGCGGCCGAAAGAACCTTCGGCTGCCGAACCTGGTTTCTCCCAAAAGGGCAGAAACTCAGCTCAACATGCATAAACGCCTCCTAACTCATTCAATCATGCATACAACTCAACCAAAACGTACATAAACACATACATAAGCTCCTAGGGGCTTCAAACTAACTTAAACCCCAACTACAACACATCAAACATGAATCTCCAACATACATTGCTCATTGTAGAAAGATAATATTTATTGTATATCACAATAGAGATTACAACCTATTTATACATGAGAGACGGTATCTAAACAGGAAGAAAAATCAAGCCTATGATTATGCAATCCCTAAAATTAAGTAACTGTAATACCCGGCTCGTTCAGGCATCGGAATTCCTACCGTCCGGTGGAATCTCGGATGTTGGATTCGTGTTGCGGGGTTTTCTCAAGGTTTTCTAACATGTTTTTAAGTGTTTTATGGTTTTGAAAGGAAAGGAAATGAGTTTTGAAGAGAAAAGACTAAGGAGGCAAAATGCAGGTTCGGCCGCCGAAGGTAATGTTCGGCCGCCGAAAGTGCTATAGGTTCGGCTTCCTAAACTTCACGTTAGGCCGCCGAATGTTGTATGGTTTTGCATGCAGTTTCGGCAGCCGAAGGAAAGGCGGTTGGCCACCTATTTAAGCCCCTTTGACCGGCCATGGAGGGTGTTGGAAGCTCTCTTGGTAGTCAAAGGTGAGGTTATGCTCTCCTTGGATGTTTTCATGGTGTTTTCCTCAAATCTTGTAAGGTTTTCATGAGTTTTTACTTGGGTTTGAAGGTTGTGACGCAAAAGAGGAAGTTGTGGAGCGTGAAGCTTGAGGAGCTTGGTTTCTCCATGTTTTGAAGCTAGGATCACACCAGCCAAGAGGTAAGTGTTGATCCTTATGTTTTATAGTGTTTTAAGCACGTTTTATGGAGGGAAAGGGTAGAGTTGCATGGTGAGGTTGAAAAGGATGTTTTTGAGGGTTTTTATGCGTGAGTATGTTTATGTGTTATAGGTATTGTTTGTTGGGGTTTTTAGGTAGTTTTGGACCCCTTTGTGCATATATTTGAGTATATGTTTGCTATGTATGTTGGGATGCATGTTGAGTGAGGTTTGGGGGAAGTTGTACATGAGGTGAGCTAGGTTCTGCCTAACTGGAGAACCCAGCTTCGGCCGCCGAAGAAGGATTCGGCCGCCGAACGTGTTGAGGAGGTGGTTTCGGCTGCCTCAACCTGCCCCCGAAGGCTTGGACTTTCGTCTCTGGAGGGGAGGTTCGGCCGCCGAAGGTGCCGCCGAAGGTTGAGACTTTCATCTCTGGAGTGTGTTTTGGCCCCCGAACCTTGCCCCCGAAGGCTTCGGCCGCCGAAAGAGGAGCTTCGACCGCCGAAAGTAGGCGAGTTTCGTCTCTGGAGAGGACATTCGGCCGCCGAACCTGCCGCCGAACGTGTCCTGCCCAGCCTTCTTTTGCATGCTTTGCATGATTGTTCTGGGATCTTTTAGGGGGTTTTTGGGCAGGTGGTGTTTAAGAGATGTTTTAGAGTTATGGTAGCATTCTTTGGCACCTCATGTGAGTCCATCTGTGTAGGATCGGACCTGAGGCGAGGTGTGTAGCTCCAGTGTGAGAGTTGGCCCAGAGGTAGTCACAGCTTGGCTTCAGGTGAGTAGACCTAACTATGCATGTTTTAAAGCTAATGGTTAAGATAGTTACAGTATGAGCATGAGACACGCATCATGGATGCCATGTGATACTAGGTTGTATTGCATTAGAGATCACGAATATGTTGCATTGCATTATTATTGCTGATGGGATGGACCAAGGCGATCTCAGTAGCCCGCTACCTGTTATGGCTAGATAAGACCTTTGGGAGCTCCGCAGTTAGGGGTCGGGCTCTAGTACATGTAGTGACCTGGGAGTCCGTAGGGACCGGGCACCGACAGAGGGAGTTCTGGGATCATGTCTAATCCGAGATGTGAGATGTTTGTGTTGTGACACATTCCATGAAAGCATATAATGAATGAACTGTTTTATGGTTTCTACTCACTGGGCTCTTGTAGCTCACCCCATTCCCTTAACCCCAGTTTTGTAGGGCCAGAGTTCAGCAGAGTGAGTTATGAGACAAGCAGAGGGAGCATGGGTTGCCGTGTTTGGCTGTCATAGCATAGCTAGGTTGTGATAGAGTGGCATGTATATGGATGAAAGAAACTTAATGTATATGTTGATGCAAGATATGGAAAGATTAAAGGATGTTATGTTATGTTATGTATGGTTGTATAGTATAGTTGTGGACATGATGTATGGACCTGATGTGTATACCGGTTATGCATGGAAAGAGCTTGTGGTCAAGAGATAGAGTATAATGAGATAATGTCTAGAGTTGTGCTTTGCCCAGTCTGTGCTGAATCCCTAGTGTATGCATGTGTCCTGTTTTCAGTTTCTTGATGAGAAATGTGTCAAACTAGGCTTAACATATGATGTGTTTCTAAAACTCCAGTGATCAGGGAAGAAAGGGTATAAAATCCCTTGACCCATCTGAGAGGGAAGAAAGGGTAAATCCCTTGACCCAAAACAGACATCAAGACTAACCTGTGATATGCTGACCCTGAGAGAGTGGGTTCTATGTTTTCAGACATAGTGCATAGAGGTTGAGTGTGGTAGTAGATCACTGGTGTCGGCCTTGAAGGCTGTGATTGTAAGGTTAAGCCTGGTAGTTGTACAGAAAAGGTTTTCAAAGCTAGTGTTGAGTTGGCTCATGTATGGGATTGAGCAGGTACCCAGAGTTCAGTAGCAGGCTTGCTACGGGTCTAGGCGGCCTTAAGCCGATCTGGATCCTAGCGCCGAGCAGTTTGGAGCCGTTACAGAGGGGTATCGGTTTTCGGGCTGTTACAGATGGTATCAGAGCATAGGGCCTCTTACTTTTCCATGAGACCAAGTTACCTCCCACAAAAACACAATACCCAATAGTTGACCTCCTATCAACCTTCGAGCCTGCCCAATCAGCATCAGAAAAGCATTGAATATTTGAGTGCCCATGGTTGCCATAGAATAGCCCTCGCCCTGGGGTCCCTTTAAGGTAACAAAGAATCTGTCCCAAAGTATCCCATTGGGCAACAGTAGGAGATGACATAAACTGACTTACCACACTCACTGAATATGCAATATCAGGACGAGTCACCGTCAAATAATTCAACTTGCCAACTAATCTTCTATAACTTTCAGGATCTGCAAATGGCTCACTGTCTTCTGTGGTAAGTTGAAGGTTAGGGGTCATTGGGGCACTACAAGGCTTAGCACCCAATTTTCCTGTTTCTGCTAACAAATCAAGAACATATTTTCTTTGAGACAAGAAGATGCCTTTCTTACACCGCATAACTTCGATTCCCAAGAAATATTTCACTGAACCCAAATCCTTTGTATGAAACTGTGTTTTAAGAAATTCTTTTAGGGATATGATGTCAGCAATATCACTTCCTGTGATAACGATATCATCCACATATACTACGAGCAGAATTAATCCACTATCAGAATTTCTATAAAACACCGAGTGATCACACTTACTCATTTTCATTCCAAACTGTTGGACCACATCACTGAACCTGCCAAACCATGCCCGAGGACTCTATTTCAAGCCATAAAGGGATTTTCGAAGTCTACAAACCTTGCCTGACTCTCCCTGAGCAACAAAACCATGTGGTTGCTCAATATAAACCTCCTCATGAAGATCACCATGAAGAAAAGCATTTTTAATATACAGTTGATGCAAAGGCCAATCATGTGTAGCTGCCAAGGAAATAAACAATCGAACAGATGCGAGCTTGGCAACCGGGGAAAAAGTATCAGAATAGTCCACTCTATAAGTTTGTGCATAACCTTTGGCCACTAAACGGGCCTTGAGGTGAGCAACAGATCCATCAGGATTTACTTTTACTGCAAACACCCATTTGCACCTAATAGCCCGCTTTCCTGAGGGCAAGGACATCAACTCCCAAGTACCATTAGTGTCAAGGGCCATCATTTCCTCTTCCATTGCAGCACGCCAACTAGGATGGGACAAAGCCTCAATAACAGTTTTGGGAATTGAAATAGAATCTAAAGTAGTGGCAAAACAACGAGAAGAAGAGGATAATTGATCATAAGAGACACAAGCTGAAATAGGATAAGTGCAAGTACGTTTACCTTTAGAAGAGCAATGGGCAAATCCAAATCAGACAGTGAAGGATCAGTGGGAGCAGGATCTGTCGATGAAGAAGCAGGTAGCAGAGCGGAGTCAAAGTCCTCTAAGCGTCTGGAATACACATGAAAGATGGGAGGGCGACCTGACACATGAGCGAAAGGTGTAGGAGTAGTCTGAGGAGACAGAGAGCGAACAGTGTATAACAAAAGGTCATCTTCCTCACCTTGGGTGTTATAAACAGAGGATGGTGGAAAAAACGGAGTGGACTCAAAGAATGTTACATCTGCAGACACAAGATACCGATTCAGATCAGGAGAAAAACAACGATACCCTTTTTGACGTCGAGAATAGCCAAGGAAGACACATTTGAGTGATTTGGGATCCAATTTAGTAACCTGTGGACGAACATCACGAACAAAACAAGTACACTCAAAGATACGTGGCTTAATAGGAAACAAAGATTTAGTGGGAAATAAAATATTATAAGGGATATCACCATGAAGGATGGAGGAAGGCATGCGATTAATCAAAAAATAAGCAGTGGATACAGCATCAGCCCAAAAGCATTTAGGTACTTTCATTTGGAATAAGAGGGCTCTGGCTACTTCAAGAAGATGTCGATTTTTTCTTTCGGCAACTCCATTTTGTGAAGGAGTGTCAACACAAGAGGACTGATGAAGAATCCCTTTTTGTAACAAATAAGATTGAAATTCCCCAGAGAGATACTCTTTAGCATTATCACTTTGCAATATACGAATGGGAACATTGAATTGGGTTTGGATTTCAGCATAAAATGCACAAAAGATAGAAAATAATTCTGACCGACTCTTCATTAAAAATAACCAAGTAGTATGAGAGAAGTCATCAACAAAAGTAACAAAGTACTTAAAGCCAGACTTAGACACAGTAGGACAAGGACCCCAAACATCTGAATGTACTAACTCAAAAGGGGACGAAGCCCATTTATTGACTCGAGATACTGAAGGCAAACGATGATGTTTGGCAAATTGACAAGACTCACAATCTAAAACAGACAAAGAATGAAACTGTGGATATAACTTCTTCAAAGCTGAGAGAGAAGGATGCCCCAAACGACAATGAACATCAAAAGGTGTTAAATGCGTGGAACATGCAAGTGATCTAGGTAGTTACTGATCCAAGACGTAGAGACCTTCTGACTCATGCCCTCTACCAATAATCTGCTTCGTCGAAAGATCCTGAAAAATACAGTGATCAGGAAAGAATGAGACACAACAATTCAATGCACGAGTGAGTTTACTAACAGAAAGCAAATTAAATGCGAATTTAGGGAGACATAACACGGAGGATATAGAAAGAGAAGGGGTCAAGTTGACATGACCAGAACCCATGACAAAAGATTTAGTACCATCAGCAAGAGTAACATAAAAAGTCGATGCATGAGACTCAAGATTGGACAAAAGGGTAGAATTACCTGACATATGATCGGTAGCACCAGAATCAATAACCCATTTGGAGGATGAAGACACAAGACATGCAGTAGAGTTACCTGACTCGGCAATTGCAGTGATAGAGGAGGAATTAGAGGATTTGAGAGATGCCTGGTATTGGGTGAATTGTGCATACTCATCTTCAGATATCAAAATCCCCTGATCTGAAGGGGCATCAACTGCCATATGCGCCATTTGTGTGCACTGATTCTTATTCTGTAGTTTTTGACATGTCTTCTTAGTATGTTCTGGTTTGCGGCAGTAATAACAAATGATTCCTCCTGAGTCAGAAGTAGGACCTGTTTCTCCAGAATGCTGAGATCTTTTACCAGCATTAAAACCTCCCCTTTGACCACCTCTATTATTCTGTCTGCCACTGTCATTGCGGCTAACAAGGGCACTAGTGGGGTGTGAAGGAATTGGCGATTCTGTACGCAATACCCTAGTGAACACATCATGTAACGATGATATTTCAGAGTCAGAAAGAATTTGAGATTTAGCTGTCTCAAACTCTACCTGCAAGAAAGCTCATAACAGCCATTTGCTCTCGTTGAGCTTGTTGAGTTTTCACATCTGTACTAAAGGGCATCAATACATTAAGTTCTTCATAAACTCTTTTAAAATCCATAAAATAGGATGTCAAAGTTCTATCATTTTTCTGGGCTCGGTAAAACGCCTTACACACATCATAAATACGGGAAATATTCCCTTTGCCAGAATACAGAAATTCCAAATACTCCATTAATTCTTTAACAAATTCACAGTGATTAATAAGACTAATCACCTCACTATGAATAGAATTTCGAATTTACAGAAACAAACGAGCATCATCCCTCATCCAATCTCTACGAGTTTCATCAGTTGGAGGATCCTTGGTAAGATGATCATCCATTGCAATACTTCGTAAATAAATACGGATGGTCTTACTCCAATCTAAAAAATTAGATCCATTTAATTTGTGTTCCGTGATTTTAGTCATCACAGGAATCACATCAGTTACGGTGGTTTTAACTTCAGCCATCAAAACAACCAACCCAAAACAATCAAAATAGCAAAGGATCAGAAGAACAGTACCCGTGAACAGTACCAATGAACAGTATCGATGAACAGTGCCGATGAACAGTACCATGAACAGTGCCGATGAACAGTACCGTGAACAGTGCCGATGAACAGATCCAAATGTTACCCTTTATGGATAACCCAAATGAACAGAGCCCTAAGTCTCTAAAACAAAAAATTTAAAACTTTACGAGAGAGAGAAGAGAAAAAATCTCTACGAGAAAGGCTCTGATACCATGTAGAAAGATAATATTTATTGTATATCACAATAGAGATTACAACCTATTTATACATGAGAGACGGTATCTAAACAGGAAGAAAAATCAAGCCTATGATTATGAAATCCCTAAAATTAAGTAACTAACCCATCTATCAATATTTACTTCCTATAACCTATAACACTCATAAACACACATTTAACCAAAAACTCAACATAAACCTACACATGCATTTCTACCCCAAGAAACTTCATAAAACTTACTTAAAACATGAAAGGAACTATGGATCTACTCTTACCTCTTGTAGAACGAGAGGAGAGACGATCCGACTCGGAGATGGGAGAGATCCGCTCTTTGGTCTCCAAGTTTCCAAAACTTGCTCTTTTTGCTCAAATCTCTTCAAATCAACATAGAGCTTGTTAAAACATGAAAGATCGGAGGAAAAACATCAAAAACGAACCAAAGGAGAGCATGAACTCACTGTGGCCGAAAATGGGGAGAAAGCTCGCCCGTTTCGGCCATGGAGCTCTTATATAGGGCTGGCAGACCACCTTTCGGCAGCCGAACGTGCCCCCACATCTCATGCAAGTTCGGCGGCCGAACATGAGGTTCGGCGGCCGAACCTTTTGAGACTTTCGGAAGCCTAACATGCCCACCTAAACCATCCCACATTCGACGGCCGAACATAAGGTTCGGCGGCCGAACCTGGAAATGCCTCCTTGGTCATTTTTATACAAAACTCAATTTCCTTTTTACTTAAAAACATAAAATACATTAAAATATTTTATAAAAAATATGGTTTTAGCCTTCTAGAGGGTTTCGACATCCGAGATTCCACCGGACGGTAGGGATTCCGATACCGGAGTCTAGCTGGGTATTACAAGCCAATAGTGCACCTGTACTAAACAACTCTAACTGTAAACCCTCATTGATGAGCTTATAAAATTCTCTCACCACCGGTCTTTTCTCTGCTGTAATATGGGATAAACTGCCAAGTGATTTCCGGCTGAGGGCATCTGCCACCACATTTGCCTTACCCGGATCATACTGGATCTTGTAATCATAGTCACTGAGTAGTTCTACCCATCTTCTCTGCCTTAGGTTCAACTCTTTCTGACTCAAGATGTACTGCAAACTTTTATGATCTATAAAGATCTCACATTTTACCCCATAAAGGTAATGCCTCCACATCTTGAGTGCAAAGATCACGCCTGCCATCTCTAGATCATGTGTAGGGTAATTCAACTCATGCTTCTTTAACTGCCTAAAAGCATAAGCAATTACCTTCTCATTCT
Source organism: Manihot esculenta (assembly GCF_001659605.2). NCBI lineage: Eukaryota > Viridiplantae > Streptophyta > Magnoliopsida > Malpighiales > Euphorbiaceae > Manihot > Manihot esculenta. Next base: position 19,664,342 of record NC_035167.2, read on the forward strand.
GCATCAACACACAACCTAGTCCCACTCGGGACGCATCACAAAACACCGTGAAGTCTTCATTACTCGTAGGCAGAGCTAACACCGCTGCTGACGTCAACCTTCTCTTTAGCTCTTCAAAGCTTTCTTCACACTGGTCCGACCAAACAAACTTCTGGTTCTTTTTGATCAGCCTGGTCATAGGAGCAGCAATCCTGGAGAAGTCCTGCACGAACCTCCTATAGTAACCTGCCAAACCCAAAAAACTTCTGATTTTTGTGTGTTAGTGTATATGCCCTAAGCCATTATCTTAGGCTTTTTGTATGTCGTTTTGGTTATTAATAAAAGAGGTTTTTATCATTATTATTTGTTTGCATGTTACATAATAATGATTATCATCCCTGGTTACTTATTATTATGTTGATAATAATAAAATATAACTAGTATGATTATTGATTGATAATCATGAGATGATTATGTATATGTTGATATAATTCAATAATCATAGATACTTGTTAGAGAACAAAGTATTGGATGGACCTGCACTGAGATCACTACATGGGTTATTGTCATAAGTGAATCTCAAAGTAGTTATGTCTTAATCCTTTGACTTAAGATTGTCATAGTTTCCAACATAAGGACTGTTATTGTAATACCCGGCTAGAGTCCGGCATCGGAATTCCTGTAGTCTGATGGAATCTCGGGTGTCGGAACCCTCTAGAAGGGTCATACATATGTTTTAAAGAATGTTTAAGTATGTTTTCACAGAGTTTTAAGGTTTTCAAGGGTTAGAGAAGTGAGTTTTTGAAAGAAAAGCACTAAGGAAGAACTGCAAAGGTTCGGCCGCCGAAGGTCACTTTCGGCCGCCGAACTTGCATGGCTTTCGGATCTCACGTTAGGCCGCCGAAGGTGGACTGGCCACCCATCTTTAAAAGGGCCCTAGGTCGGTCAAATGGGTAAGTTTGCTTCCCATTTCTCCCATTTCTCCAGACCTAGGTGAGATCATGCTCTTCCTTAGCTCAGTTTTGTGTTTTTTCAAATCTTCCAAGGTTTTGATGAGTTTTTATGGATTTGTGAAGTTTTAAGCAAAAAGGAGCAAAGTTTGAAGTTTGGAGCTTTGAGTGAGGATTTTGCCATAACTCCACGTTAGAGGCTTCCAACCTCAAGTGTTCCAAGAGGTAAGGGATAGATCCGAAGCTTTTACTATGTTTTTTTAAAGGTTTTATGGAAGATTATGGGGTAGTACGCAGGAGTAGGGTTCTAGGAGATATTTTTAGAGTTTTTGATGTTCAAGCATGTTTATGTGTTAGATGTTGTGTTTGTTGGGGTCATAGGCTAGTTTTAGACCCCTTTGAGCATGTACAAGTGTATATGCATGTTGAGGAGTTGTGTGTGCATGTTGGGAGAGGGATAGGAGGAGGTGTGCATGAAGCAGAGCAGGTTTCTGCCCTTCGGGCGAAACCAGGTTCGGCCGCCGAAGGGAGGTTCGGCCGCCGAAAGCCTTGAGGAGGTGGCTTCGGCTGCCGAAGGCTGCTTCCGAAAGCTGGACTTTCGGATTTGTCATGCACATTCGGCCGCCGAAAGTGCCGCTGAAGGTTGAGTTTCGTCTCTGGACGAGACGTTCGGGCGCCGAAGGTACACCCGAAGGTGTAGGTATAGGACTTTCGGCCGCCGAAAGTAGAGGTTCGGCCGCCGAAAGTAGGTGAGTTTCGTTTCTGGAAGGGAGTTTCGGCCGCCGAACCTGCCGCCGAAAGTGCCCTGTCCAGTTGGCTTTTGCATGTGTTATGTGATAGTTAGAGGGCTTTTGGGGGAGTTCTTAGAACTGTTATGGAGTGAGTTTGGTCCCTCATTTGAGTCCACTTGTGTAGGAACGGACCAGAGAAACCAGGGAGATCAGCAGTGAGCACTGCTCCGGAACCTGCAAAGTCAGTTTACAGTCAGCCAGAGGTGAGTGGGACTAACTATGCATATTTTAAATTCAAGAATGTTTTAGCATGAGTCATGCATCATAATTGCCATAATGTTAGGATGGTTAAAATACAAGATAATAATGGATGAGCATGAGATATTAGGTTGTTGCATTAGTATTCACGAAGGTGTTGCATTGCATAATTTGATGAGTATGCGGATGAATGTTGGATGATCCTTTAGCCCTCAGTTTGGTATGCTATGACATGAGATGAATTAAGTAAAGAGTCAAGCATGATAAGTGTGAGCAGGGAGGCCTAACCGCCCCTGTTAGTAAAGTTAGATAGCCAGGAGGCCTCATCGCCCTGGTAAAACGTTTTCAGAAAACAGTCAGAGAAGGCCTAATCGCCCTGACAAAACCTTTTCATTAAGTCCTGGAGGAGGCCTAATCGCCCCAGGCACTGTGCTTAGTTAAGTACTATATGTGAGTCAGTTATGTGGAGGGCTATAGGTGACAACTTCTTCCTTGATGTATATGGTTGTGAGGTGCTGCATGGCATAAAGACATCTGTTTTATAAACTGTTTTATATAGCTCCTGCTCACTGGGCTATAGAAGCTCACCCCTCTCCCCTATCCCCAGTTGTGCAGGTTCAGAGTACAGAGAGATGTAAGAAGAGTACAGGAAGAACGTAAAGAGATGTATGTAATAGATAGTATGGACATGTAAATGTAAGAGATACGGAAATGTACAGTGTATAGATGGTGCTTGATTGATAAGAATTGTATCCCTTTTAAGTTTGTACATGATCTTATGTAAATGATTTATGTTTATGTATGAAAAGCCCGGCTTAACATAGTATGAGTTAGAGCTGCCTTGAGCTAAGATGAGAGCTCTGGCAAGTTTTTACAGTAGAGAGATAGAATATGCACAGGTTAAGCCGTGGAGAAAGAAAAGTTTTAAATGTTTACAGAAAATGTATGATCATGTATGGGATTTCACAGATACACAGAGTTCACAGTAGGCTTACTACGGGTCTAGGCGGCCTTAAGCCGATCTGGATCCTAGTGCCGGTAGCAGTTCGGTTTCCGGGCTGTTACAGTTATGTTTTGACATAACCAAACGTTGTCTTTAATCGGACAATCATAAAGGTTATGATTGAGCATGATAGAAATTATGTAGAGAATAATGAACAATCAAGATAGAATTTGTCCCTCTCTCTGAGAGAGATATCTTCTGGGCCCCCTCGATAAGTGAGACTGAGAAATGCATGGCCGTGCTCAAATGAATTGATAGTGTGATCAATATCATTTGAATTTATCAATCTACTTAGAGATCGAGAAATCATAAGTTTGAACATTATAAGTTTGACATTGACCATGACTTATGTTCAAACTAGATATTGTGTGACAAAGGGATTAATACATGTTCTATTTATTAGGCTTTATTGGACTATTGATCCTCATATTAGTTGGGTAGTCATAATGTCTTGTTAGAGGCCACTTATGACTTATGAGCCTTGTGGGACTAGGCCTATTGCCAATTAATGTGAGTCTATTGGGTCACACACAAAAGAACGTTGTTGATGTGTTATGACATATTAATGGACTAAAAGCCCAAAGCCCATTAATATAATTAATAATAATAAAGTGTTATTATTATTAATCATTAATATAAATAATAATAATAAAGTGCTATTATTATTAATATTAATAATAATAAAGTGCTATTATTATTAATTAATATTAATAATAATAAAGTGTTATTATTATTAATTATTTATTATTATGAGATAATAATATTTAAAAGATCTGCAGTCTATCTGTAACTGTTATAGATAAAGGACTCTATCACATAAGATATTTGAGTATCTGTGAGATTGTGATAGTGGGTTATGAACACAACTCCTTTTAGGAAAAGGAGTTGTGTGAAAACAAAAGACTGAAACATATAAATACTCCTTCTACGAATTTAGGAGTGATGATATTTTTTGAGAAAATTCAGTCTAAAAAGCTGCAGATTGTGGAGCACATAATCTATCTATCTTTGAGAGAGCTAGCACTCTAGAAGGATAGAAGATGTCCGTGTGGATACCATAGAGGGTGTTCGTTTAAAAAAGCAGCACCATCAGTCTAACATTGTATCTTCTCGACGAGATTAACACGTTAGTATCATATCCTTCTTGTGAATTAAACGAAGCACTCAGATTCTGGCAAAGGAAATCAGAGAAATTTTTATTTTTCCGCTGCGCCTTTGGGTTGCAATAATCTCGGGATTTCCCAACACTGTGACTGTAGTGGGTCTAGGCTAGTTAGCTACAGCTTCAACTTTCTTGGGATCTACCTCAATTCGCTTTTCTGACACTACATGCCCCAAGAAAGAAATGCTCCTCAACCAGAACTCACACTTAGAGAACTTGGCATACAAGCCGTGTTCTCTCAGGATCTGGAACACTGTCCTCAGATGATGGGCATGCTCCTTTGCATTCCTGGAATACACTAAGATATCGTCAATGAAGACAATAACGAAGTGATCCAGAAACTGACTAAAAACTCTGTTCATGAGGTCCATAAATGTTGCAGGGGCATTGGTCAGCCCAAACGGCATCACTAGGAACTCATAGTGCCCATATCTGGTCCTGAAAGTTGTCTTTGGCACATCCTCTTCTCTGACCCTCAGCTGGTAGTACTCGAATCTCATATCTATCTTGGAAAAGCAACCGGCTCCTGCTAGCTGGTCAAAAAGATCATAAATCCTAGGTAACAAATACCTATTATTGGTAGTGACCTTGTTCAACTGTCTGTAGTCGATACAAAGTCTCAAGGATCCATCCTTCTTCTTCACAAACAATACTGGAGCACCCCAAAGTGAGGTACTAGGTCGGATGAAACCCTTATCTACCAATTCTTGAAACTGCTCTTTCAACTCTTTTAACTCTGCAGGTGCCATCTTGTAGGGAAGAATAGAGATGTGTCTGGTTCCTAGCATCACTTCAATTTCAAACTCTATCTCCCTAGCAGGTGGTAAACCTAGACTCGCGGTTGTCGAAACTGATAAAAAATAACCTTTTCGGTTATCAACAATATTACTACTGCAGATAGTGGTAAAGGATCGAATCCACAGAAAATTGAAAACTTATCTATTTTTCTCAACAAGACCAAGAGAATTAATTGAAAGCACAACTAAAAGCAAGTAACTGAAAGCGGAATAAAAATAAAGTGCAATAAAAGTAAAATGGGGGGTTTTGAGATTGATTTGATTAACAACTACTGAAGGCAATAAAAGAAGCAAATAGTAAAAAGAAATAAAGAGATATCAAATATGAGAAAGGTCTAGTTGAGGAGATGGATCCACTGTGATTGTTTGGATTGATCATTGAAACTTATGCTCTTTTGACTGATTCAATAGATTAGTTATGGAGATGGAAAACGCTTCTCACCACCATGTCTCTCCTTATGATTAAACCAATTAGGGAACGTCCTCTAATTAATTACTAATTAACAAATTGCCAAGGAACGTCCTTGGGCCTTAGGCATCTAACAATTGTTAATTGCATGAAGAAAGAGAGAGATCCAATCCTAACTACTCAAACGCATGAGATGTTGCTAGATCATACAATTCCTTAGTTGTTACACCAAGTGTTCTTATGTTTGAACAATTCAAGCAATTACGAACTTAAAATTATCCAAACTAACAATTAATTACCTTGCAATCAAGAATCAAGTGGCCAATTTGATCAAAACAACAAAGTAATAATAGAATTCAAGCATGAACTGTATGAATATTGAATAACCAAAAGACAAACAATATGTGTTCAGATCTCACAATCCATAAAACAACCTTAGTTTCAACCAATTTTCAACTAGAATTAAAGGTTTCAGCCACTCATGGCTGAAACAAAATAGAAAATAAAAGGAAACAACAAGAGATGAAGAACCGAATGGTGGAGAAGCCTTGCGCCTTGCCTTGGCCGAATGGAAGAGATGGATGGGGATGGGTGAGGATGCTCTGCTACTGGCTTAAGGGGAGCTTAAATATATTTTTCAGATGCTGGCCTAGGGTTTCTTGGCTGTCCATGAGTTTTTAAGAGGCTGCCCAAATTGCCCTTGGTCTTCAAGTGTTGCCGCCCATGCATAAGTGAAGGAGTGGCGTGTGGCATGTGTGGCTTGTGCAAGAATTGTGGTCCTTGCCCTTACTTGCTGCCCTAGTGTCTTTAAGATGCTGCCCAAGACTTGCCTTCACACCATCCTTGCCGCCCATGCACAAATAAGGAAGGTGGAGCCTTCCTTTGCAATTTGAATTTTGAATGTGCAAGGCATAAGGTAGCAAACATGTGATCTTTGGATTTAGCTTTCTTAATAAGCTGGATTTTGAAATTCAAAATTTGAATATGAATCTTGAAGATTTGAATTTCAAAATACTTTCCTTATTTGGCTCTTCATTTATGGCAACTTGAGACTTGACTTCTTGAATAAGGAAAATGCTACTTGGAGATTTGAAATTTGAATTTCAAATTGCTTTGGCTGAATGTTCTTTCCTTATTTGCCACTTTTCTTATTTAGAACTTCTCTTATTTAGCTTCACTTGATTTCAACTTGGCAGGCTTGCTCTCCTTTGCTCTATTTAAGGGAGTTTTAAGGGTATTTTCTCCAAAATATCCTTTTTCACCATTTTCTGCAAACAATATCAAAAGCACTAAATTAAGCAGAAATCATGTAAGTAATCATCAATAATATCAACATAAAATGGACTAAAATATGCTCTATCAAATACCCCCACACCTAGCCTTTTGCTTGTTCTCAAGCAAATAAACATAGTCAAACAAGCTTTCTTTGCTACTTGATCCTTATATCCACTTAAGCTCTTACTCAAGACACCTATTTTGAATCATTGTAGTGAAGAATATATGCATGAAGATTACTCACCTTCTTTCCTTGTTTCCCTTTACTTACCATGGCTAGGTTTTGTTTTCCTCAAGAGAGAGATTACTCATGCACATATTATTTGTTCAGATAAGACTCTTTTTAGCTTTCGGATTGACTTGCCCTTACCTTGAAGTACTTTATTCAATCTTTTGCACTTAGATCTTGCTTGAAAAAGTCACCAACCTTTTGACGTGAAAGTACATATTGGTGATACCCACCCCCAGTTACTCAGTTGGTCACTTGTCCAAGTGGCTACTAGCTCTGTTCATAGTCTTTCAACCATTGGAACAGTTTTGAATTTGTGCTCATGAGGTATTTGCCTTTGCTGAATTTTCTTTCTCTCAATGATTTGGGCAAATCAACACCAATTGCTAAATCAATTCATGTTAAGTTCATTCACAAAATTTTCAATTTATTCTCTCTAGTGAGTGTCATCAATATATTTTTCACCATGGCAAGCTCAAAGATTCAATTCAAAAGGCAATTCTCAAACATGAACATAACTCACTGCAATTGATTCAACATAAGTTTAAAGAGTCATCACATCAATGGGGTCATGGAAAGAAAAACTCATCCAACATAGTTCATCAGTTAAGTAGAGCAAATCAAAAAGAAGAAGAAGGTTGTGGTTGTGTGTGTTATTGAAAGCATAAATGAAAACAAACTAAAGGAAAATAAAAAATCGCATGAATTGAAAGGAAAGGAAAACGCAGAACTGAAAGGAAAAAGAAAAAAAATTCGCAGAAAACTGAAAGGGAGATCTTATGCAAAAACTGAAAGGAAAGAGGAGAAGAAAAGAAGAAGAAGAAAAGAAGGAGAAGAAGAGAGGTATGCACCCCCACACCTAAATCATGCATTGTCCTCAATGTATAAGAAACATAAAAGAACAAAGGAAACTGAGTACTCCCCTGGGGTGTGGTGTGCATGGTGTGATCCTCTTAGCCAGATTGAGATGGTTGATGTAGTGGAATTTCTTCCACTACTTATACTGCAAATCCTTCATAGAAAGGTTTCAGGCGATGACCGTTCACCTTGAAGATTTTTTCTGTCTCTTCACTGCGAATGTCTACAGCTCCATGTGGGTAAGCATGCTCTACAATTAATGGTCCAATCCACCTAGACCGTAGCTTTCCTGGAAACAATTTCAAACGAGAGTCAAAGAATAACACTTTATCATCAACCTCAAATTGTTTTCTTCAAAGCTAACTGTCATGGGAGGCTTTGGTTTTTTACTTTGTAGTTCCAAGAAGTCTCATAAGCATCTCGTCTTATTTCCTCTAGCTCTTCCAGTTGCAACTTGCGATGGTGTCCAGCTTCCTTAAGGTCCATGTTGCAATTTTTTACAGCCCAATAGACCTTGTGTGCAAGCTCAACTGGAAGGTGACAAGCTTTTCCATATACCAATCTATAAGGAGACATACCTATGGGGGTCTTGTAGGCTGTCCTGTAGGCCCATAAAGCATCTTCCAAACATGCACTCCAGTCCTTTCGGTTAGGGAACACTGTCTTTTCTAGGATGGCCTTGATTTCTCTGTTGGACACTTCAACTTGCCCATTTGTCTGAGGGTGGTAGGCTGTGGATGTTCTATGGATCACATTGTGCTTTCTGAGAAGGCTTTCTACTACCTTATTGCAAAAATGGGTCCCTCTGTCACTGATGATTGCCTTTGGTACTCCATGTCTAGCAAAGATGTTGGTCTTCACAAAGTCCACTACTGCTTTTGCATCATCAGTCTTTGTTGCTCTAGCTTCCACCCATTTGGACACATAATCCACTGCAAGGATGATGTAGGTGTATCCAAAGGATGGTGGGAATGGCCCCATGAAGTCTATGCCCCACACATCAAATACCTCACAGACCACGATGGGGTTCTGTGGCATTTGATTTCTGTTGCTCAGATTTCCAGTCTGTTGACACCTAGCACATGATCTGCAAAACAGAAAAGCATCTTGAAAAATAGTGGGCCAAAATAGGCCACTTTCAAGTATTTTATGAGCAGTCTTTCTTGGACCAAAAAGTCCACCACAACTATATGAATGATAAAAAGTGAGCACATAAGCTATTTCTTGGTCTGGAATACATCTCCTTATCATTTGGTCAGCACAATGTTTCCACAAATATGGCTCATCCCAAACATAGTATTTGACATCTTTCTTTATCTTGTCCTTCGTGTGCTTTGGCATGTCAGAAGGCAAGTTACCTGTGGCTAGATAGTTTACCATGTCTGCGTACCATGGCTCATCAGATTGGGCATGGAAGATCTATTCAAAGAGGCCATTTTCACACTCTTCAGAATCTGAAAGGTGTTGCAAGAGTGTCTGTGTTGACTGTCTCGCAGAGCTGGTTTCAGGAGCATCCTTCTGCGCAGGATTTGGCTGAAAGGGAAGACTGGTTTGCGTTGGAAGCTAAAAGGACGCGCCTGAGAGGCTTTTAGGTGCCTCTTTCTGCGTAGGAATGGTTTGCATACCATTCTTGAGTGGTGCAACTGGTTTCTGTACTTCCTGTAGTTGTCTGCAATTCACCTGCTGGATGCTGCAGACTGTTTCCTTCAGTTTCAGCTCTTTCTTACTCTCTATCTGTACCTGGTCAGTATCCCTGCAAAAATCATTGTTCAGAATATCATCTTGATTTTTGTCAAAAATTTCATAGCTCAAGCAGTCAACAATATCAAGACCATAAACAGGGGACATATCATGTGGATATTTCATAGCATCATAGACATTAAATTTAATGACTTCCCCTTCAAACTCCATATTCAATGTACCATCATGCACATCAATCTTAGTCCTAGCAGTACTCAAGAAAGGACGTCCATTAAGGATGTCAGAACTAGTGTTGCAACTGTCTTCCTTAGTATCAATCACATAAAAATCTACAGGAAAGACAAGTTTATCTACTTGAACTAACACATCTTCTAGAACACCTATGGAATATACCACAGATCTATCAGCTAATTGTATCACAACTCTTGTGTCTTTCAGTGCACATGCATTCAAAGAATTATAGATGGAAAGAGGCATAACATTTATGGATGCACCAAGATCACACATAGCTTTCTTAATTCCAACATTCCCTATTTTACAAGAAATCGTAAACATACCTTTATCTTTGCATTTAGTAGGGAGTTCTCTTTTAATTACAGCAGTAACTACTTCACCTACACTTACTTTCTCTCTCTCAACAAGCTTTCTTTTATTGGTGCAAAACTCTTTCAGAAATTTTGCGTACCTGGGAATCTGCTTAACAGCATCTAGCAGAGTTATGTTGATTTCCACCTTTCTGAAAGTCTCAACCTTTTCTTCTTTTTCTTTTTGAGTTCTTTCAAATCTTTTTAGAAAAGGAGGTGGGATCTGAAAATGTACCTGGTGATCAGTCTTCTGCGCAGGAGGTGTTTCAGATTGAGCTCGGCTGACCGGCTCATGCAGGTGGTGTGCAGGAGTGGTTTCAGTTTGCGCAGGGGTGGTCTCAGATTGCACAGGCTCTTATGCAACTTACTTCTCTTCCTCATATCTCGCATCTTGAAGCTCTTTTCCACTTCTCAAAGTAATGGCACTCACAGTCTATCTAGGATTAGTTTTAGTTTGAGAAGGGAGCTTACTTGGGATTCGGATTTGCTCATAGATGCAGTCAGCTGTCCTATGTCCTATCGCATGCTTTGCATGACAGTTACCATTGTTTCCATCATCTTTTTAAGGTGCTGGATGGAATTTGGAGGTGCTGGTTGGGCTTGATTCCTTTGATAGTTCTGATAGTTCTGGTTGTTATTGGCCCTTCCATAGTTGAAATTGGGGTGATCTCTCCAACCTGGGTTGTAAGTGTTGGAATATGGATCATGTCTAGGTTGGTTGTTATATCCTCCAATGGCATTCACTTGCTGGCTGTCTTCTTGAAGGGTAGGACATTGATCAGTTGGATGTCCTACATATGCATAGATCCCACATGACCTAGTTGGCTGGGTTTGTTGAGGTTGGCCTATGAAGAAATTTGTCATGGCAGAGATTAGTTGTAACGACCCGAAAATCGGACCGCTACCGGCGCTAGGATCCAGATCGGCTTAAGGCCGCCGGGACCCGTAGCAAGCCTGACATATAACCTGTAAACCTGTATAATCCCATACATGATCAACAACATGCATAAAAATTTAAAACGTTTCCTTCAAACATCCAACTCAACCTGAACATACACTGTACATAGTTATAATCATAAACGTGATCCCTCTGTGGGATCTCATCAATGCCCCAACGGGCGATACAACATGAGATGAGTTGGCTTTCATGAACATTATAAAACATTTTAGATCATGTAATAAAAGGGATACCTCATACATAATGTCAAGCACAATCTCTAAACCTCAATATCATTACATGACTGAAACTGTACTTTTACATAACATTAATACATTTATCATGTCCACACTATCTATTACATAAACCAGACTTCATTACTCTTGTAAACCTCCTGGTCTACCCTGTACCTGCAATCCTGGGGAAAATGGGAGAGGGATGAGCTACTAGAGCCCAGTGAGCAGAAAAATAAAAACATTTAAATCATATGGATCATGGAATGCATCACATCACAGCTAATCACATCAAGGATGAATTTGTCACCAATAGCCCTCTACATGGTCCAACTGTGCCAGAACGTAGAATGGGTCCTGGTCTTTCCCTTACATATCATAACATAACAGTGTCCAACTGTGCCAGAACGTAGAATGGGTCCTGGTCTTTCTCTTACATAGTGCCAGCGAACATAGAATGGGTCCCACTGGTCTTACTTTCCATACCGTACATATCACATCGTCATATCATAGATCGAGGGCTATGGATCATCCAACATTCACCCACATCAACATAAAAATATGCAATGCAACATATTCGTGAATTCTAATGCAAGCAACCTAATTCATCACATGGCATTCATGATGCGTGAAACATGCTGAAAAGTTCATTCTTTGCTTTAAAACATAATAAGTTATTCCACTCACCTCTGGATAGCTCTGACCAGACACTGGGGCAACAGACTCACTGCTGGGGTCCTCGGTTCCTCGGGTCCGAACCTACACAGGTGGACTCAAATGAGGGACCAAACATACCTGAACATAACTCTAAACTATTCTCCAAAAACCCCCTAAAGCATCATGAAACAATCATAGAAAAACATGCAAGAAAGGGCTGGATAGGGCACTTTCGGCGGCAGGTTCGGCGGCCGAAAGTCCCTCCAGAGCCGAAAGTCAGGCAGGTTCGGCGGCACCTTCGGCGGCCGAAACTCCCAGACAGAGGCGAAACTCATGCATGTTCGGCGGCACCTTCGGCGGCCGAAAGTGCCAGACAGAGACAAAAGTCTCCTTTCGGGGGCAAGCTTCGGCAGCCGAAGGCTGCCACCACAAGCATGTTCGGCGGCCAAAAGTTCCTTTGGCTGCCGAACTTGGTTTCGCCCAGAATGGCAGAAACTCAGCTCCCCTATGCATTTATGCCTCCAATCTCATCCAAACATGCATAAACCTATTCTACAACATTCCCAACCATACACAAGCAAACATACAAGTTCCTAGGGGCATCAAACCATCAAAAACCCCAACTACAACACACAAACAACTCACATTGTTCAAAAATCACACCAAAAACCCATAAACATAACTATGACCTAAACATGCATTCTACCCCCATGAACTTCATAAAACTTACTTAAAACATAACATAAGCTAGAGATCGACTCTTATTTCTTGAAGATCGAGAGTAGAGGCGACCAAACTTGGAGTTGGAAGAGATTCGAGTTCTTGAACCTCAAAGCTCCATAACTTTGCTCCAAAGCTCAAATCTTCAAAATGAAGTTAAAACAAGTGAAAAACTTGAAAGAACTAGAGGAAAAACATCAAAGATCGGTGAGGGGCGGCGAAAAGCTCACCTTGGCCGAAAATGGGGAAAAGCTCGCCCGTTTTCGGCTAAGGGACCCTTTTATAGTGGCTGGCCAGGCCACGTTCGGGGGCCGAATGTGCCTCCGCATGCATGCCATGTTCGGCGGCCGAACTTGAGGTTCGGCGGCCGAACCTGGACTTCCCTCACTTGTGCTTTCGGGGGCCTAAAGGCGCTCCCGAAGGCATGCATGTTCGGCGGCCGAACTTGAGGTTCGGCGGCCGAACCTGAGTTTTCCTCCAAGGTTGTTTTCATGCAAAAACTCATTTCCATTTTACTTAAAACCATGAAATACCTTAAAACATCTTATGAAAACATGATTCTACCCTACTAGAGGCCTCCGACATCGAAGAGTCCACCGGACTGTAGGAATTCCGATACCGGAGTCTAGCCGGGTATTACATTCTCCCCCCCTTAAGAACATTCGTCCCCGAATGTTCCTCAACTAGCACATAGCATACATACATACATATCACATAAACACAAAGATATCTAACCTTAAAAGAGATGAGGGTACTGCTGGAGCATAGACTTCTGTGTCTCCCAAGTGCATTCCTCCAAATTGTGGTGGTTCCACAGGACTTTCACCATCGGAATTTCCTTGTTTCTTAGCTTTCTGATCTGGGTGTCTATGATCCGTACTGGCTGTTCAACATAGGTGAGATCCTCTTGGACCTCCACATCAGGCTCACTAAGAACCTTGCTCGGATCTGACACAAACTTCCTCAACATTGAAACATGGAAAACCGGATGGATCCTTTCCATTGAAGCAGGTAAATCCAGCTTGTACGACACATTCCCAATCTTTTGTAAGATCTCAAAGGGTCCGATGTATCGTGGGGCTAGTTTACCTTTCTTCCCGAAGCGAACCACTCCCTTCATAGGTGACACCTTGAGCAATACTAGATCCCCCTCCTGAAACTCTAACTGCCTTCTGCGGACGTCTGCATAACTCTTCTGCCTGCTTGCAGCAGTCTTGATTCTTTCTCTGATTCTGGGTACCACCCTGCTGGTGATCTCAACAAGCTCAGGCCCTGCCAAGGCCTTTTCTCCAACCTCTTCCCAGCAAACAGGTGATCGACACTTCCTTCCATATAAAGCTTCATATGGAGCCATCCCGATGCTAGCATGATGGCTGTTATTGTAGGCAAACTCCACCAAAGGTAGATGCTGCCTCCAAGAACCGCCAAAGTCCAGCACACACATTCTGAGCATATCCTCTATGGTCTGGATGGTCCTTTCTGACTGTCCATCAGTCTGGGGGTGGAAGGCAGTACTGAAATCCAACCTAGTACCCATGGCATTTTGCAGACTCCGCCAAAATCTGGAGGTGAACTGGGGCCCTCTATCTGACACTATCGAAACAGGAACCCCATGCAGCCTGACGATCTCATCCACATATACCTGCGCCAACTTGTCCACAGAGTAGCCACTCCTGACAGGAATGAAGTGAGCAGATTTGGTGAGTCTGTCCACAATCACCCATATGGAGTCCACTCTGTTGGACGCCGCCGGTAACCCCACTACGAAGTCCATAGCTATATTTTCCCATTTCCATTATGGAATAGGTAGCGGGTTAAGCATTCCAGCCGGCTTCTGATGTTCCAGCTTCACCCTCTGACACACTTCGCAGGCTGACACAAACTGTGCCACTTCTTTCTTCATAGCCAGCCACCAATAAACCTTCTTTAGATCTTGATACATCTTGGTGGCTCCGGGGTGAACGCTGTATCTTGCATTATGAGCCTCTCTCATAATGTCTCCTTTGAGCCCTATGTCATCTGGTACACATAGTCTGCTCCCATAGCGGAGGATCCCCTTGCTGTCGAATCTGAACTCACTATCATTGCCTGACTAAACAGTCCTGGCAATCTTCACTAACTCCGAGTCCTCATGCTGTTTCTGAGCCACCTGCTCCAGAAACACGGGTGTCACTCTCATCTGGGCCACCAAGGCACCTGTACCAGACAACTCCATCTGTAGACCCTCCTCAATGAGCTTGTAAAACTCCTTCACCGCTGGCCTCCTCTCTGCCGATATGTGGGATAAACTGCCGAGTGATTTCCGGTTTAAGGCATCTGCCACAACATTCGCCTTACCCGGATGGTACTGAATCTTGCAATCATAGTCACTCAGTAGCTCCACCCATCTCCTCTGTCTCAAATTCAAATCTCTTTGACTCAGGATGTACTGCAGGCTTTTATGATCTGTAAAGATCTCACATTTAACCCCATAGAGGTAGTGCCTCCACATCTTGAGTGCAAAGATTACTGCTGCCATCTCCAGGTCATGTGTGGGGTAATTCAACTCATGCTTCTTCAGCTGCCTAGAAGCATAAGCGATCACCCTCTCATTCTGCATTAGTACATAACCCAGTCCCACACGGGATGCATCACAAAAGACTGTAAAGTCCTCATCACTAGATGGCAGAGCTAAAACTGGTGCTGAAGTCAACCTCTTCTTAAGCTCTTCAAAACCCTCTTCGCACTGGTCGGTCCACACAAACTTCTGATTCTTCCTGGTTAACCTGGTCAGAGGAGCTGCTATCTTTGAGAAGTCCTGAACGAACCTCCTGTAGTAACCTGCCAAACCCAAAAAACTCCTGATTTCCGTCACTAAAGTGGGTCTAGGCCAGTTAGCCACAGTTTCTGTCTTCTTGGGGTCTACCTCTATACCATTCTCTGACACTACATGCCCCACGAACGAAATGCTCCTCAGCCAGAATTCACACTTAGAGAACTTGGCATACAAGCCATGTTCCCTCAAAGTCTGCAGAACCAACCTCAGATGATGGGCATGCTCCTCTGCGTTCCTAGAATACACTAAGATATCATCTATGAAGACAATAACAAAGTGATCCAGGTATTGGCTAAATACTCTGTTCATGAGATCCATGAATGCTGCAGGGGCGTTGGTTAACCCGAACGGCATTACAAGGAACTCAAAATGCCCATATCTGGTCCTGAAAGCTGTCTTCGGCACATCTTCATCCCTTATCCTTAGCTGATGGTACCCCGATCTTAGATCTATTTTGGAGAAACAACCCGCTCCTGCTAGCTGGTCGAATAGATCATCGATCCTTGGCAGAGGGTACCTATTTTTGGTAGTGACTTTGTTCAACTGCCTGTAGTCGATACAAAGTCTAAGGGATCCATCCTTCTTCCTCACAAACAAGACCGGAGCACCCCAAGGTGAGGTACTCTGTCGGATGAAGCCCCTTTCTACCAGCTCCTGCAACTGTTCTTTCAACTCCTTCAACTCGGCTGGGGCCATCCTGTAGGGAGGGATAGAGATCGGTCTAGTTCCAGGCATCAACTCTATCTCGAACTCTATCTCCCTAGCAGGTGGTAAACCTGGAAGCTCATCAGGAAAAACATCCTGAAACTCTCTGACAACTGGCACTGAGGCTGGCTCCCTGACCTGACTGTCTAGCTCTCTCACGTGAGCCAAATACCCCTGACATCCCTTCCTAAGCAACCTACGAGCCTGAAGGGCTGATATCATACCTCTAGGTGTACCCCTCTTGTCTCCTCTGAAGACGACCTCTGACCCGTCCTGAGTTGCGGCTGGAGCTACTGGCTGTGCCACACTACCAGAAGCTGTCTGCTGGGGCTGGCCCATAAAAGGCGCTCTAGGACACTCTCGAGCTATATGTCCCTCCTGTCCACATCTGAAACATGTATTAGTCCCAGCTCGACACACTCCCCTGTGCGGTCTTCCACATCTCTGACATTCTGTACCATCTGAGCCTGAGCTCGAGCCACCGCTAAATCCCAGACCGGATTTCAACTTGTTCCAAAACTTATTCTTCTTCGGCTTCTTGGTGGTGTTATCCCACCTCTTCTTACTTGAGCTCTGAGAAGAGAAACCTGGCCCTCCTCTGCCTGGGGTCTTAGCCCCTGAAGACTAGGTCACTGACTGCTTCACTGACCCCTCAACTATAGCACTCGCCTCCATCCTTCGAGCCATATCCACCACAGTGTGGAAACTTTCCCTGTCGATCGACTGAATCAACGAGGAGTACCTAGAATGCAGCTTCATAACATATCTCTTGGCTTTCTTCGTATCTGTATCTAGAGCTTGCCCTGAAAAAGGCAATAGCTCCAAGAATTTATCCGTGAACTCCTCTACACCCATGTGCTCTGACTGCCTCAGTTGCTCAAACTCAATCATCTTCAGTTCTCTGGAACTGTCTGGAAAAGCCCATCCCGCGAACTCATTCGCGAATTCCTCCCATGTCATGCCGTCTAGTCTCGGGTCCACATAACACTTGAACCATTCCCGTGCCTTCTTGCACTTTAAGGTGAACCCTGCCATCTGAATGGCCCTGCTATCATCCGCCCCTAGCTCATCAGTTATTGTCTTCACCACTCTCAGATACTCAAAGGGGTCATCCCCTGACTTGTACTTGGGAGCATCCAGCTTAAAGTAATCTGTCATCTTTACCTTGCTCCCATCAGCTGAGCTAGGTCTAGGAGGTTGAGTAACTGGGGCTGCTGGTTCTGTAGGTGCTGGAGGTGGGGGTGCAGCATTCCTCGAGGTGGGGTTTGCTGGGTTTGGATAGAAGGGTGAGGGTGGATAAGCTGGGTACTGTGTGTAAGGTGGATAGAAAGGTGGATAAGGCATGTAGGTAGGGTAGGGGTTAAAGCTGGAGTAATCCGATGTACCTCCCATCGGATACCCTGAACCCTGTGGGAAGGGTGGATAATGGGGTGGAAAACCATACCCCGAGGCCTGAACGCCTCCCTGAGACTCCCCTGTCCCTTCTTCCTCCATGCTCACATCCAGGTTCCCATCCCTCCTCTGATCCTCTTCCATAACTTCCCTCACATCTGAAGAACTCTCTCCTCTATCTGTCCCCCTTCTGCTAGCATCAAAAGACCTTCTAGGGTCCCTTGACACTCTTTCTCTGTTGGCTCTACAAGACATTGCCCTAGGCAATGTAGGAGGATGGGCACTCATGCCCTCATCCTCAGGTGGTACTCCAGTCAATCTTGCAGATCGATGGGTTCCTCTCATCCTGTTTTCTGAAAAACAGTACACATCATACAAACATTAGCATCATATGGTTCATGTGGGCACACATGAACCCTCATCACATATACATCATTCATATCATAGCATCAATGCACATGTATATAATCATGGCATTTCACATCATCGTACAAGACAGGACTCAACATCCTGTCCTAGTGGACATGATCCTCCTATTGTGCTTGACCTTCTAGAACATCTATGAGCCCGACACTCTAGGTCCGATCCTATGAACCTAGGGCTTTGATACCATTCTGTAACGACCCAAAAATCGAACCGCTACCGGCGCTAGGATCCAGATCGGCTTAAGGCCGCCGGGACCCGTAGCAAGCCTGACATATAACCTGTAAACCTATATAATCCCATACATGATCAACAACATGCATAAAAATTTAAAACGTTTCCTTCAAACATCCAACTCAACCTGAACATACACTGTACATAGTTATAATCATAAACGTGATCCCTCTGTGGGATCTCATCAATGCCCCAACGGGCGATACAACATGAGATGAGTTGGCTTTCATGAACATTATAAAACATTTTAGATCATGTAATAAAAGGGATACCTCATACATAATGTCAAGCACAATCTCTAAACCTCAATATCATTACATGACTGAAACTGTACTTTTACATAACATTAATACATTTATCATGTCCACACTATCTATTACATAAACCAGACTTCATTACTCTTGTAAACCTCCTGGTCTACCCTGTACCTGCAATCCTGGGGAAAATGGGAGAGGGATGAGCTACTAGAGCCCAATGAGCAGAAAAATAAAAACATTTAAATCATATGGATAATGGAATGCATCACATCACAGCTAATCACATCAAGGATGAATTTGTCACCAATAGCCCTCTACATGGTCCAATTGTGCCAGAACGTAGAATGGGTCCTGGTCTTTCCCTTACATATCATAACATAACAGTGTCCAACTGTGCCAGAACGTAGAATGGGTCCTGGTCTTTCTCTTACATAGTGCCAGCGAACGTAGAATGGGTCCCACTGGTCTTACTTTCCATACCGTACATATCACATCGTCATATCATAGATCGAGGGCTATGGATCATCCAACATTCACCCACATCAACATAAAAATATGCAATGCAACATATTCGTGAATTCTAATGCAAGCAACCTAATTCATCACATGGCATTCATGATGCGTGAAACATGCTGAAAAGTTCATTCTTTGCTTTAAAACATAATAAGTTATTCCACTCACCTCTGGATAGCTCTGACCAGACACTGGGGCAACAGACTCACTGCTGGGGTCCTCGGTTCCTCGGGTCCGAACCTACACAGGTGGACTCAAATGAGGGACCAAACATACCTGAACATAACTCTAAACTATTCCCCAAAAACCCCCTAAAGCATCATGAAACAATCATAGAAAAACATGCAAGAAAGGGCTAGACAGGGCACTTTCAGCGGCAGGTTCGGCGGCCGAAAGTCCCTCCAGAGCCGAAAGTCAGGCAGGTTCAGCGGCACCTTCGGCGGCCGAAACTCCCAGACAGAGGCGAAACTCATGCATGTTCGGCGGCACCTTCGGCGGCCGAAAGTGCCAGACAGAGATGAAAGTCTCCTTTCAGGGGCAAGCTTCGGCAGCCGAAGGCTGCCTCCACAAGCATGTTCGGCGGCCGAAAGTTCCTTCGGCTGCCGAACCTGGTTTCGCCCAGAATGGCAGAAACTCAGCTCCCCTATGCATTTATGCCTCCAATCTCATCCAAACATGCATAAACCTATTCTACAACATTCCCAACCATACACAAGCAAACATACAAGTTCCTAGGGGCATCATACCATCAAAAACCCCAACTACAACACACAAACAACTCACATTGTTCAAAAATCACACCAAAAACCCATAAACATAACTATGACCTAAACATGCATTCTACCCCCATGAACTTCATAAAACTTACTTAAAACATAACATAAGCTGGAGATCGACTCTTACCTCTTGAAGATCGAGAGTAGAGGCGACCAAATTTGGAGTTGGAAGAGATTCGAGTTCTTGAACCCCAAAGCTCCATAACTTTGCCCCAAAGCTCAAATCTTCAAAATGAAGTTAAAACAAGTGAAAAACTTGAAAGATCTAGAGGAAAAACATCAAAGATCGGTGAGGGGCGGCGGAAAGCTCACCTTGGCCGAAAATGGGGAAAAGCTCGCCCGTTTTCGGCTAAGGGACCCTTTTATAGTGGCTGGCCAGGCCACGTTCGGGGGCCGAATGTGCCTCCGCATGCATGCCATGTTCGGCGGCCGAACTTGAGGTTCGGCGGCCGAACCTGGACTTCCCTCACTTGTGCTTTCGGGGGCCTAAAGGCGCTCCCGAAGGCATGCATGTTCGGCGGCCGAACTTGAGGTTCGGCGGCCGAACCTGAGTTTTCCTCCAAGGTTGTTTTCATGCAAAAACTCATTTCCATTTTACTTAAAACCATGAAATACCTTAAAACATCTTATGAAAACATGATTCTACCCTACTAGAGGCCTCCGACATCCGAGATTCCACCGGACGGTAGGAATTCCGATACCGGAGTCTAGCCGGGTATTACATTAGTGCAGAAATCTGAGAGGAAAGGTTAGATGTACTTACCTCATTGGCTTCTCTCTGCAGTTGTTTCTCTTCTCCATATTGCCTAGATGAGGCTGCAAGGGTTGAGATCAACTCTCTCATCTCCCTATGTGTCTTGTCTGCAATGGATCCTCCACAAGCTACGTCAATGAATCTCCTTTCTAAAGAAAGCAGGCCTCCATAGAAGAATTCTATGAGTGCCTTATCTGAAATCTCATGTTGAGGAAAACCTGTACACAACCTTTTAAATCTTTCCCAATAATCATATAAATCCTCAGATGGTTTCTGTCTAATACTTGAGATTTCTCTTCTTACACCAATAGCCTTATGAGTTGGGAAATATTTATTTAAGAAAGTTGTTACCATGTCATCCCAAGAAGTAATAGATCCAGGTGGTAAGTAAAATAGCCAATCCTTAGCATAATCATCAAGTGAAAAAGGAAAAGCGCTTAACTTAACATTATCTTCAGAAATACCTTGAGGTGTCATAGATGAACAGACAATATTGAATTCTTTCAAGTGCTTGTGTGGACTTTCATTCTCTAGACCTCTAAACTTAGGGAGAAGATGGATCAAACCTATTTTCAGTTCAAAGGGAACTGTCAGAGGTGGATAGGTGATGCAAAGAGGTGCTTGATCGCCTATAGGTGTTGCCAATTCTCTCATGGTTCTTTCTCTTGGCATTGGCGCCAATTTTTGACTCACGGTTGTCGAAGCCGGTCAAAAGTAATCTTTCCGGTTATCAACAATATTACTACTGCAGATAGTGATAAAGAATCAAATCCACAGAGAATTGAAAACTAATCTATTTTTCTCAACAAGACCAAGAGAATTAACTGAAAGCGCAACTGAAAGCAAGTAACTGAAAGCTGAATAAAAATAAAGTGCAATAAAAGTAAAATGGGGGGTTTTGAGATTGATTTGATTAACAACTACTGAAAGCAATAAAAGAAGCAAATAGTAAAAAGAAATAAAGAGATATCAAATATGAGAAAGGTCTAGTTGAGGAGATGGATCCACTGTGATTGTTTGGATTGATCATTGAAACTTATGCTCTTTTGACTGATTCAATAGATTAGTTATGAAGATGGAAAACGCTTCTCACCACCATGTCTCTCCTTATGATTAAACCAATTAGGGAACGTCCTATAATTAATTACTAATTAACAAATTGCCAAGAAACGTCCTTGGGCCTTAAGCATCAAACAATTGTTAATTGCATGAAGAAAGAGAGAGATCCAATCCTAACTACTCAAACGCATGAGATGTTGCTAGATCATACAATTCCTTAGTTGTTACACCAAGTGTTCTTATGTTTGAACAATTCAAGCAATTACGGACTTAAAGTTATCCAAACTAACAATTAATTACCTTGCAATCAAGAATCAAGTGGCCAATTTAATCAAAACAACAAAGTAATAATAGAATTCAAGCATGAACTGTATGAATATTGAATAACCAAAAGACAAACAATATGTGTTCAGATCTCACAATCCATAAAAAAAAACCTTAGTTTCAACCAATCTTCAACTAGAATTAAAGGTTTCAGCCACTCATGGCTGAAACAAAACAGAAAATAAAAGGAAAGAAGAAGAGATGAAGAACCGAATGGTGGAGAAGCCTTGCTCCTTGCCTTGGACGAATGGAAGAGATGGCTGGGGATGGGTTAGGATGCTCGGCTACTGGCTTAAGGGGAGCTTAAATATGTTTTTCAGATGTTGGCCTAGGGTTTCTTGGCTGTCTATAAGTTTTTAAGAGGCTGCCCAAATTGCCCTTGGTCTTCAAGTGTTGCCGCCCATGCATAAGTGAAGGAGTGGCGTGTGGCATGTGTGGCTTGTGCAAGAATTGTGGTCCTTGCCCTTACTTGCTGCCCTAGTGTCTTCAAGATGCTGCCCAAGCTGCCAAAGACTTGCCTTCACACCATCCTTGCCGTCCATGCATAAATAAGGAAGGTGGAGCCTTCCTTTGCAATTTGAATTTTGAATGTGCAAGGCATAAGGTGGCAAGCATGTGATCTTTGGATTTAGCTTACTTAATAAGCTGGATTTTGAAATTCAAAATTTGAATATGAATCTTGAAGATTTGAATTTCAAAATACTTTCCTTATTTGGCTCTTCATTTATGGCAACTTGAGACTTGGCTTCTTGAATAAGGAAAAGGCTACTTGGAGATTTGAAATTTGAAATTCAAATTGCTTTGCCTGAATGTTCTTTCCTTATTTGCCACTTTCCTTATTTAGAACTTTCCTTATTTAGCTTCACTTGATTTCAACTTGGCAGGCTTGCTCTCCTTTACACCATTTAAGGGAGTTTTAAGGGTATTTTCTCCAAAATGTCCTTTTTCACTATTTTCTACAAAACAATATCAAAAGCACTAAATTAAGCAGAAATCATGTAAATAATCATCAATAATATCAAGATAAAATAGACTAAAATATGTTCTATCACCGGTGCTGACGTCAATCTTCTCTTTAGCTCTTCAAAGCTTTCTTCACACTGGTCCGACCAAATAAACTTCTGGTTCTTTTTGGTCAGCCTGGTCATAGGAGCAGCAATCCTGGAGAAGTCCTGCATGAACCTCCTGTAGTAACCTGACAAACCTAAAAAACTTTTGATTTCTGTGACTGTAGTGGGTCTAGGCCAGTTAGCTACAGTTTCAACTTTCTTGGGATCTACCTTAATTCCCTTTTCTGACACTACATGCCCCAAGAAAGAAATGCTCCTCAACCAGAACTCACACTTAGAAAACTTGGCATACAAGTTGTGTTCTCTCAGGGTCTGGAACACTGTCCTCAGATGATGGGCATGCTCCTCTGCATTCCTGGAATACACTAAGATATCGTCAATGAAGACAATAACGAAGTGATCCAGAAACTGACTAAAAACTCTGTTCATGAGGTCCATGAATGCTGCAAGGGCATTGGTCAGCCTGAACGGCATCACTAGGAACTCATAGTGCCCATATCTGGTCCTGAAAGCTGTCTTTGGTACATCCTCTTCTCTGACCCTCAGCTGGTAGTACCCGGATCTCAGATCTATCTTGGAAAATCAACTGGCTCTTGCTAACTGGTCAAAAAGATCATCAATCCTAGGTAACGGATACCTGTTCTTGGTAGTGACCTTGTTCAACTGTCTGTAGTCGATACAAAGTCTCAAGGATCCATCCTTCTTCTTCACAAACAACACTAGAGCACCCCAAGGTGAGGTACTAGGTCGGATGAAACCCTTATCTACTAACTCTTGCAACTGCTCTTTCAACTCTTTTAACTCTGCAGGTGCCATCCTGTAAGGAGGAATAGAGATGTGTCTGGTTCCCAGCATCACTTCAATTTCAAACTCTATCTCCCTAGCAAGTTGTAAACCTGGCAGCTCGTCTGGAAAAATATCTAGGAACTCTCTGACTACAGGCAGTGAAGCTGGTTCCCTAACCTGACTGTTAAGCTCTTTGACATGAGCAAGAAACCCCTAAGAACCCCTCCTAAGCAACCTACGAGCCTGAAGAGCTGATATCAAACCTCTAGGCATCCCTACTCTGTCCCCTCTGAAGACTACCTCTGACCCATCTAGATCTCTGAATCTGACTACCTTGTCTCTGCAATCCAAGGTAGCACCATGAGTAGAAAGCCAATCCATCCCTAGAATGACGTCAAAATCAGTCAAATCTAGAACCACAAGGTCGGCTGGAAGGCACCTACCCTCAATAAACACTAAACTGAACCGATAGACTGACTCTGCCACAGATGGATTACACTTGGGCCCACTGACCCAAAGAGGACACTCTAGCCCAGAAGCTATCAAGCCCAACCTCTCTACGGCTCTCGGAGCAACAAAAGAATGAGAAGCACCAGGGTCCATAAGAGCATACACATCAGAACATCCAATGATGAGATTACCTGACACCACGGTGTTTGACGTGTTAGCCTCCTGCTGAGTCATGGTGAAGATCCATGCTGGTGCTGATGGACCTTCTCCGCGGGAACCTGCTGAAGAAGAGGCTGTCCCTCTCCCTTTACCTTGACCTCTGCCCTAAGACATGGTTGGAGCTGCTGGCTGAGCTACACTGCCAGAAGCTATCCGCTGGGACTGAGCCATCATACTTGCATTGGGACACTCACGTGCCATGTGTCCCTCCTGCCCGCATCTGAAACATGCTGTAGTCCCAAACCGACAGACCCCTTTGTGCGGCTTACCGCACCTCATGCACCCGGAGCTATCCGATCTAGAGCTCGAACCACCACCCATTCCTAGACCAGACTTTAACCTGTTCCAGAACTTATTCTTCTTAGGCTTGGACTTGCTCGACTTCTTACCCTTTGTGGTAGCTTCACCCAGAGAGGAGAGATCAATATTTCCTGAACCCGGGGTTTTGGAACCCGAGGACTGTGCCACCTGCTATTTTACTTTCCCTGAATAATGGCACTAGCCTCCATCTTTCTAGCTGCGTCCACTATGGTGTGGAAGCTCTACCTCTCTGCTGCTAGGATCAGGGAGGAATACCTTGGGTGGAGCCTCATGATGTACCTCCTAGCTTTCTTCTGATCCGTATCATAGGCCTATCCCACAAACTGAAGCAACTCCAGGAATTTGTCTGTGTATTCATCTACACTCATATCTTCAGTTTGTCTCAGCTACTTGAACTCAATCACTTTCAGCTCCCTTGAACTGTCAGGAAAAGCCCATCCTGCAAACTCATTTGCAAACTGATCCTAGGATAAGTTGTCCAGTCTTGGGTCCACATAGTTTTTAAACCATTCTTTCGCCTTCTTACATTTAAGAGTGAACCCCGCCATCTGAATGGCTCTGCTATCACTAGCCCTCAACTCATCGGTTATCATCTTCACCGTCTTGAGATACTCAAACGGATCATCACTTGTTTTAAACTTGGGAGCATCCAACTTCAGATAATCTGTCATTTTTACCTTTCTCCCATTTGATGGGTTGGGTCTAGATGATTGGGTTTCAGGAACCCTTGGTTCTGCTGAGGGAGGAGGAGGTGGTGCAACATCCCCTGAGTTTAGGTTTGGGTTTGCTGGATTTTGATAGAAGGGTGAGGGTGGAAACATGGGATAAGGTGGATATGAAGGGTAAAAGGGAGGATAAGGCATGAAGGAAGGGTATGGGTTATAACTTGAGAAATCCGATGTGCCTCCCATCGGATACCCCGGTCCGTGTGGATAGGGTTGGTATTGGGGTGCATAAGCAAAACCCGAGGCCTGAGTGCCTCCTTGCGACTCTCCCATACCTTCCTCTGACATACTCATACCCAGACTCCCATCTCTTCTCTGATCATCTCCCTTGGTTTCCCTCACATCTGCCGACATCTTTCTCGGATTGGTTCTCCTCCTGTTTACATCAAAAGACCTTCTAGGGTCCCTTGATGTTTTCCCTCTGCTGGTTCTACTAGACCTTGCTCTTGGCAGAGCAAGGGGTAGGGAATCCATGCCCTCATTCTCAGGCAGAACTCCAATCAATCGTGCAGATCGACGAGTGCCTCGCATTCTATTTTCTGAAAAACAACATACATCACATAAACATTAGCATCATACGGTTCATGCAGATACACATGAACCCACATCATCATGGCATTACACATCATCATCAAGACATGACTCTACATCCTATCCTAGTGGACATGATTTTTCCTAATGTGCTTGCCCTTCTATACCATCTATGAGCCCGACGCTCTAGGTCCGACCATATGAACCTAGGGCTCTGATACCACTCTGTAACGATCCGAAAATCGGACCATTACCGGCACTAGGATTCAGATCGACTTAAGGTCGCTGGAACCCGTAGCAAGCCTACTATACATCCTGTGTACCTGATAAAATCCCATACATGAATATACATTTTCATAAAAATTTAAACTTTCCATAAACCAAGCTTGACCTGAGCATACATCATAACCTGTAAACATAAAACCCACGCTAGAGCCCTCATCAAATGCTCTAGCATGGTCAACATCATATACCTCAAGCTTGGATTAACATAATTCGTTATGAAACCTTTTACATAGAAACATGTTCATTGGGATTTACAACATAAACTAGGGCAAAGCACAAAACTAAACCATTACATGATACATGTCCACTACTATTCTATTACATAACATATACCATCAACCTTGGTGACTTCCCCGCTCTAACTCTGATCCTGCAAACCTGGGGGTTAGGGAAAAGGCGTAAGCTATAAGAGCCTAGTGAGCAGAACAGTAAAAATAGTTTAATAAACTATGCTTATATGGAATGCATCACAACACAAACAATAAATCAAGGATGGACTTGTCACCAGTAACCCTCTACATATCCAATGTGCCCGCCCTCGATAGAGCTCCTCTGGACTTTCGCTTAAACATAACATAACATGTCCAACTGTGCCAGGGGCGTAGAATGGGCCTCGACCTGGACTTCCATATCATATCATAACATATCATATCGAGGGCTAGTGGGTCATCCAATATCCATCCACATCAACAGTAAATTATGCAATGCATCATATTCGTGAATTCTAATGCACACAACCTATTACATACATGGCATTCATGACGTATGAACATGCCTAAAAGTTTGATTTTTTTGAAAAAAAATAGAATAGTTTAGTTCTACTCACCTCAAGCTGAAGCTTGACTGACACTGAAGCAGCTGACTCACTGCTGGTCTCTTCGGTCTCTCAGGTCCGATCCTACATTGATGGACTCAAGTGAGGGACCAAACATAACTCTAGCAAGACTCTAAAAATCTCCCCAAAAACCCCCTAAAACATCATAAAACATGCACACAAAACAAGCAAAGCAAGGCTAGCCAGGGGACTTTCAGCGGCAGGTTCGGCAGCCGAAGGTCCCTAAAGATCTGAAAGTCAGGCACTTTCAAGGGCAAGGTTCGGCGGCCGAAGGTCTCCACAGATCCGAAAGTCACTAACCTTCGGGGGCAGGTTTAGCGGCTGAAACTCCCTTCCAGATCTGAAAGTCCATGCTTTCAGGGGCAGTTTAGGCGGCTAAAGGCTGCCTCAACAGGCAGGTTCGGCGGCCGAACCTTGGTTCGGCGGCCGAACCTTGGTTCGGCAGCCGAACCTGGGTTCTCTAGAATGGCAGAACCCAATTCTGCCTCAAACACTCAGCCACCAAAACTCGCCAAAACCCAACCCAACACTTCAAGAGCATTCATATTCACTTCGTCATGCATAAGGGGTGTAAAACTAACCTAAAACCCCAACAAACAACAACAAAAACATAAAAGGGAGCATACATTCATCAAAGACCCAACTCAAACCCTATAGCTCTAGATCCATCCGCAACATGCATCTTTACCCCATAAACCCTCATAAAACTCAATTAAAAACATAAGAGAGGCAAGGATCTAGGCTTACCTCTTGGAGTTCAAGGGTAGATGCGACCCCAAACTTGGAGATGAGGAGAAAGGGTCTCCAAACTTCAAAATCTTGGATTAAGCTTAAAATCTTCATAAACAGGATAAAAACTCGTGAAAACATTGAAGGATTTGAAAGAAAATCATAAAATCATCAAAGGGAGGGCAAGAACTCACCTTTGCCCGAAAATGGGGAGAAAAACTCACCCGTTTTCGGACTGGGGGCCTCTTATAGGTGGCTGGCTAGACCACCTTCGGGGGCCGAAAGAGCTCCCGCGGTAGCAT
Organism: Manihot esculenta; assembly: GCF_001659605.2. NCBI lineage: Eukaryota > Viridiplantae > Streptophyta > Magnoliopsida > Malpighiales > Euphorbiaceae > Manihot > Manihot esculenta. The sequence continues at coordinate 19,692,330 of NC_035167.2, forward strand.
CATGTTCGGCGGTCGAACATGAGGTTCGGCGGCCGAACCTAGGCTTATCCCTCAAAAACGTTTTTCTTCATTTAAAGACTTTAATTCAAAACTCAACATTAAAACCATAAAAGCATTTTGTAAAAACATATTTTACCCTTCCAGAGGTTCCGGTATCCGAGATTCTGGATTCCAATGGAGATTCCGTCGGAAGATTGGAATTTCGACGCCGGAGTCTAGCCGGGTATTACACGAATGTTGGAGAAGAGAAGAGTGGGGTAGCTCCTTATGTGGTCTTTTATAGTTGAAAGTGTTGCCCTAGGTCTCCTTGATGAGGTGGAGCCTTCTTTTGAATTTTGAATTTTGAATGCTGAATTTTAAATTTTGAATTTTGAATGTTCTCCTTTGAATTTTGAATTTTGAATTCTTGGGAGGCAAGTGCATCTTCTTGAGATTAGGCTTCCTTAATAAGGGAAAGACTTCTTGAAGATTTGAAATTTGAATTTCAAATTACTCTACTGAATGTACTTTCCTTATCCTCACTTCAGCTGCAACTTGACTTGGGCAAACAACATGTTCTCCTTTATCCTCTTTTAGACAATTTTAAGAGCATTTTCACCAAATTACCTCTTTACACCATTTTCTGCAAAATAAGATCAAAACCACATAATTAAGCAGAAAAAGTGTAAATTAACATTAATAACAACATGATAAAATGGCCTAAATTTGGTCTTATCACTTTGTTATTATTTTCATTGATGATATCTTGGTGTATTCTAGAAACGCAGAGGAGCATGCCCATCATCTGAGGAGAGTGTTGCAGACCTTCAGAGAACACGACTTGTATGCCAAGTTCTCTAAATGTGAGTTCTGGTTAAGGAGTATCTCTTTCTTGGGGCATATAGTGTTAGAGAAAGGAATCAAGGTGGACCCTAAGAAAGTAGAAGTTGTAGCTAATTGGTCCAGACCCACTATAGTGACAGAAATTAAAAGCTTTTTGGGTTTGGCAGGTTACTACAGGAGATTCGTTCAGGATTTCTCCAAAATAGCTGCTCCTATGACCAGGTTGACCAAGAAGAATCAAAAGTTTGTCTGGTCAGATCAGTGTGAGGAAAGTTTTGAAGAGTTAAAGAGAAGACTGACGTTAGCACCAATGTTGGCTCTGCCTACTAGTAGTGAGGGTTTCACAGTGTTTTGTGATGCATCCCGAGTGGGACTAGGTTATGTGTGGATGCAGAATGAAAGGGTAATTGCTTATGCTTCTAGACAGTTGAAGAAGCATGAGTTAAATTATCCTACGCACGATCTAGAGATGGCAGCTGTGATCTTTGCACTCAAGATGTGGAGGCGTTACTTGTATGGGGTAAAATATGTGATCTTTACAGATCATAAGAGTTTGCAATACATCTTGAGTCAGAAAGAGTTGAACTTGAGGCAGAGGAGATGGGTAGAACTGCTTAGTGATTATGATTGCAAGATCCAGTATTATCCGGGTAAAGCAAATGTGGTGGCAAATGCTCTTAGCCGGAAATCATTTGGCAGTTTATCCCACATCTCAGTAGAGAGAAGACCGGTGGTGAAAGAATTTTACAATCTTGTTAACGAAGGCTTGCAGCTAGAGTTGTCTGGTACAAGTGCATTAGTAGCACAGATGAAGGGGACACCCGTGTTTCTAGAGCAAGTGGCACAGAAACAGCACGAGGACCCCGAGCTAGTGAGAATAGCGAGAGTTGTTCAGAAAGGCAAGACTGGTAATTTTAGATTTGACAATAAAGGGATTCTCCGTTATGAAAAAAGATTATGTGTACCAGATGACATAAGTTTGAAGGGAGACATTATAAGAGAGGCTCATAATGCTAGTGTAATACCCGGCTAGACTCCGGCATCGGAATTCCTACCTTCCGGCGGAATCTCCGTTGGAATCCGGAATTTCGGATGTCGGAGTCTTCTAGAAGGGTAAAATAAAGGTTTTCTAAAATGTTTTTGTATGTTTTTATGGTTTTAATGAAGAAAGAAATTGAGTTTTGAAAGAAAAGACCAAGGAGGGAAAAGCCAGGTTCGGCAGCCGAACATTGGGCTCTTGCGGAAGCACCTTTGGCCTCCGAAGGTGGTCTGGCCAATCACCTATAAAGGGCCCCTTGTCCGAAAATGGGCGAGTTTTCTCTCTCTATTTTCGGGCATAGGTGAGATTTCGCCCTCCTTTGGTTGATTTCGTATTTTTCTTCAAGTTGTGATGAGTTTTTACCTTGTTTTGAAGATTTTAAGCTAAGATCAAAGTTTTGAAGCTTGGAGACCCCCGGAGCTCGATTTCTCCCAATCTCCAAGTTTGGATCACCTCTCCTCTCGATCTTCAAGAGGTAAACATAGATCCTCACCTTCTTTTATATTTTAAGTAAGTTTTGAGGGGTTTTAAGGGTGTTTAATGCATGTTTAGAGTAGATGTAAAATGTTAGGGTTATGTTAGTTTAATGAGAAATGTGATGTTTGTTAGGGTATAGGCTAGTTTTATGCCCCTATATGCTTGATGATGTGTTTATACATGCTTTTGAGTGTTGAGTATGAGTTTGGAGGGTTTTGGGAGGCTAGATGAGAGAGGCGAATCGGGTTCTGCCATTCTGGAGAACCCAGGTTCGGTTGCAGAAGCCATGTTCGGCCACCGAACCTGCCTGTGGAGGCAGCTTTAGGCCGCCTAAACTCGCCCCCGAAATTTTGGACTTTCGGCTCTGGAGGGGAGTTTCGGCCGTCGAACCTACCCTCGAAAGTGCCTGACTTTCGGATCTGTGAAGGCCTTCGGCCACCGAACCTTGCCCTCGAAAGTGCCTGACTTTCGGCTCTGTAGGGACCTTCGACCGCCGAACCTGCCGCCGAAAGTCCCCTGCCCAGCTTCCCTTTGCTTGTTTTGCTTGCATGTTTTATGATGATATAGGGGGTTTTTGAGGAGATGTTTAGTGTCATGTTAGAGTTTGTTTGGTCCCTCATTTGAGTCCACCTGTGTAGGATCGGACCCGAGGAACCGAGAAGGCCAACAGTGAGTTAGCTGTTCCAGTGTCAGTCAGAGGTGAGTAGAACTAAACTAACCTTTTATTTCAAGAAATCAAATGTTTTAAGCATATTCATGCATCATGTATATGAAATAGGTTGGATGCATTAGATTTCACGAATATGCCGCATTGCATAATTGGTTGTTGATGTGGATGGACAACACGATGACCCATTAGCCCTATAGATGTTATGTTATGTAATGAAAGATCAGGGCTGCCATTCTACGCCCCTAGCACACAGCTTATGTATGTAAAGAAGTCCTGAGGAGCTCCATTGAGGGCCGGGCATAGAGTAGTGGGATTTTTGGGTCAGTCCATCCTTGATGTGTATTGTCTGTGCTGTGATGCATTCCATACGAGCATATGATTACTAAACTGTTTTATGTTATGCTCACTGGGCTCTAGTAGCTCACCCCTTTTCCCTAACCCCCAGGTTTGCAGGAGCAGAGATAGTGTAGGAAGTCGCCAAGGTTGATGGTACAGTCTTTGTAATAGATTAGTAGTGGACATGTAATGTATTGTGGATAGTATTGTGTTTGGCCCTATTGATAGATTGTAATCCCTTGGTACATGATTTTTATGTAAATGTTTTAATTGATGAGATGTATTGAACCAAGCTTGATGTATGAAATGTTGACCCTGCTAGAGCATTTGATGAGGGCTCTAGTATGGGGTTTTTATGTTTACAGTTTTGATGCATGCACAGGTCAAGCTTGGTATACAAAAAGTTTAAGTTTTTATGAAAATGTATGATCATGTATGGGATTTTATCAGGTATTCAGGATGCATAGTAGACTTGCTATGGGTTCCGGCGACCTTAAGTCGATCTGAATCCTAGCGCCGGTAGCGGTCCGGGTTTCGGGTCGTTACAGCTAGGTACAGTGTCCACCCTGGAGCCACAAAAATGTATCAAGATCTGAAGAGAGTTTATTGGTGGCCATCAATGAAGAGGGAAGTAGCTCAGTTTGTGTCCGCTTGTGAGGTATGTCAGAGGGTGAAGTTAGAACACTAAAAGCCAGTTGGGATGCTCAACCCACTACCGATTCCAGAATGGAAATGGGAACACGTGGTGATGGATTTTGTGGTGGGGTTGCCAGCAACATCCAATAGACATGACTCTATATGGGTAATAGTGGACAGATTGACCAAGTCTGCTCACTTTATTCCTGTTAGGAGCGGTTACTCTATAGACAAACTGGCGCAGATATACGTGGAAGAAATCATCAGGTTGCATGGGACCCCATTTCTATAGTGTTAGATAGGGGACCCTAGTTTACCTCCAGGTTTTGGCAGAGTCTGCAAAATGCCATGGGCACAAGGCTAGGCTTTAGCACTACTTTCCATCCACAGACTGACAGACAGTCAAGAGGACCATCCAAACTGTAGAAGACATGCTAAGGATGTGTGTGCTAGACTTTAGTGGTTCTTGGAGGCAACATTTACCCTTGGTAGAGTTTGCCTACAATAACAGTTACCATGCTAGCATTGGGATAGCTCCTTATGAAGCTCTATATGGGAGGAAATGCAGGTCACCTGTCTGCTGGGAAGAAGTGGGAGAAAGGCCTTTAGCAGGGCTGGAATTAGTAGAGATCACCAGTAGGGTAGTGCCTATTATCAGAGAGAGAATCAAAACAACGGTGAGCAGGCAAAAGAGCTATGCAGACGTCCACAGGAAGCAAGTTGTTTTCCAGGAGGGGGATATGGTATTGCTTAAGGGGTCTCCTATGAAGGGGGTGATTCGTTTTGGAAAGAAAGGTAAACTAGCTCCAAGGTACATCGGGCCCTTTGAAATCCTGTAAAGGATTGGGAATGTGTCTTACAAGCTAGATTTACCTGCTTCTATGGAGAGGATCCATCGGGTTTTTCATGTTTCTATGTTACAAAAATTCATGTAGTGAGATAGCTGCGTCGGTCTTAGACGAGCGTCAGATAGAGATGAGTAGAACTAAACTAATCTATTATTTTAAAAGTAATCAAAATTTTTAAGCATGCTCATGCATCACGAATGCTATGTATATGTATTAGGTTGCTTGCATTAGAATTCACGAATATGATGCATTGCATAATTTACTGTTGTTGTGGATGGATATTGGATGACCCACTAGCCCTCGAGTATGATATGTTATGATGTGTACGAAAGTCCAGGTCGAGGCCTACTCTACGCCCCTGGCAATATGTAAGAGAAATTCCAGGTCGAAGCCCATTCTACGCCCCTGGCACTATGGATTTATTATGTTATGTTATGTGATAGAGCATATTTTAGTCCATATTATCATGATCTTATTGATGTTTATTTACACCTTTCCTACCTAATTTTGTAGTTTTAATCATGTTTTGCAGATATTAGGTGTAAAGAAACAATCAAGAGAAAATGCTCTTAAAGCTGCCAAAAAGTGCCAAATCTGGAAAGCCACCTTCGGAAGCACCTTCGGCGGCCGAAAGCCTCGTCCAGAGCCGAAAGTCACCTATCTTCGGCGGCACCTTCGGCGGCCGAATGCCTCGTCCAGAGCCGAAAGTCACCCATCTTCGGCGGCAACTTCGGCGGCCGAAAGTCTGCTCCAGAGTCGAAAGTCCAACTTCCGAAACTAAGCTTAGGCGGCCAAAAGTCCCCCTGAACTGTCTCTTCCTTATTCAAGAAGCCAAATCTTGAAGATCATATGTTTCCCACTTCATGCCATGCACATTCAAAATTCAAAAGGAGGCTCCACCTTCCTCTTTAGTGCATAAGTGGCAAGAATAATGTGAAGAAGACTTCTTGGACACACCTTGGACAGTAATTAAAAGACCAAAAAGCCCCTCCCTTGCCTTCACACATGCACATAGAAGGCACATATTAGACCAAGGGCATTTTGGGCAACTTCTAAAAGTTGCATGGACACCCAAGAAACCCTAGGCAGCCTCCCAAGACTTATTTAAAGACCTTATGAAGACAAGAAGTGGGAGAGATTTCAAGAACTCAATCACCACCACTCCTCCAAGGTTCGGCCGCCGCTCCACCTCCACCTTTGCCGCCGCCTGTTCCTCCTCCATCTTCTCTTCTTCTATTTTCTGTTTTGGTTCAGCCATGAGTGGTTGAATCCCCTAATTCTAGTTGAAGATTGGTTGAAACTAAGGTTGTTTAAAGGGTTGTGAGATCTGAACATAAAGTGTTTGCTTTTGATTAGTTCAATATTCATGCAATTGTGTGCTTAAATCTAATATTGCTTTGTTGTTTTGATCAAATTGGCCACTTGATTCTTGATTGCAAAGTTAATTGATTGTTAGTTGGGATATTTTTTAGTCCGTAATTGCTGGAAATATTCTGACCTAAGAACACTTGGTGTAAAAACTAAGGAATTGTATGATCTAGCAACATCTCATGCGTTTGAGTAGCTAGGGTTGGATCTCTCTCTTTCTTCATGCAATTGACAATTGTTTTGATGCCTAAGGCCCAGGGACGTTCCTTGGCAATTTGTTAATTAGAAATTGATTAGGGAACGTTCCCTAATTGATTTAATCATAAGGAGAGACATGGTGGTGAGAAGCGTTTTCCATCCCCATAACCAATCTATTGAACAAATTAAGAGAACATAAGTTTCAATGATCAATCCAAACAACCAAGGTGAATCCATATCTTCAACTAGACCTTTCTCATATTGATTTCCTATTTTATTTTAATTACTTGCTATTTTAATTGCTTTCAATAGTTGTTAGTCAAATCAATCTCAAAACCCCTTTTACTTTATTGCACTTTACTTTTCATCTGCCTTCAGTTACTTAACCCCAATTGTGCTTTCAGTTGATCTTGTTTGAGAAAAATAAATAAGTATTCAATTCTCTTTGGATTCGATCCTTTACCACTATCTGCAGTTGTAAAATTGTTGATAACCGTAGAGGTTATTTTTGACCGGCTTCGACAACCGCGAGTCATTATGTTTAAGAGGAAGTCCTGAGCAGCACCCATCGTGGGCCGGACACTATTGGAATTTGTTGAGGGTTTTTGGTGACAAATCCATCTTTATGTGAATTGTTTGTGTTGTGACGCATTTCATTCGATCATATGTTTATTAAACTATTTTTATGTTATGCTCACTAGGCTCTTGTAGCTTATCCATTTCCCCTAACTCCAGGTTTGCAGAATTAGAGTTAGCTCGGGAAAGTCGGCTGAGTTGCTGGTATAGCATCTTGTAATAGTATAGATGTGGACATGTATTATTTTATAGTTTTAGAAGTGTGCTTTGCCTTAGTTTTTGACCTTGCAATCCTAGTTTACATGATTCTTATGTAAAAGTTTTAATTATGAGTTATGTTTGAACTAAGCTTGAGGCATGTGATGTTTACCATACTAGAGCATTTGATGAGGGCTCTAGTATGGGTTCATGTTTTCAGTTCGTTACATGCACAGGTCGAGCCTTGGTTCATGAAATGTTTATTTTTTATCATTGTGTGATCATGTATGGGATTTTATCAGGTACACAGGATGTATTGTAGGCTTGCTATGGGCTCCGGTGACCTTAAGTCGATCTGAACCATAGCGCCGGTAGCAGTCTAGTTTTCGGGTCGTTACACAGATGACTCAACAAAGTTAGTTACTGGTGTGGCAGGAGATGGTATAGAGTGTCTTGTTTCAAGTGCAGCTAGTTTTGTTTCTACAGTGGTTGTTTCAGCTGGTGTTGTTTCTTGGACAGCAGCCATTTCAATGTTCTATGTAGCAGTGTTTGTGGCTGCTTCCAGGTTAGATGCTGTTGTTGATGAAGACGGTTTTAAGTCTTGGCTCCTCGGATTGGCTTGTCTTCTTAGTTGCCTTGTTGTGCGCTCAATTTCTAGATCGTAGAGTATATTTTCTTTTTGTCCAGCCCTGGTCATGAAAGAAAAATATGTTAGTTAAATTAACTCCCTAGCAACGGCGCCAATTTTTAACTGTACGGTTGTTGAGACCGGTCAAAAATAACCTTTTTGGTTATCCACAATTTTACAACTATAGATAGTGGTAAAAGGATCATATCCACAGGGAATTGATACTTATCTATTCTTCTATTAATGACCAAGTGAATAAACTGAAAAATAAAAATAAAATGGGGTTTTTGAAGTTTGATGAACTAACTCGAATTAAAGGCAATAAAGTAAAGCAAATAATAAAGTAAATGAAATTCAATAATGAGGAGAGCCTAGTTAAAGCATTGGATCCATTTCAGTTGTTGGGATTGATCAGTGACACTTAGGTTCTTTTATTTGGTTCAATAAATTAGTTATGGGGGTGGAAGACGTTTCTCACCACCATATCCCTCCTTAAGCATAGATTAATTAGGAAATGTTCACTAATTAATCACTAATTAACAAGTTTCCAAGGAATGTCCTTGGGGCTTTTGATTCATACAACCGTTAATTGCATTAAGAAATAGAAAGACCTAATTCTAACTAACCAAACATATGGTGATCTTTAGCTAGATTATATAATCTCCTTAGTTTTTACGCCAAGAGTTACTTGTGTTTGAATAATTCAAGTAATTATGGACTTAAACTACCCAAACTAACAAATTATCACTTTGCAATCAAGAATCAATGGGCCCTATTGATCTAAACAACAAAGTTACAATAGCATTAAGCATGAAATCGCATAAATATTGATAAATAAAAGATGAACAAAATAGTTTCATATCTCCCAATCCACTAACAAATTGAAATTTCACCTAACCTTCAACTAGAAAATAAGGTTTCAGCCATTCATGACTGAAACTATCATCAAAAATAAAGAAAGAAAGCAAGAAGAAGCAAATCGGTCGATTAAGCGGCTGCTAGTGGTGCGGCGAACTGCTGAGGGTGATAATCTCCAAAAATCAGTCATCTCTTGGCTGCTGAAAGGCTGTCTATTTATAGCTGAATGGGGAACCCTAGGTCAGCCCTTGATTAGATGGAATTCTTCTCCAATTTGGACTTTAATTCCCTTTGCAATTGTGTTTCTTTGTGTTTTGGACTCCTTGGTGGGGCGGAATACTGTTACTGAGGTGTTTGGTATGCTGCTGGTGTGTCTTGAAGTGTTTAAGATAGGATAGATGACTCGCAGTTGTCGAAGCCGGTCAAAAATAACCTCTCTGGTTATCAATAATTTACAACTGCAGATAGTGATGAAAGGATCGAATCCACAGGGAATTGAGAACTTACATATTTTCCTTATCAAGACCAATAAAATAAACTGAAACAAAAATAAACTGAAAAAGAAATAAACTAAAACGAGATAAACGGAAAGCAAAATAAACTGAAAGCAAAATAAATTGAAACGAGATAAAACTGAAAACGAGATAAACTGAAAGCGGAATAAAAATAAATTGCAGTAAAAGTAAAATGGGGGGTTTGAGATTGATTTCATTAACAAACTACTGAAAGCAATTAAAATAAGCGAATAATAAAATAAAAGAGAAATAAATAATAAGAAAACTCTAGTTGAAGAGTTGGATCCACTTCAGTTGTTGGGATTGATCATTGACACTTAGTTTCTTTAGATTGATTCAATAGATTACTTATGGAGATGGAAGACGCTTCTCACCACCATGTCTCTCGTTATGATTAAACCAATTAGGGAATGTCCTCTAATTAATTACTAATTAATAAATTGCCAAGGAACGTCCTTGGGCCTTAGGCATCAAAACAATTGTTAATTGGATGAAGAGATAGAGAGATCCAATCTTAACTACTCAAACGCATGAGATGTTGCTAGATCATACAATTTCCTTGGTTTTTACACCAAGTATTCTTATGTTTGAATAATCCAAGCAATTATGGACTTAAATCACTCAAACTAACATATTATTACCTTGCAATCAAGAATCAATTGGCCATATTGGCCGTATTGATCAAAACAACAAAGCAACAATGGAATTAAGCATGAGATTGTATGAATATTGAATAACAAAAGGTAAACAATATTTGATCAAGTCTCCCAATCCATAAAACAACTAAAGCATCACCTAATCTTCAACTAGAATAAAAGGTTTCAGCCTCTCATGGCTAAAATAAAAACCAAAAATAAAAGAAAAGAAGAAAGGTAGAAGAAGACATGTGAATCCCGTAGGTGTCTCTAAGGGGGCTTCAAAAGGCATGGAGAGGCTCCTTATGTGTCTTTTTATACTTGAAAAGTCTTGCTCTAGATGATACTTGCTTCCTAATTAGTGAAGAGGCTGCCCAAACTGTCAAGAGGCTGCCCAAAATGCCCTTGGTCCAAGATGTGCCATCCATGCACATGTGAGAAGGGAAAAATGTGGGGCATGTGTTCAAGTGCAAGGAGTGGGGCCTTTGGTCTTTGTTTGCTGCCCAAGTGTCTTCAAGATGCTGCCCAAGGTGCCCAAGACTTGCCTTCACACTCTTCTTGCCGTCCATGCACAAATAAGGAAGGTGGAGCCTCCTTTGCAATTTGAATTTTGAATGTGCAAGGCATGAGGTGGCAAGCATGTGATCTTTGGATTTAGCTTCCTTAATAAGCTTGATTTTGAAATTCAAAATTTGAATATGAATCTTCAAGATTTGAATTTCAAAATTCTTTCCTTATTTGGCTCTTCATTTATGGCAACTTGAGACTTGGCTTCTTGAATAAAGAAAAGGCTATTTGGAGATTTGAAATTTGAATTTCAAATTGCTTTGGCTGAATGTTCTTTCCTTCTTTGCCACTTTCCTTATTTAGAACTTTTCTTATTTAGCTTCACTTGATTTCAACTTGGCAGGCTTGCTCTCCTTTGCTCCATTTAAGGCAGTTTTAAGGGTATTTTCTCCAAAATATCATTTTTCACCATTTTCTACAAAATAATGTCAAGAGCACTAAATTAAGCAGAAATCATGTAAATAATCATCAATAATATCAAGATAAAATGGACTAAAATATGTTCTATTAAATACCCCCACACCTAGCTTTTTGCTTGTCCTCAAGCAAATAAACATAGTCAAATAAGTTTTCTTTGCTACTTGATCCTTATTTCCACTTAAGCTCTTACTCTAAACACCTATTTTGAATCATTGCAGTGAAGAATATACGCATGAAGATTACTCACCTTCTTTCCTTGTTTCCCTTTACTTACCATGGCTAGGATTTATTTTACTCAAGAGAGAGATCATACATGCACATATTATTTATTCAGATAAGACTCTTTTTAGCTTTCGGATTGACTTGCCCTTACCTCGAAGTACTTTATTCAGTCTTTTGCACTTAGATCTTGCTTGAAAAAGTCATCAACCTTTTGACATGAAGGTACATATTCGTGATACCCACCCCCAGTTACTCAGTTGGTCACCTGTCCAAGTGGCTACTAGCTCTATTCATAGTCTTTCAACCATTGGAACAGTTTTGAATTTGTGCTCATGAGGTCTTTGCCTTTGCTGAATTTTCTTTCTCTCAATGATTTGGGCAAATCAACACCAATTACTAAAACAAGTCATGTTAAGTTCATTCACACAATTTTCAATTCATTCTCTCTAATGAGTGTCATCAATATATTTTTCACCATGGCAAATTCAAAGATTCAACTCAAAAGGCAATTCTCAAACATAAATATAACTCACTGCAATTGATTCAACATAAGTTTAAAGAGTCATCACATCAATGGGGTCATGGAAAGAAAAGCTCATCTAACATAGTTCATCAGTTGAGTAGAGCAAAACAAAAAGAAGAAGACTGTGGTTGTGTGTGTTATTGAAAGCAAAGACTGAAAGAAAAACTGAAAGGAAAAAAATCGCAAACTGAAAGGAAAAAAGAAAAAAATTGCGCAAAAAAAAATGAAAAAAAAAGAAGAAGAAAAAATCGCAAAAAGCTGAGAGGAAAATTCAGAGATATGCACCCCCACACCTAATTCATGCATTGTCCTCAATGTATAAGAAACATTAAAAGAGCAAAAGAAACTGAGTACTCCCCTGGGGTGTAAGGTGCATGGTGCGATTACTTAGGCTGAATGAGCGACGAACAGATGTTTGTCTTGGAACTCTTCTTTGACTGGACATGGCGCAGAGCTAGAGGGAAGTCGGCTGAGGTGGTCGGCCACAAGGTTTTCTTTTCCTTTCTTGTCTCTTATCTCCAGATCAAATTCTTGTAATAACAGAATCTACCGAATGAGTCTCGGTTTTGCTTCCTTTTTCTTGATTAGATATCGCAAAGCTGCATGGTCAGAATAAACAATGACTTTGGTTCCCAAGAGATATGGTCTGAATTTTTCTAAAGCAAATACAACAACTAAGAGCTCCTTTTCTGTTATTGTGTAGTTGCTTTTTGTAGCATCCAATGTGTGGGAGGCGTAGTGAATGACGTGGGGTGAGTTTCCCACACGTTGCCCCAAGACTGCTCCCACTGCATAGTTGCTTGCATCACACATGATTTCAAAGGGCAAGTTCCAATCAGGTGCTTGAATAATGCAGTCACAAGCAATTCTTTAATTAGATCAAATGCCTTTTTGCAATCTGCATCAAAATCAAAGGTTACATCCTATTGGAGCAATTTGCATAATGGCAATGTAATTTTAGAGAAATCATTGATGAACCTCCTATAGAAACCTACATGGCCAAGGAATGACCGAATTTCCCTAACATTTGTAGGGTAAGGTAGATTTTTAATTGTGTCTACCTTAGCCTTGTCTACTTCAATGCCCTTGGCTGAAACAACATGTCCCAAAACCATACCTTGATTAACCATAAAATGATATTTTTCATAATTAAGTACAAGGTTAGACTCAAGGCATCTCTGTAGGATCTTTTCCAAGTTGGCAAGGCATTCTTCAAAGGAGTTACCATGCACTGTGAAGTCATCCATGAACACTTGAATTGTCTTACCCACATAGTCAGAGAATATGCTCATCATGCATCGCTGAAAAATGGCAGGTACATTGCATAGTCCAAATGGCATTCTTCTAAAGGCAAAGGTGCCAAAAGGACAAGTGAAGGTGGTCTTCTCTTGGTCCTCTAGGGCAACTGAAATCTGATAAAAACCTGAATATCCATCAAGATAACAGTAATGGGACTTATCTGCAAGCCTTTCTAGCATTTGATCAATGAATGGTAGAGGGAAGTGGTCCTTCCTTGTTGCAGCATTGAGCTTCCTATAGTCCATGCATACTCTCCACCCATTCTGAACTCTAGTGGGGACAAGTTCCCCTTCAGCATTTGTAACAATGGTAATTTCAGTTTTCTTTGGAACTACATGCACAAGACTCACCCATTTGCTATCAGAGATAGGATAGATAATACATGCGTCTAGGAGCTTAACTATCTCCTTTTTCACCACTTCCATCATAGGAGGATTCAGTCTTCTTTGAGCATCTCTGACTGGCTTGTATTCATCCTCCATGTGTATTCTATGCATGCATGTGGAAGGAGAAATACCTTTTATGTCATCTATGGTCCATCCTATGGAACCCTTGTGCTTTTTCAGGACTCTCAAGAGGCTTTCTTCCTTAGTTTGGCTCAACTCATTGGACACTATTACTGGTAGTGTCTTGTCAGCTCCTAAGTACATGTATTTCAGATTGCCTGGAAGAGGTTTCAAATCTGATTCTGGTGCTTTCTGACTGGTGTTCTGCGTTGGACTTTTTTCAATTGTACCTTGCGCAAGATCTGACTGCAAAGGCGGGTTGGAAGAGCTTGCCTGGTGACAGTGCGGTTGTCGAAGCTGGTCAAAAATAACCTTCTTGGTTATCAACAATTTACAACTGCAGATAGTGGAGAAGGATCGAATCCACAGAGAATTGATTACCTATTTATTTTTCTCAATCAAGACCAAGAGAACTAATTGAAAACACAATTGAAAGCAAGTAATTGAAAGCTGAATGAAAGTAAAGTGCAATAAAAGTAAAAGGGGGGGTTTTGAGATGATTTGACTAACAACTATTGAAAGCAAATAAAACAGCAAGTAATTAAAATAAAAGAGGAAATCAATATGAGAAAAGTCTAGTTGAAGATATGGATCCACTTTGGTTGTTTGGGTTGATCATTGAAACTTAGGTTTTCTTGATTGATCCAATAGGTTGGTTATGGGGGTGGAAGATGCTTCTCACCACCATGTCTTTCCTTATGAATGAACTAATTAGGGAACGTCCTCTAACCAATTACTAATCAATAAATTGCCAAGGAACGTCCTTGGGCCAAAGGCATCAAAACAATTGCCAATTGCATGAAGAACAAGAAAGATCCAAACCCTAGCTACTCAAACGCATGAGATGTTGCTAGATCATACAATTTCTTGGGTTTTTACACCAAGTGTTCTATGGACAGAATATTTCCAGCAATTACGGACTAACAAATATCCTAATCCAACGATCAATTAACTTTGCAATCAAGAATCAAGTGGCCAATTTGATCAAAACAACAAAGCAATCTTAGAATTAAGCATAATTGCATGAATATTGAATAAATCAAAAGCAAACACTTTATGTTCAGATCTCACAACCTTTTAAACAACCTTAGTTTCAACCAAACTTCAACTAAAAAGAAGGGTTTCAGCCACTCATGGCTGAATCAAAACAGAAAATTAAAGAAAAGAAGAAAGAAGAACCGAAATTGAGAGGAGAAGCCCTTGGAGTGTGGCTGCCCTTGCTTGGCCGAATTTGGAGAGTTGAATTCTGTCTCTTCTTGTGTTCTTGAGGCCTTTAAATAGGTGTTGAGAGGCTGCCCAAGGTTTGGTAGCAATCCATGAGTCTTTTAGAGGCTTCCTAAAGTGCCCTTGGTTGAACATGTGCCTTCTTTGTGCATGTGTTAAGGCAAAAACGTGGAGCATGTTTTGAATTGCAAGTGGAGGCTCTTTTGGTCTTTTAATTACTGCCCAAGATCTTCAAGTTGTTGCCTAAAGAGTTAAGAGGCTGCCCATGCACTAATAAGGAAGGTAGAGCCTCCTTTTGAATTTTGAATTTTGAATGTGCATGGCATGAAATGGGAAACATGTGATCTTCAAGATTTGGCTTCTTGAATGAGCTGGATCTTGAAATCCAATATCTGAATATGAATCTTGGAGATTTGAATTTCAAAATACTTTCCTTCTTTGACTCTTCAATTATGGCAACTTGAGATATGGCTTCTTAAATAAGGAAAAGGCAACTTGCTGATTTGAAATTCGAATTTCAAATGGCTTTGGCTGAATGTTCTTTCCTTCTTTGTCACTTTCCTTATTTAGAACTTTCCATATTTAGCTTGACTTAATTTCAACTTGGCAGGCTTGCTCTCTTTTGCTCCAAATAAGGCAGTTTTAGGGGTATTTTCTCCAGAATGTCCTTTTACACCATTTTCTGCAAAATAATATTAAAAGCATTAAATTAAGCAGAAATCATGTAGATATTCATCAATAATATTAATATAAAAATGGACTAAATTATGCTCTATCACCTGGGCTGGAGGATGAAGGGTTGCGCTAAAGATGGTTTCAGTCTACGGCGGTGGCTGAGGTGAAAGATTTGATGGCCGAAAGATGGTGGAGTTCGGCGGCGAAAGGTCATGGCTTCAATTTGCGCAAGTCCTTCCTGAAGTGGTGCAACAGAGTTTTCTTCATCCTGCGCTTGACGGTAATCTACCTGTTGGATGCTACAGACAGTCTCTTTCAGTTTTGGCTCTTTCTGGCTCTCATTCCTGCAAAGATCATCATTCAGAATACAATCTTGATTCTCATTAAATATTTCCTGGCTTAAGCAGTCAACAATATCAAGACCATAAATAGGGGACATATCATGTGGATATTTCATAGCATCATAGACATTATATTTAATGACTTCCCCTTCAAATTTCATAGTCAAAGTACCATCATACACATCAATCTTAGTCCTAGTAGTACTCAAGAAAGGACGTCCAAGAAGGATGTCAGAACTAGTATTGCAACTATCTTCCTTAGTATCAATCACATAAAAATCTGCAGGAAAGACAAGTTCATCTACTTGAACTAACACATCTTCTAGAACACCTATGGGATATACCGCAGATCTATCAGCTAATTGTATCACAACTCTTGTGTCTTTCAGTGCACATGCATTCAGAGATTTATAGATGGAAAGAGGCATGACATTAATGGATGCACCAAGATCACACATAGCTTTCTTAGTTCCAACATTCCCTATTTTGCAAGAAATCGCAAACATACCTTTATCTTTGCATTTAGTAGGGAGTTCTCTTTTAATAACAGCAGTAACAACTTCTCCTACACTTACTTTCTTTTTCTCAGCAAGCTTTCTTCTATTGGTACACAACTTTTTCAGAAATTTTGGGTACCTGGGAATCTGCTTGACAGCATCTAGCAGAGGTATGTTGATTTCCACCTTTCTGAAAGTCTCAAGGATCTCCTTTTCTTCCTTTTCTTTTTGTGTTCTTCCAAATTTCTTTGGGAAAGGAGGTGGAATCTAAAAACGTACCTTTTGATCAGTCTTCTGCGCAGGAATGGCTTCAGATGGGGCTCGGCTGGCTGACTCAGGTGAGTGTTGTGCAGGAGTTGTCTCAGTTTGCGCTGGGGTAGCTTCAGATTGCGCAGGCTTTTGTGCAACTTGCTTCTCTTCCTCGAATCTAGAATCTTAAAGTTCTTTCCCACTTCTCAAGGTGATGGCACTCACATTCTATCTAGGGTTAGTTTCAGTTTGGGAAGGGAGCTTACCTTGGGATTCAGATTTGCTTATTAGCTGTCCCACCTGTTGTTGGAGAGTTTGCACAGAGTTTGCAAGTGTCTCTATCATTCTTTCAAGGTGCTGATTGGGATTTGAAGGTGCTGGTTGGGCCTGATTCTTGTGGTAGTTCTGATAGTTCTGATTATTGTTGGCCCTTCCGTAGCTGAAATTGGGATGGACTCTCCAGCCTGGATTGTATGTGTTGGAATATGAATCATGTCTAGGCTGGTTGTTATATCCTCCAATGGCATTAGCTTGCTGGTTGTCTTCTTGAAGAGTAGGGCATTGATCAGTTGGATGGCCTAAATAAGAACAGATCACACATGGCCTAGGCGGCAGGGCTGCTTGAATCTGTTGAATCAGTCCTATGGCAAAATCTTTCATAACAGATGTCAGTTTAGAAATAGAAGGTGAACTTACCTCATTGACTCCTCTCTGCAGTTGTTTTTCTTCTCCATATTGCCTAGATAAGGCTGCAAGTGTAGAGATCAACTCTCTCATCTCTCTAGGTGTCTTGTCTGCAATGGATCCTCCACAAGCTACATCAATGAACTTCCTTTCTTATGAGAGCAATCCTCCATAGAAGAACTCTATGAGGGACTTATCTGACATATCATGTTGTGGACAACCTGTACACAGTCTTTCAAACCTTTCCCAATAATCATATAAATCCTCAGTTGGTTTCTGTCTTATGCTAGTGATTTCTCTTATTATGCCAATAGCTTTAGATGTTGGGAAATATTTGTTCAGAAAAGTTATAACCATATCATCCCAAGAAGTGATAGATCCAGGTGGCAAATAAAATAACCAATCCTTAGCATAGTCATTTAATGAAAAAGGAAAAGCTCTTAACTTAACATGATCTTCAGAAATACCTTGAGGTCTCATAGATGAACAGATAATATTGAACTCTTTCAAGTGCTTGTGTGGATTTTCATTTTGCAAACCTCTAAATTTAGGAAGAAGATGGATCAAACCTGTTTTCAGTTTAAAGGGAACTGTCAAAGGTGGATAGGTGATGCAAAGTGGTGCTTGATCGCCTACAGGTGTTGCCAATTCTCTCATGGTTCTTTCTCTTGGCATTGGAGCTCTAATGGCTGGGTTTTCTTGAATTATTTGGTTATGGACAGCATGTCCATTTTGGGCAGCATGTTGTGCATTAGGTTCAGCCATTGGTGCGGCTTGATGGTGTGTTCCGGTGGTGTTCAGATGGTGGTCTGTGCAAGAAGCTCCTTCAGGCGCAGGTGTGGCTTTAGTTGGGTGTTCTGGCGCAGTGGCTTGCTTTCCTAGTCTCCTGATTGTGCGTTCAATTTTCGGATCGTAAGGCAGAGTGTCCCTACGTTCAGATTTGGTCATGAAAGAAAAATAAACAAGTTAGAACAATTCCCCGACAACGGCGCCAATTTTTGACTCGCGGTTATCGAAGCCGGTCAAAAATAACCTCTCTGGTTATCAACAATTTACAACTGCAGATAGTGGTGAAAGGATCGAATCCACAGGGAATTGAGAACTTACCTATTTTCCTTATGTTTTTACACCAAGTGTTCTTATGTTTGAATAATCCAAGCAATTACAGACTTAAATCACCCAAACTAACATATTATTACCTTGCAATCAAGAATCAATTGGCCATATTGATCAAAACAACAAAGCAACAATGGAATTAAGCATGAGATTGTATGAATATTGAATAACAAAAGATAAACAATGTTTGATCAAGTCTCCCAATCCATAAAACAACTAAAGCATCACCTAATCTTCAACTAGAATAAAAGGTTTCAACCTCTCATGGCTGAAATAAAAACCAAAAATAAAAGAAAAGAAGAAAGGTAGAAGAAGAGATGTAAATCCCGTAGGTGTCTCTAAGGGGGGCTTCAAAAGGCATGGGGAGGCTCCTTATGTGTCTTTTTATACTTGAAAAATGTTGCCCTAGATGATACTTGCTTCCTAATTAGTGAAGAGGCTGCCCAAAGTGTCAAGAGGCTGCCCAAAATGCCCTTGGTCCAAGATGTGCCATCCATGCACATGTGAGAAGGGAAAAACGTGGGGCATGTGTTCAAGTGCAAGGAGTGGGGCCTTTGGTCTTTGCTTGCTGTCCAAGTATTTTCAAGATGCTGCCCAAGGTGCCCAAGACTTGCCTTCACACTCTCCTTGCCGTCCATGAACTAATAAGGAAGGTGGAGCCTCCTTTGCAATTTGAATTTTGAATGTGCAAGGCATGAGGTGGCAAGCATGTGATCTTTGAATTTAGCTTCCTTAATAAGCTGGATTTTGAAATTCAAAATTTGAATATGAATCTTGAAGATTTGAATTTCAAAATACTTTCCTTATTTGGCTCTTCATTTATGGCAACTTGAGACTTGGCTTCTTGAATAAGGAAAAGGCTACTTGGAGATTTGAAATTTGAATTTCAAATTGCTTTGCCTGAATGTTCTTTCCTTCTTTGCTACTTTCCTTATTTAGAACTTTCCTTATTTAGTTTCACTTAATTCCAACTTGGCAGGCTTGCTCTCCTTTGCTCTATTTAAGGCAGTTTTAAGGGTATTTTCTCCAAAACGTCCTTTTTCACCATTTTCTGCAAAATAATGTCAAGAGCACTAAATTAAGCAGAAATCATGTAAATAATCATCAATAATATCAAGATAAAATGGACTAAAATATGTTCTATCAATAGAAGTTTGAAAATTTGAATTTATGGCTTTCCCATGTTTCTGCACAATTCTGCTGCAAAATCTATTTGGGCAACTATTTGGGTAAACAGCTGGCCAAACAGTCAGTCTGTGCTATCTGCTTTTCTGTTTCTACTATGTGGGATTTGGTTTGGGCAACTGTTTGGGCAAACAGCTATTGGTACATCAAAACTTGACTTCTTTGCTTTTTCTTCCATTCTCTTTGAGCAGCTTTCTTAGCCATCCTTGAGGGTGGTTTGGCCAAACAACTTCGGCCAAACCATCTTTTGTGCATTTTTAGCCCATTTTTCACTATTTTACCATTTTACACTATTTTCTACAAAATAAGATTAAAACCACAAAATTAGATAGAAAATGTGTAATTTAACATCAATAATAACATGAAAAATGGGCCTAATTTTGGTTTGATCAGCTGGCACCAAACATCAATCTTTTCTACTCTTTATAATGAATTTTTAAAGTATGTTGTTTCTTATTAACCTCTTGATCTCGTCTTTTAGCTGCCGATACTTCTCTATTGTGTATCCGTGGTCTTCATGAAAATGGTAGTACATGGTCTTGTCTCGCCTTCCAACTTTCTTAGGGTTGAGTTTAGGAGGCCATCTGACTTCCTTGTCATTTTTCCTAAACCACAATAAAACATGTGTCTGTGAGTCATTCAGTAGAGTGTAATTCTTATACTTACCTCGCTCATTCCTTTCTCGGGGGATGGGGTAACTCTTGTGGTCTCCCCCATAACTTTGCTTCTCCTGCTTTTGGCCTTGCTTTTGACCTGTCCTTTTTTCCTCTTCCCATCCTTTCCGGCACCTTTGAGTAGCCCGTACCCCATTCCAGTCAGCATCCTTCGGAATATCATCTAATGGCTCCTCTTCCCTAGACTTGCCCTTCACATTTGGACTATATCTGGATTGCCTCTGTCTGAGTCTTTGAGGTATCTACGGGGACTTCCTCCCTTCCCCTGAGAGCCATGAGTGACGCCTCTTCCCAAGCTTTGTATTGCTCGAAAATAACCTATAACCTTCATATGTACTGAAGTATTTGCTCAATGCTTAGATTGTTGGGATCTGCTTTGTTGACCAAAGAAGGTGTGTTTTGTCCACTTCCAAAAGTGGAAGAAATGATAGCCTCCTCATCGGTAGCAACCTTAGCAGTAGCTTATGAATTGTCGGCCATGTCGAGAGATAAAAGAGAGATTTTATTTAAGAGAGAAGAGATAAGAGACCAATTTTAATCCAAATGAATAGAGAGAATTCAATGGATCTCCTGGTAGTGGAACCAAATGATGTTGCTCAAACCAAAATGATGATGTAGCCGGAATGGAGCTGTGTTATGATTGGCTAAACCTACAAGATGGAGAAGGTGAGATGATGGGTGCCTACGGCAGCCACTCTGATGCTCAAGTTAGTAATATGGAGAATGATGCGAATATAGAACTTGAGAGTATTTATGTTAAATAATTGTGTACCTTTATCTCCATGATCCTTCTCCTTTTATACTATAAGAAAATGGAGACAAATATAGCATTTTTTGATAATCCGACAATGATGAAGCAGACTCATTGGTAAGGGGATCTTCATCGACTAATCCATCGGGAATTCCATGATCACAAGCATAAAAAGAATCTACTAGATTGTAGTTGTTAATGGTAACTTCCTTATAGAGTCTTGTCTTAAAGTTAAGAGGGCGAGTCTATCCGACTTGAGGCCGACCTGTCCTAAAGTGCTTGGGTCTTTTTTCTCTTAGTTTCGGGCACCATGGTCGTCCAGGCCTTCCTTTTTATAGGTAGGACTATGTATTAGTTTATCAAATCCTTGTCATGTGGTCCTATCTTATGGTGACAACTCACTGCCTACTTTTGGCGATTGTTGTGTAACATCAGAGGTTCCCTCACTAGTCTTCGATTCTTTAGATTCAAAGATGACAGTTATCTTCATGATCTTGTACATGTGGCTTGTTTATCCGAACTGAGCGCACGATGTCCTTGCTTTCTTCTTACTTGCCTTACTGATTAGTCAAGTCCAAGATCTTTTCTAGCAAACATTGAGTGATACAATATGTCTTGTCAAATTTTCGGCCTCCTTCTAGCACCAGCTCTGGGGATCATTTGGGTATCTTCTATCCCTTATGGGCTCCTTAGCCTTTCCCGCCTTATCGAGCTCTCGGGCGTTTTTCAGCCCTGGCATACTTCTGAGCATTTTCTTACCTTGACTAGCCTTGATGAGCTTCTGGTCATTTGTCCAGCCTTGACAGGCTTCTGGGCATTTTCCAGCCTTAACGAGCTCACGGGCATTTCCTAGCCCTGACGTGCTTTTGAGATTTCTATAGCCCTAATGAGCTTACAGGCATTTCCTTAGCCTTGAAATGTTTCAGGACTTTCTCTAGCTCTGATGAGCTTCCGGGCATTTCCTTAGCCTTGACGAGCTTCTAAGTTTTTTTCTAGCCCCGATGGGCTTCTATGCATTTTTTAGCCTTGACAAGCTTTCGTGCATTTTCTCGGCCCTGAGGAGCTTCCGAGTATTTTTCTAGCTATGACAGGCCTTCATGCATTTTTTAGCTGATAGAGCATATTTTAGTCTATATTATTATGATCTTATTGATGTTTATTTACACCTTTTCTCTCTAATTTTGTGGTTTTGCAGATATTAGGTGTAAAGAGACATTCTGGAGAAAATACTCTTAAAACTGCCAAAAAGTGCCAAATCTGGAAAAACCACCTTCGGAAGCACTTTTGGAAGCCGAAAGTCTCGTCCAGAGCCGAAAGTCACCCACCTTCGGAAGCACCTTTGGCGGCCGAAAGTCTGGTCCAGAGCCGAAAGTCACCCATCTTCGGCGGCACCTTCGGCGGCCGAAAGTCTGCTCCAGAGCCAAAAGTCCAGCCTCCGAAACTAAGCTTAGGCGGCCGAAAGTCCCCCCGAATAGCCTCTTCCTTATTCAAGAAGCCAAATATTGAAGATCACATGTTTCCCACTTCATGCCATGCACATTCAAAATTCAAAACAAGGCTCCACCTTCCTCTTTAGTGCATGAAGAAGACTTCTTGGACACACCTTGGGTAACAATTAAAAGACCAAAAAGCCCCTCCCTTGCCTTCACATGCACATATTGGACCAAGGGCATTTTTGGGCAGCCTCCAAAAGATGCATGGACATCCAAGAAACCCTAGACAGCCTCCCAAGACCTATTTAAAGGCCTTAAGAAGACAAGAAGTGGAAGACTTGAAGATTGGACATCACCTCCCATTCGGCCAAGCACCTTCGGCCGCCGCTCCTCCTCCACTCTTGCCACCGCCGGTTCCACCTTCTCTTCTTCTTTTCTTCTATTTTCTGTTTTGGTTCAGCCATGAGTGGCTGAAACCCTTAATTCTAGTTGAAGTTTGGTTGAAACTAAGGTTGTTTAAAGGGTTGTGAGATCTGAACATAAAGTGTTTGCTTTTGGTTTGTTCAATATTCATGCAATTGTGTGCTTAATTCTAAGATTGCTTTGTTGTTTTGATCAAATTGGCCACTTGATTCTTGATTGCAAAGTTAATTGATTGTTAGTTAGGATATTTTTTAGTCCGTAATTGCTGGAAATATTCTGACCTAAGAACACTTGGTGTAAAAACTAAGGAATTGTATGATCTAGCATCATCTTCATGCGTTTGGAGTAGTTAGGATTGGATCTCTCTCATTCTTTATGCAATTGACAATTGTTTTGATGCCTAAGGCCAAAGGACTTTCCTTGGCAATTTGTTAATTAGTAATTGATTAGTGGACGTTCCCTAATTGATTTAATCATAAGGAGTGACATGGTGGTGAGAAGCGTTTTCCATCCCCATAACTAATCTGTTGAACCAATCAAGAAGAACATAAATTTCAATGATCAATCCAAACAACCAAAGTGGATCCATATCTTCAACTAGACCTTTCTCATATTGATTTCCTTAATTTATTTCAATTACTTGCTGTTTTAATTGCTTTCAATAGTTGTTAGTCAAATCAATCTCAAAACCCCCCTTTTACTTTATTGCACTTTACTTTGCTCTACTTGCTTTCAATTGTGCTTTTAGTTGATTCTGATTGATCTTGTTTGGAAAAAAATAGATAAGTACTCAATTCTCTGTGGATTCGATCCTTTACTACTATCTGCAGTTGTAAGATTGTTGATAACTGACTCGCGGTTGTCGAAGCTGGTCAAAAATAACCTTTACGGTTATCAACAATCTTACAACTGTAGATAGTGGTAAAGGATCGAATACACAGAGAATCGAGTACTTATCTATTTTTTCCCAAACAATATCAATCAGAATCAACTGAAAGCACAATTGAAAGCAAGTAGAGCAAAGTAAAGTGCAATAAAGTAAAAGGGGGGTTTTGAGATTGATTTGACTAACAACTATTGAAAGCAATTAAAACAGCAACCAATTGAAATAAATTAAGGAAATCAATATGAGAAAGGTCTAGTTGAAGATATGGATCCACTTTGGTTGTTTGGGTTGATCATTGAAACTTATGTTCTTCTTGATTGGTTCAATAGATTAGTTATGGAGGTGGAAAACGCTTCTCACCACCATGTCTCTCCTTATGATTAAATCAATTAGGGAACGTCCACTAATCAATTACTAATTAACAAATTGCCAAGGAACGTCCTTGGGCCTTGGGCATCAAAACAATTGTCAATTGCATAAAGAACTAGAGAGATCCAATCCTAGCTACTCCAAACGCATGAAGATGGTGCTAGATCATACAATTCCTTGGCTTTTACACCAAGTGTTCTTAGGTCAGAATATTTTCAGCAATTACGGACTAACAAATATCCTAACTAACAATCAATTAACTTTGCAATCAAGAATCAAGCGGCCAATTTGATCAAAACAACAAAGCAATCTTAGATTTAAGCACACAATTGCATGAATATTGAACAAACCAAAAGCAAACACTTTATGTTCAGATCTCACAACCCTTTAAACAACCTTAGTTTCAACCAATCCTCAACTAGAATTAAGGGTTTCAGCCACTCATAGCAGAACCAAAACAGAAAATGGAAGGAAAGAACAAAGGAGGAAGAACCGGTGGTGGAGGAGAAGGAAGAGCGGTGGCCGAAGGTGTTTGGCCGAATGGGAGGTGATGTCCAATCTTCAATTCTGCCACTTCTTGTCTTCTTAAGGCCTTTAAATAGGTCTTGAGAGGCTGCCTAGGATTTCTTGGATGTCCATGCATCTTTTGGAGGTTGCCCAAAAATGCCCTTAGTCCAAATGTGCATGTGAAGGCAAAGGAGGGGCTTTTTGGTCTTTTAATTATTGCCCAAGGTGTGTCCAAGAAGTCTTCTTCATGCACTAAAGAGGAAGGTGGAGCCTTGTTTTGAATTTTGAATATGCATGGCATGAAGTGGGAAACATGTGATCTTCAAGATTTGGCTTCTTGAATAAGGAAGAGGCTGTTCGGGGGGACTTTCGGCCGCCTAAGCTTAGTTTCGGAGGCTGGACTTTCGGCTCTGGAGCAGACTTTCGGCCGCCGAAGGTGCCGCCGAAGATGGGTGACTTTCGGCTCTGGACCAGACTTTCGGCCGCCGAAGGTGCTTCTGAAGGTGGGTGACTTTCGACTTCCGAATGTGCTTCCGAAGGTGGTTTTTCCAGATTTGGCACTTATTGGCAGTTTTAAGAGCATTTTCTCCAGAATGTCTCTTTACACCTAATATCTACAAAACATGATTAAAACCACAAAATTAGGTAGAAAAGGTGTAAATAAACATCAATAAGATCATGATAATATGGACTAAAATATGCTCTATCAATAACCATAGAGGTTATTTTTGACCGGCTTTGACAACCGCGAGACATTAGCCCTGACGAGCTTCCGAGCATTTTCTCAGCCCTGACGAGCTTCCGAGCATTTTTTTAGCCTTGATGAGCTCCTTGGCCTATTCCAACCCTGATGGGCTTTCATACATTTTTCAGCCTTAACATGCTTCCAAGCATTTTCTCAGCCCTTGTGAGTTCCTTGGCCTTTCCCAGCCCTAACATGCTCCTTGGCTTGAGCATGAAATGCGTTAGAAACTTCTTGTAAAGTGGGACTAATACTCGGTTGGTTGGCCTGACATGTACCGGCCTTGAGGCCTAGCACTAAATGCCTTAGAAACTTCTTGTGAAACGAGACTAATATACGGTAGGTCGGCTTGGCTTATACATGCCTTGCAACCTGGTATCATATGCCTTGTTATGCAAGACCCATGCCTAGATGGCCTTGTGGCCTTTTATGAATTTGTTTGTTTTCACGGTCCAACGCCCGAATTATATGCGGAACCCATGCCTGGATGGCCTTGTAGTCTTTTATGAATTTTGTTTGTTTATTTCCACGGTCCAACGTTGGGATTATGGCCTGCCTGAAATTGTCTTGTGGTCTGGCATGAGATGCCTTGCTATAGGAGCTGACTAACGTCTGAATGGCCTTGTGGCCCTTTATTGGAGCTAACACCTGGATAGCCTAGCGGATTCCTGCCTTGTGACTTGGCATGAGATGCCTTACTATGCGGGACTGATGCTCGAATGTCCTTGTGGCCTTTATTAGGGCTAACACCCGGATGGCTTGGCGAATTCCCGCCTTGTGGTCTTTATTCTTGTCTCCCATTTTCATCCATCCAACATTTCTAATTTTCCTATAAAAAACAAAGTTTTGAAGAATGCATCCTAGTTTTATAATATTTCCATAAATCATAAACATTATTGTAAAATAAAATACTCGATCATCTGACTTGATCAATTTCAAAACTCGGAGAAACCCAGAAGCTAAATATCTGTGACATTCTCCTTATTTTCACCCCTATCAAAACTCAGTCCTCATGCAATTGCATGACTAACCCCCACACGTTCACTGCGGAGAAACCGATTTAGAGGCAGACCTATGCAGAGAGGCCGACCTTTCTGCCTTAGAAGCAGACCTATGCTGACCTAAGCAGACCTGTGCGAAGAGGCTGACCCTCTTTTTTTGGTATATTATTATTTCTTGTTTTTCTATTAGTTGGCACCAAACATCAACCTTTTATACTCTTTTTATGAACTTCCAAAGTGTGTTGTTTCTTATTAACCACTCGATCTCATCTTTCAGCTGCTGACACTTCTCTATTGTGTGTTCTTGGTCTTTATGAATGCAATACCCGACTAGACTTCGGTATCGAAATTCCTACCGTCCGGTGGAATCTCGGATGTCGAAAACCTCTAGAAGGGTAAAATCATGTTTTCATAAAATGTTTTAATGTATTTTAAGGTTTTAAGTAAGAAAGAAGCTGAGTTTTGAGTGAAAAAGACCATGGAGGCATTTCCAGGTTCGGCCGCCGAACTACATGGGATAGTTTTGGGAGGCAAGTTAGGCTTCCGAAAGTGGCTCAAGTTCGGCCGCCGAACTTGCATGAGTTTTGGAGGCACTTTAGGCTTCCGAAGGTGGTCTGGCCAGCCCCTATAAAAGGGCTCCATGGCCGAAACGGGCGAGCTTTCTCCCCTATTTTTGGCCAACGGTGAGTCCATGCTCTCCCATGGTTGGTTTTGTTGATTTTCCTCAAATCTTTCAAGTTTTAACGAGTTCTAACTTGGTTTTGAAGAGTTTTGGAGCTAAGATCAAGTTTTGGAGCTTGGAGACCCAAGGAGCTAGATTTCTCCCATCTCCAAGTTTAGATCGCCTCCCCTCTCGATCTCCAAGAGGTAAGAGTAGATCCTTAGCTCATTTCATGTTTTAAACAAGTTTTATGAACGTTTATGGGGTAAAAATGCATGTTTAGGTTTATGTTGATTTTTTGGTTAATGTTGAGTATATGGACAATGTGTGTTGAATATGTATGTTTGATGTGTTTTAGTTGGGGTTTAGGATAGTTTGAGGCCCCTATGAGCTTATTTATGTGTGTATGCATGTTTTGGAAGTGTTGGTTTTGTGTTTGAATGATTTGGGAGGCAAATGTGCATTGTGGAGGCTAAGTTCTGCCCTTTGGAAGAACTCAGGTTCGGCAGCCGAAGGGACTTTCGGCCGCTGAACCTGCCTGTGGAGGCAAGCCTTTGGCTGCCGAACCCTGCCCCTGAAAGCTGGACTTTCGGCTCTGAAAGGGAGTTTCGGCCGCCGAACATGCATGAGTTTCGTCTCTAGAACCACTTTCGGCTGCCGAAGGTGCCGCCAAAAGTGGCTGAGTTTCGGCTCTAGAGGGACTTTCAGCTGCCGAACGTGCCGCCGAAAGTGCCCTGTCCAGCCTTCCTTTGCATGATTTCTATGATTGTTTTAAGGTGTTCTAGGAGGTTTTTGGGGAATAGTGTAGAGTCATGTTCATGTATGTTTGGTCCCTCATTTGAGTCCACCTGTGTAGGTTCGGACCCGAGGAACCGAGGACCCCAGCAGTGAGACAGCTGCTTCAGTGTCTTGTCAGAGCTAGCCTGAGGTGAGTAGAATGACTCTTTACGTTTCAAAGCAAATAATGAAAGTTTTAGCATGATTCACGCATCATGAATGCCATGAGATATATTAGGTTGTTTGCATTAGAATTCAAAATATGTTGCATTGCATATTATGTTATTGATGTGGATGAATATTGAATGATCCATTAGTCCTCGTATGATATGGTATGATATGATGATGATATGGTATGGAAGTCCAGGAAGACCCATTCTACGTCCCTGGCATTATGTGAGAGAAAGTCCAAGAAGACCCATTCTACGTCCCTGGCACTATTGGATATGTAGAGGACTATTGGTGACAAGTTCATCCTTAAGGTGATTTGTTTGTGATATGATGCATTTCATGAAAGCATGAACTTTAAATATAATGTTTTATTATTCTGCTCACGGGGCTCTTGTAGCTCACCCCATTCCCTTAATCCCCCAGGTTTGCAGGTACGGGATAGATCAGGAAGTCAAGAGTAAAGATATGTTTTATGTAATAGCTAGAAGTGGATATGAGAATGATGTAATATAAAGAATAGTACAGAAATGTAATGTAATGACGTTTATTGAGGTTTAGAGTTGTGCTTGACCCTAGTATGTTGGTTAATCCCTTTGCACATGGTCTATAAAATGTTTTTATCACTGTTTATGTAAACCAAACTTAAATTATGATATGTTACCCCATTGGAGTATTTGATGAGGACTCCAGTGTGGGGTCTGATGGTTATGCTTATGAGTTATGCATGCACAGGTTAAGTTTGGTAAATGAATGAGAAAAGTTCAAATTTTTATGTATATGTTGATCATGTATGGGATTAAACAGGTTTACAGGATGTAAGTTAGGCTTGCTACGGGTCCCGGCGGCCTTATGCCGATCTGGATCCTAGCGCCGGTAGCGGTTCGGTTTCCGGGTCGTTACAATGAAAATGGCATTACTTGATCTTGTCTTACTTCCAGCTTTCTTTGGGTTGAGTTCAAAAGGCCATCTAACTTCTTTGTCATTTTTCCTGATCCACACTATAATATGTGTCTGTGAGTCATTCAGTATAGTGTAATTCTTATATTTACCTTGGTCATTCCTTCCTCAGGAGATTGGGTAACTCTTGTTGTCTCCCCTATACCCTTGTTTCTCCTGCTTTTGGCCTTGCTTTTGACCTGTCCTTTTTTCCTTTTCCCATCCTTCCCAACACCTTTGAACAGCCCGTACCTGCTTCCAGCCAGCATCCTTCGAAATATCATCTGATGGCTCCTCTTCCCTAAACTTGCCCTTCCCTTTGGACTGCGTCTGGATTACCCTTGTCCAAGTCCTTGAGGTATCTACAGGGACTTCCTCCCTTCCTTTGAGAGCTATGAGTGACGCCCCTTCTCGAGTTTTGTATTGCTAAAAAATAATATGCAACCTTCAGATGTATTGGAGTATTTGCTCAATGCTCAGACTATTGGGATCTGTAATACCCGGCTAAACCCGGCATCGGAATTCTTACCGTCCGGTGGGATGCAAGGATGTCAGAGGTTTCCTGAGGATAGAGTGAAGGTTTTCTAAAATGTTTTAAAGTATTTTAACGGTTTGATTAGGAAATAGTTGAGTTTTAGGGAGAAAGGGCCAAAGGAGTTTCTGTCATGTTCGGCCCCCGAATGTTAAGTTCGGCCGCCGAAAGTGCCCAATGTTCGGCCCCCGAAGTTTATGTTCGGCCCCCGAAGGTTGCATGGTTTTGCATGTAGTTTCGGCAGCCGAAGCTGAGGTGGTCGGTTAAGCTGTGCACACTCCTCAGTCCGTGATTTGGCCAGGTGTTCACCTCCAGATCATGACCAAAGGTTAGGCCACGTTTCTCCTGACTCATCTGCAAGCTTTTAATCAGCTTATGCAGAGGGTTGATCATTTGCACAAAGGTTTTGAACGTTTTTGAGAGAAAAGAAGAGTTGTGAGGGTTTGAAGCTTTGGAGGAGGAGTTGCTGAGTTTGGTTGTTCCTCTTCTGATTTCAGGAGGTAAGGGAAGTCTTGAAGTTTGTTTTAATGGTTTTTTATAGCTTTTTAAAGAGGTTATGGGAGTTATGTAGAGTTGCATGCTTAGGTTAGTTTTGATGAGTTTATGGAGAAGTTTGATTATGTGTTATGAGTGTTGTTTGTTGGGGTTGATAGGTAGTTTTGGACCCCTTTGAGCATATACTTGAGTATATGTAAGTTGAGGTTTGGAGTTATGCATGTTTAGAGAGGAGGAAAAGATGGAGGAGCTAGGTTGCGGGAGAAGCTGAGTTCTTGAAGAACTCAGGTTCGGCAGCCGAAGAAGGATTCGGCCGCCGAACCACT
The DNA here is from genome assembly GCF_001659605.2 of Manihot esculenta. Taxonomy (NCBI): domain Eukaryota; kingdom Viridiplantae; phylum Streptophyta; class Magnoliopsida; order Malpighiales; family Euphorbiaceae; genus Manihot; species Manihot esculenta. The sequence goes on from NC_035167.2 coordinate 19,722,326, forward strand.
TGCATGGTAGCTTAGACTGCCACAGCTTGCCCCTGAGTGCCTTGAGGTTCGGCTCTGTTTAGGGGTTTCGGCCTCCGAAAGTAGCCCCCGAAAGGGTTCGGCCGCCGAAAGAGGATATTCGGCCGCCGAAGGTACTTGAGTTTCGGCTCTGTTCAGGACATTCGGCCGCCGAACCTACCGCCGAATGTGTTCTGTCCAGCCTTCTTTTGCATGCTTTGTGTGAGTGGTTTTAGAGGGTCAGAAGGGATTATGGGGGATTGTTTAAGAGTTGATAAGAGTATGTTTGACACCTCATTCGAGTCCATTTGTGTAGGATTGGACCCGACAGTGCAGGGAGGTCGTCAGGATTAGCAGTTGCAGAGTCAGTACAGGTTCTGCCAGAGGAGCAGAGGTGAGTAGAACTAAACTTAATGTTTTAACTTAAATAACAGAATGTTTGAGCATAGGTCATGCATCATGGATGCCATGATATATCTTAGGGTGATTGCATTAGAATCACGAATATGGTGCATTGCATTTTCATTGTTTATGAGGATTGGACCAAGGTGACATCAATAGCCCGTCGAGGGAGTTTTGAGGTCATGTCTAATCCAAGATGTGGAATGTTTGAGTTGTGATGCATTTTCATATAAAATGCGTATGAATGAACTGTTTTCAGTGTTTCTACTCACTGGGCTTTATAGCTCATCCCTTTTCCCTTAATCCCAGTTTTGCAGGTACAGGGTTAGCTGGGAAGGTTAGAAGCAGCAGGGTATTGGCTACAGTATTGCTTGTGTAATAGAGTAATGGACATGATGTAAATTAAAGAGATAATTGTTACCGATGTATAGATGATCAGTTAAGGTGCTTATGGATTAGTATGTGCTTTGCCTATAGTATATTTCATCCCTTGTATATGCATGGATCCTGTTTTCAGTTTCTTGATGAGAAATGAGTCTAACCAGGCTTAATACATGTTGTGTTTCGAAAACCCAGTGAATTATAACTGTGAGGGAAGACAGGGTTTAATTCCCTTGACCCAAGACCAGTGCAGAGGGAAGACCAGGTTTGATTCCTGTGACCCATAGAGAGTCCATTAGAGAAGACCAGGTTTGATTCCTGTGACTCTATGGTAGCCAAGGTTAACTTATGATATGCTGACCCTACAGAGTGGGTTCTATGTTTCCAAGCATAGTGCATGGAGGTTACTTGGTAGTGTATCACTGGTTTAGCCCTGAGGGCTATTTCAGATTGAGATGTCTGATGTTTTAAAGGTTAAGTCTGGTATTTTTACAGAAAAAGTGTGTCAGCTGGTAGTCCAGTCGGATCATGTATGGGATATTTGGAGTGTAGTTTAGGCTTGCTACGGGTTCTGGCGGCCTTAAGCCGACCTGAGTCCTAGCGCCGAGCAGTTTGGGCCGTTACAAAGAGGGTACCGGTTTCCGGGCTGTTACAGATGGTATCAGAGCATAGGGCCTCCTAAGTACGGTGTGTTGAGCATGTTTGTTCAAGGATTGGAGAGATCCCACATCGGAAAGAGGTTGGTCTAGAGTCATAGTAAGGCAAAGCACAATAAGTATAATCATGTCCACTAAGATAGGAAGTTGTTTTGCATGCTGATGTGAAATGCCATGAATATAGGCATGTGCATTATTGTTATGCTATGTATGCATGTATATCTTGTAGGTTCATGTGTTTTTCATATGAGCTATATGTGTGCTAATGTTTGTTTCTTTGTGTTGTTCTTCAGGATAGCTAAGATGAGTAGTGCTAGTCACTCTGTGGATTCAGAGCCGTCTGAAGAATCTTTTGATGAAAATAGAGGAGGTATGGACCTAGGAAACAAGAGAGAGATAGAAAGAGATGTGCAAAGAAGGGATGTCGGTGTACAAGTGAATGTGGATGAAGAGACTTTAGAAGATGCTCAGATTAAAGATTCTAGGATAGGAGAGAATGCACCCTCCACCTGGAGTACAGCTACCTGGAAAGGAGCAAAGTGGGGGAAAGCTAAAAAGAAAAAGGTGAGAGGCCTTAAAGGGGCAAAACAGAGAGAGTTTTGGAATAGGATAGGAACTAGTGGTGCTGGTCCGAGTTTTGCTAGAGGCAAACCAAAGTGTTTGAGGTGTGGAAGATTTCATAAGGGAGTTTGTCTTGTTGGCACAACAGGATGCTATAAGTGTGGACAGGAGGGACATATGATGCGTGAGTGTCCTTTTGCACTCCAGTTGATTCAATTTCTGGCGGCAGATACAGATCGAACAGCTCAGGCTGACTGGCCAGGAGGAGAGGCTGAGACATCTGACACCTTTGTGCCAGGTATGCTCATGTGTTTTGAGTGATCTGATGTGTGTTTTTGAGGACCCTAGTAAGATGTTAGTTGTTGTAACAAAAGTAAAGGATAAAGAGATAAGGATTCAAAGAAGAGTTAAGAGAGAGAGAGTTGCTATGAGATGGTATAATCTCAGGTTGTGATAACCCCAGGAACAGTTAGAATTACTTTCTTCAAGAAGAATAAGAGGAAGAGAATATAAGTTAGAGTAAAAAGAGTAAAGTAAGTAAGATAAAGCAGAAAACAGAACAAGAGACATAAAACTATGAGTAAGAATAAGGTCAGTAAGAGGTTAGAGCCAGTCTGGGATTGGGTGGTAGTTGAGGCAGAGAAAAGGGTCAGTCTTTTCTTGAAGGATTCCCGAAGGAAGTTTCATTAGCTTTAGTTTGGATCTTCACCCTGACGTAATAGGAGACTAACACATCGAATACGGCGACGTTAGGTACGTTCGCTTGTAAGTATTCGGATGTGTATGCTGTTTGTGTTGGACCCCAGTGTTTCGCTTTCCTTGTTGTTGTGAGCTGTTGATAGGATGGGTTTGATGACTTCTGGGCTTAGCGTGTTCTCTCTGGGTCAGTGGACCGGAGTGTGATCCATCTGAGGTAGAGTCAGTCAGTTCAGTTCAGAGGTTATGGTGAGTAGATGCAATCCAGCTGACCTTATGGTTCTAGAAGTGACTGTATGATGTCATTCTAGGGCGGATTGATGCATTACTCATGGTACTACCTGTGTCCATAGAGACAAGGTAGGGGAATTGGATGGATTAGGCAGTCCTTTAGTGGGACAGTGTCTAGTGGTGCCTAGAAGTTGATGTCAGTCCATCAGGCTCATGGTTTTTCAGGAAAGGTTATCAGAGGGTTGTGAGCAAGTTTGTCAGGACAGGGAATCAGCCTCAGTGCCCTTTACTAGAAGAGAGTTCTAGATGTTTCCCAGAATAGCTGTCAGGTTTACCATCTGTTAGGGAATTAGAGTTTGGAATGAGAATGATATCTGGCCGCAGAATCATTTCTTTCCTTCTACCCTACAGGATGGCACCTGCAGAGAAAGAGAGAGTTCAGAAGCGTCAGCAAAGTATAGAGAGCTTAGTAGATAAAGGGTGTATCCGACGTAGTACCTCACCCTGGAATATTCCAGTGTTGTTGTGGAAAACGAAGGATAGACTCTTGAGATTTTGTTATAACTGTTTACAGTTAACAAGATCACTACTAAGCAATTACAGGTGTTCCTAGATAGGATTGAATGATCTACTAGCTGTTCTACTTAAAGTTGAGTGGATTTACAGATTGGTATGATCAGAGTACAGATTGGTATCTGTTGAGAATTAAAGACTGAGAGTTTCACCAAGAGATTAGTTTAGTTAAGAATGATGATCTACTCGCTGATTTGATAAAAGAGTTGATTATTATTTTGATGTGATCAGAGATTTGAGTATCACCTATTGAGAGTTAGAAAGTGAAAGTTAGAAAAAGATAAAGAGGAAGAGGAGTAAGGATCAGAGTAGCGCAGCGAACGCTGTGGAATTCAGGAATAGGTTGCGGTCTTGATGGTTTCTTTGTTGTTTTTAACATTCGAGGACGAATGTTTTTGTAAGGGGGGGTAGATTGTAATACCCGGCTAAACCCGGCATCGGAATTCTTACCGTCCGGTGGGATGCAAGGATGTCAGAGGTTTCCTGAGGATAGAGTGAAGGTTTTCTAAAATGTTTTAAAGTATTTTAACGGTTTGATTAGGAAATAGTTGAGTTTTAGGGAGAAAAGGCCAAAGGAGTTTCTATCATGTTCGGCCCCCGAATGTTAAGTTCGGCCGCCGAAAGTGCCCAATGTTCGGCCCCCGAAGTTTATGTTCGGCCCCCGAAGTTTATGTTCGGCCCCCGAAGGTTGCATGGTTTTGCATGTAGTTTCGGCAGCCGAAGCTGAGGTGGTCGGTTAAGCTGTGCACACTCCTCAGTCCGTGATTTGGCCAGGTGTTCACCTCCAGATCATGACCAGAGGTTAGGCCACGTTTCTCCTGACTCATCTGCAAGCTTTTAATCAGCTTATGCAGAGGGTTGATCATTTGCACAAAGGTTTTGAACGTTTTTGAGAGAAAAGAAGAGTTGTGAGGGTTTGAAGCTTTGGAGGAGGAGTTGCTGAGTTTGGTTGTTCCTCTTCTGATTTCAGGAGGTAAGGGAAGTCTTGAAGTTTGTTTTAATGGTTTTTTATAGCTTTTTAAAGAGGTTATGGGAGTTATGTAGAGTTGCATGCTTAGGTTAGTTTTGATGAGTTTATGGAGAAGTTTGATTATGTGTTATGAGTGTTGTTTGTTGGGGTTGATAGGTAGTTTTGGACCCCTTTGAGCATATACTTGAGTATATGTAAGTTGAGGTTTGGAGTTATGCATGTTTAGAGAGGAGGAAAAGATGGAGGAGCTAGGTTGCGGGAGAAGCTGAGTTCTTGAAGAACTCAGGTTCGGCAGCCGAAGAAGGATTCGGCCGCCGAACCACTTGCATGGTAGCTTAGACTGCCACAGCTTGCCCCTGAGTGCCTTGAGGTTCGGCTCTGTTTAGGGGTTTCGGCCTCCGAAAGTAGCCCCCGAAAGGGTTCGGCCGCCGAAAGAGGATATTCGGCCGCCGAAGGTACTTGAGTTTCGGCTCTGTTCAGGACATTCGGCCGCCGAACCTACCGCCGAATGTGTTCTGTCCAGCCTTCTTTTGCATGCTTTGTGTGAGTGGTTTTAGAGGGTCAGAAGGGATTATGGGGGATTGTTTAAGAGTTGATAAGAGTATGTTTGACACCTCATTCGAGTCCATTTGTGTAGGATTGGACCCGACAGTGCAGGGAGGTCGTCAGGATTAGCAGTTGCAGAGTCAGTACAGGTTCTGCCAGAGGAGCAGAGGTGAGTAGAACTAAACTTAATGTTTTAACTTAAATAACAGAATGTTTGAGCATAGGTCATGCATCATGGATGCCATGATATATCTTAGGGTGATTGCATTAGAATCACGAATATGGTGCATTGCATTTTCATTGTTTATGAGGATTGGACCAAGGTGACATCAATAGCCCGTCGAGGGAGTTTTGAGGTCATGTCTAATCCAAGATGTGGAATGTTTGAGTTGTGATGCATTTTCATATAAAATGCGTATGAATGAACTGTTTTCAGTGTTTCTACTCACTGGGCTTTATAGCTCATCCCTTTTCCCTTAATCCCAGTTTTGCAGGTACAGGGTTAGCTGGGAAGGTTAGAAGCAGCAGGGTATTGGCTACAGTATTGCTTGTGTAATAGAGTAATGGACATGATGTAAATTAAAGAGATAATTGTTACCGATGTATAGATGATCAGTTAAGGTGCTTATGGATTAGTATGTGCTTTGCCTATAGTATATTTCATCCCTTGTATATGCATGGATCCTGTTTTCAGTTTCTTGATGAGAAATGAGTCTAACCAGGCTTAATACATGTTGTGTTTCGAAAACCCAGTGAATTATAACTGTGAGGGAAGACAGGGTTTAATTCCCTTGACCCAAGACCAGTGCAGAGGGAAGACCAGGTTTGATTCCTGTGACCCATAGAGAGTCCATTAGAGAAGACCAGGTTTGATTCCTGTGACTCTATGGTAGCCAAGGTTAACTTATGATATGCTGACCCTACAGAGTGGGTTCTATGTTTCCAAGCATAGTGCATGGAGGTTACTTGGTAGTGTATCACTGGTTTAGCCCTGAGGGCTATTTCAGATTGAGATGTCTGATGTTTTAAAGGTTAAGTCTGGTATTTTTACAGAAAAAGTGTGTCAGCTGGTAGTCCAGTCGGATCATGTATGGGATATTTGGAGTGTAGTTTAGGCTTGCTACGGGTTCTGGCGGCCTTAAGCCGACCTGAGTCCTAGCGCCGAGCAGTTTGGGCCGTTACAAAGAGGGTACCGGTTTCCGGGCTGTTACAGATGGTATCAGAGCATAGGGCCTCCTAAGTACGGTGTGTTGAGCATGTTTGTTCAAGGATTGGAGAGATCCCACATCGGAAAGAGGTTGGTCTAGAGTCATAGTAAGGCAAAGCACAATAAGTATAATCATGTCCACTAAGATAGGAAGTTGTTTTGCATGCTGATGTGAAATGCCATGAATATAGGCATGTGCATTATTGTTATGCTATGTATGCATGTATATCTTGTAGGTTCATGTGTTTTTCATATGAGCTATATGTGTGCTAATGTTTGTTTCTTTGTGTTGTTCTTCAGGATAGCTAAGATGAGTAGTGCTAGTCACTCTGTGGATTCAGAGCCGTCTGAAGAATCTTTTGATGAAAATAGAGGAGGTATGGACCTAGGAAACAAGAGAGAGATAGAAAGAGATGTGCAAAGAAGGGATGTCGGTGTACAAGTGAATGTGGATGAAGAGACTTTAGAAGATGCTCAGATTAAAGATTCTAGGATAGGAGAGAATGCACCCTCCACCTGGAGTACAGCTACCTGGAAAGGAGCAAAGTGGGGGAAAGCTAAAAAGAAAAAGGTGAGAGGCCTTAAAGGGGCAAAACAGAGAGAGTTTTGGAATAGGATAGGAACTAGTGGTGCTGGTCCGAGTTTTGCTAGAGGCAAACCAAAGTGTTTGAGGTGTGGAAGATTTCATAAGGGAGTTTGTCTTGTTGGCACAACAGGATGCTATAAGTGTGGACAGGAGGGACATATGATGCGTGAGTGTCCTTTTGCACTCCAGTTGATTCAATTTCTGGCGGCAGATACAGATCGAACAGCTCAGGCTGACTGGCCAGGAGGAGAGGCTGAGACATCTGACACCTTTGTGCCAGGTATGCTCATGTGTTTTGAGTGATCTGATGTGTGTTTTTGAGGACCCTAGTAAGATGTTAGTTGTTGTAACAAAAGTAAAGGATAAAGAGATAAGGATTCAAAGAAGAGTTAAGAGAGAGAGAGTTGCTATGAGATGGTATAATCTCAGGTTGTGATAACCCCAGGAACAGTTAGAATTACTTTCTTCAAGAAGAATAAGAGGAAGAGAATATAAGTTAGAGTAAAAAGAGTAAAGTAAGTAAGATAAAGCAGAAAACAGAACAAGAGACATAAAACTATGAGTAAGAATAAGGTCAGTAAGAGGTTAGAGCCAGTCTGGGATTGGGTGGTAGTTGAGGCAGAGAAAAGGGTCAGTCTTTTCTTGAAGGATTCCCGAAGGAAGTTTCATTAGCTTTAGTTTGGATCTTCACCCTGACGTAATAGGAGACTAACACATCGAATACGGCGACGTTAGGTACGTTCGCTTGTAAGTATTCGGATGTGTATGCTGTTTGTGTTGGACCCCAGTGTTTCGCTTTCCTTATTGTTGTGAGCTGTTGATAGGATGGGTTTGATGACTTCTGGGCTTAGCGTGTTCTCTCTGGGTCAGTGGACCGGAGTGTGATCCATCTGAGGTAGAGTCAGTCAGTTCAGTTCAGAGGTTATGGTGAGTAGATGCAATCCAGCTGACCTTATGGTTCTAGAAGTGACTGTATGATGTCATTCTAGGGCGGATTGATGCATTACTCATGGTACTACCTGTGTCCATAGAGACAAGGTAGGGGAATTGGATGGATTAGGCAGTCCTTTAGTGGGACAGTGTCTAGTGGTGCCTAGAAGTTGATGTCAGTCCATCAGGCTCATGGTTTTTCAGGAAAGGTTATCAGAGGGTTGTGAGCAAGTTTGTCAGGACAGGGAATCAGCCTCAGTGCCCTTTACTAGAAGAGAGTTCTAGATGTTTCCCAGAATAGCTGTCAGGTTTACCATCTGTTAGGGAATTAGAGTTTGGAATGAGAATGATATCTGGCCGCAGAATCATTTCTTTCCTTCTACCCTACAGGATGGCACCTGCAGAGAAAGAGAGAGTTCAGAAGCGTCAGCAAAGTATAGAGAGCTTAGTAGATAAAGGGTGTATCCGACGTAGTACCTCACCCTGGAATATTCCAGTGTTGTTGTGGAAAACGAAGGATAGACTCTTGAGATTTTGTTATAACTGTTTACAGTTAACAAGATCACTACTAAGCAATTACAGGTGTTCCTAGATAGGATTGAATGATCTACTAGCTGTTCTACTTAAAGTTGAGTGGATTTACAGATTGGTATGATCAGAGTACAGATTGGTATCTGTTGAGAATTAAAGACTGAGAGTTTCACCAAGAGATTAGTTTAGTTAAGAATGATGATCTACTCGCTGATTTGATAAAAGAGTTGATTATTATTTTGATGTGATCAGAGATTTGAGTATCACCTATTGAGAGTTAGAAAGTGAAAGTTAGAAAAAGATAAAGAGGAAGAGGAGTAAGGATCAGAGTAGCGCAGCGAACGCTGTGGAATTCAGGAATAGGTTGCGGTCTTGATGGTTTCTTTGTTGTTTTTAACATTCGAGGACGAATGTTTTTGTAAGGGGGGGTAGATTGTAATACCCGGCTAAACCCGGCATCGGAATTCTTACCGTCCGGTGGGATGCAAGGATGTCAGAGGTTTCCTGAGGATAGAGTGAAGGTTTTCTAAAATGTTTTAAAGTATTTTAACGGTTTGATTAGGAAATAGTTGAGTTTTAGGGAGAAAAGGCCAAAGGAGTTTCTATCATGTTCGGCCCCCGAATGTTAAGTTCGGCCGCCGAAAGTGCCCAATGTTCGGCCCCCGAAGTTTATGTTCGGCCCCCGAAGTTTATGTTCGGCCCCCGAAGGTTGCATGGTTTTGCATGTAGTTTCGGCAGCCGAAGCTGAGGTGGTCGGTTAAGCTGTGCACACTCCTCAGTCCGTGATTTGGCCAGGTGTTCACCTCCAGATCATGACCAGAGGTTAGGCCACGTTTCTCCTGACTCATCTGCAAGCTTTTAATCAGCTTATGCAGAGGGTTGATCATTTGCACAAAGGTTTTGAACGTTTTTGAGAGAAAAGAAGAGTTGTGAGGGTTTGAAGCTTTGGAGGAGGAGTTGCTGAGTTTGGTTGTTCCTCTTCTGATTTCAGGAGGTAAGGGAAGTCTTGAAGTTTGTTTTAATGGTTTTTTATAGCTTTTTAAAGAGGTTATGGGAGTTATGTAGAGTTGCATGCTTAGGTTAGTTTTGATGAGTTTATGGAGAAGTTTGATTATGTGTTATGAGTGTTGTTTGTTGGGGTTGATAGGTAGTTTTGGACCCCTTTGAGCATATACTTGAGTATATGTAAGTTGAGGTTTGGAGTTATGCATGTTTAGAGAGGAGGAAAAGATGGAGGAGCTAGGTTGCGGGAGAAGCTGAGTTCTTGAAGAACTCAGGTTCGGCAGCCGAAGAAGGATTCGGCCGCCGAACCACTTGCATGGTAGCTTAGACTGCCACAGCTTGCCCCTGAGTGCCTTGAGGTTCGGCTCTGTTTAGGGGTTTCGGCCTTCGAAAGTAGCCCCCGAAAGGGTTCGGCCGCCGAAAGAGGATATTCGGCCGCCGAAGGTACTTGAGTTTCGGCTCTGTTCAGGACATTCGGCCGCCGAACCTGCCGCCGAATGTGTTCTGTCCAGCCTTCTTTTGCATGCTTTGTGTGAGTGGTTTTAGAGGGTCAGAAGGGATTATGGGGGATTGTTTAAGAGTTGATAAGAGTATGTTTGACACCTCATTCGAGTCCATTTGTGTAGGATTGGACCCGACAGTGCAGGGAGGTCGTCAGGATTAGCAGTTGCAGAGTCAGTACAGGTTCTGCCAGAGGAGCAGAGGTGAGTAGAACTAAACTTAATGTTTTAACTTAAATAACAGAATGTTTGAGCATAGGTCATGCATCATGGATGCCATGATATATCTTAGGGTGATTGCATTAGAATCACGAATATGGTGCATTGCATTTTCATTGTTTATGAGGATTGGACCAAGGCGACATCAATAGCCCGTCGAGGGAGTTTTGAGGTCATGTCTAATCCAAGATGTGGAATGTTTGAGTTGTGATGCATTTTCATATAAAATGCGTATGAATGAACTGTTTTCAGTGTTTCTACTCACTGGGCTTTATAGCTCATCCCTTTTCCCTTAATCCCAGTTTTACAGGTACAGGGTTAGCTGGGAAGGTTAGAAGCAGCAGGGTATTGGCTACAGTATTGCTTGTGTAATAGAGTAATGGACATGATGTAAATTAAAGAGATAATTGTTACCGATGTATAGATGATCAGTTAAGGTGCTTATGGATTAGTATGTGCTTTGCCTATAGTATATTTCATCCCTTGTATATGCATGGATCCTGTTTTCAGTTTCTTGATGAGAAATGAGTCTAACCAGGCTTAATACATGTTGTGTTTCGAAAACCCAGTGAATTATAACTGTGAGGGAAGACAGGGTTTAATTCCCTTGACCCAAGACTAGTGCAGAGGGAAGACCAGGTTTGATTCCTGTGACCCATAGAGAGTCCATTAGAGAAGACCAGGTTTGATTCCTGTGACTCTATGGTAGCCAAGGTTAACTTATGATATGCTGACCCTACAGAGTGGGTTCTATGTTTCCAAGCATAGTGCATGGAGGTTACTTGGTAGTGTATCACTGGTTTAGCCCTGAGGGCTATTTCAGATTGAGATGTCTGATGTTTTAAAGGTTAAGTCTGGTATTTTTACAGAAAAAGTGTGTCAGCTGGTAGTCCAGTCGGATCATGTATGGGATATTTGGAGTGTAGTTTAGGCTTGCTACGGGTTCTGGCGGCCTTAAGCCGACCTGAGTCCTAGCGCCGAGCAGTTTGGGCCGTTACAAAGAGGGTACCGGTTTTCGGGCTGTTACAGGATCTGCTTCATTGACCAAAGGAGGTGTATTTTGTCCACTACCAGGAGTGGAAGAAATGATAGCCTCCTCATTGGTAGCAACCTTAGCAGCAACTTGTGAATTGTCGATTATTTTGAGAGATATAAGAGATTTCTTTTTAAGAGAGAAGGGATAAGAGACCGGTTTTAATCCAAATGAATAGAGAGAATTCAATGGATTTTCCAACAGTGGAACCAAATGATATTGCTTAAACCAAAATGATGATGTAGCTAGAATAGAGTTGTATTGTGATTGGCTAATCCTGCAAGATGGAGAAGGTGAGGTGGTGGGTGCCCACGGTAACTACTCTAATGCTCAAGTAAGTAATATGGAGAATGAGACGAATATAGAACTTGATAGTATTTGTGTTAGAGAGTTGCGTACCTTTGTCTCTATGATCCTTCTCCTTTTATACTATAAAAATGTGGAGATAAATATAGCATTTCCTGATAATTCGGTAATGATGTAATCGGTTCGTAGGTATAGAATCTTCATCGGCTAATTGGTCGAGAATTCTGTGATCGCAGGCGTAAAGGGGATCTGTTGAATTGTAACTGTTAATGGTAACTTTCTTACAAAGTCTCGCTTTGAAGTTAAGAGGGTGAGTCTGTCCGATCTGATATCGACATGTCCTAAAGCGTCCCGATCTTTTTCTCTTAGTTTCGGGCATCATAGTCATCCAACCTTTTATTCTACGAATGGAACTACATATTGATTTATCAGATTCTTGCCATGTAACCCTATTTTATAGTGACAGTTTATTATCTATTTTGAGCGATTGTTGTATAACATTATAATCTAATGAAAATCTTTTCTAAATGTGAAACTTATCCCTCTAAATTAATAATTGTGCGGTGAAATTTTTAACTAAAATTTTTGTAAGTCAAATATGAAGAAGATGGATGATGATTAAAAAGCTGAATAAATATATATTTATACCTTAATATTTTATTAAAAGAAAATTTTATAACACACATGAATTAAATATTAAAAATCTAATTAAGAATAACTTAAAGTCTTAATATAAAATTGTTTGATAAAATACAATAACATATATCAATGTGGAAGTTTTACATTATTCTCTAAATTCACTATTAACAATTAATAATGCAATAATAATATATGCATAATGTACAGATGTTGAAGTTGACGCTGACCTTTTTTATTTATTTATTTAAATACTTTTTTTCACATTTAATTTGATCTAATAATATTTTAAAAAGTTTTATGATACTTTCTAATTAGGATAGCAATATCATGTTCATTTCACTTTTATGTGCGAAGTTTTTTTTTTTAAGTAATATTTAAGCTGCAAATTTGTAGTATTACTATTATTATCATTACTATTAAATTGTCTGTCATATAAAAAAAATTTTAATTAATTTTTTAATTTTAAAAGATATAATAAAATCTTTATTTTTTGACATAATAATTTTTTAAAAAAATTTAAATAAATTCTTATAAAATTATTTATAATTTTATTTTTAAAAAATTTTTAAATTAAAAAATTTTATAAAATATAAATTTGATTGAATTAAATTAATATAAAATTTTTAATTTCAAACAAAAAGTATAAAATTTTTTAAAAAAATTTAATTAATCTATCTATTAATTTTAATAAATAAGTATTATAAAAATAATTTAAAATATTTTTAATACTATATTAATTACTATATATTTTTATAAAATTAAAAAATTAATTATTAAATTTTTTATATTATACAAATTAAATAAAAAATAATTAACATAAAAAATTAATTAATATTTTTTAAAATTTTAAAAATAATTTAATATATTATTAAAATTAAGACAACAACGAATAATTTTTTTTTTTTAAATATTAAATAGTACATTTCGCTTGTTTTTATCGGGTAGTGGTAGAAGATGAATGGATAAGCACTTTGGCGCATGTGAGTGAGAGTTGTGGATGGAAGAAAAGGTAAACGTGGTGATCTTTAAAAACACATAATAAGTTGGGGACCACATCAGCAATCACAATATGAAAGTGGAAACGTGTTTAATATTTTGACAACCTACGTGGAAAGTTATTTCAATTATTTCATTATATAGAAATAGGACCACTTAACTTGAGATCGGATCTTCCTCTCACTAACCCAACTACGCTTTGCTTCCTTGTCACCCTATACCTCGCGTGCGATTGTGCTACTAATGAACAATAATAATATTTTTTATATATTAATCTATAAATTAATATATCAGCCATGAAGTAGATAAGTCACTATTACTATATTATTTATTTAAAATATTAATTTTATAAATATAAATTTTATGGACTAAATTGTTGAAAATATATGAAATTATAAATACTAAATTATGAATGAATAAAAGAGTCCTACACTGCAGAAACTAATATATAATTTTTTTAAAATTATAAAAATTAAACAGATTTTAAAAGTATAGAAATTAATGTATATTTTTTTTAATAAAAAGATATTAAGAGAGTAAGAAATCAAACACTTTTTAATATTTCATAAAGTAGATTTTTGAGTTGGAAGAACAAAATATAATTAGTTACCAACTCCACCTTCACTAAGAGGTAAAGTGTTATCATCAGCCAATTGTCAATAGTCTCATTAATTCAAGCTTTCCATTATTTGACAGTAGTGTAGCCCACGTCCTCTTAAATATTAGGAAATTTTAGCTATAAAAAAATTTTTACTGCTGAATTTTATTAATTTTTACTAAATTATATATATAATTTAAAAAAATAAAATTGTTTTCTATAAATTAAGATGAAAAATACTCACTTTTATGGAAAAAAAAATGATTGTATACATGCCCTGATTGCTGCAAATATCTATATAATAACTGGATGATTGAATATTGAATATGTGTTTTCAATCACATCATTAAAAATTCAAATTCATTTGGAAAAACAAAAGAAAGATGTTGTAGATTTGATAAGATTATGAGGTTCTGAATCGATATTCAAATACATATATAAAATTAAATTAAATTAAATATAAAAATTAAATTAAATTAAATTAAATTTAAATAAATCAATCAATACTAAAAATTTTAATATCGAATATTAATATGCAACAATACATTTATTTATCTAAAAATAAAATATTGATGTGTTTATTTTGTAAAAACAACATCAGTGATATTTCTGCAATTAATTAAATTACCAAGTGATGTGGTCTAAATAAAGTCCCTTTTAACTCTAATTATTGGATAATCAAAGAAAAAAAGTTGAAGTGATTACTACTTTACTATTAATTATTTTGGCGCTCAAATTAATATATTAAGTTTTGAATGAGTAATTAATATAAAAATTACTCTGAATATTTAGAATTATTTATTTTGAATATTGTAAGCAATTAGAAAATAAGATTAGTTGTACGTTCACCTTGAAATCTAGAAATATTAGTTAGTGGGTAATGAATCCTGCATTTGTAGAGATTCTCTAGATGTTGTAGCAACAGTAATTAATGGTAAATGATATTGGCCGAGTCTCTACTATCCCAAATTATCGATGACAAGGCTGATAGCCTAAAGTGGGCAACCACATGTTGACCAAGTCAAAGAGGGCGATGGGGCGATGGAGCGATGGTTGAGTCATAGCAACATCAACACTTGAGATCAATGGGCTTCAATCAGTAAGTTTTCATTAGGTGGGTAAATACCGGGTCATATCACTAAATAAAAATAATATAATTATCATCTAAATCTTCCATGATCATTCAAATACCTATAAATAATAAACCCAAAATCAGGTAGCTCACAAGATGCAAGACCCCAAGAACTTGATTATGTGATCTATGAAGGCAGTACTTGAGAACTAAGATGACTAGCGAGACACAATCATTGGAGAGTGTTGATCTGTGAAGGCTATACTAGTGAGCTGTCTAATAGCAGTGAGCATACCAGTGAGTGTTGATTTGAGAGGAGAGACTATTTAGGGATGTAGGGGAGAAACTTAGAAGTTGGAAATTGTGTTTCAAAGAGTAGCAAATATTCATCGACATATAGATAGGAATAAAACCCAAACTCCCATCACTAAGAATTGCATAAAAATTTTGATTTTATTCTTTTTTATTTTTAATGAAAATAACTGAATTAAATTAAAAAATTAATATTTTTAGAAAATAAATAACTAAATTATTAGATAAAAAATCAAATCAATAAAAATAATTGACTTTGGTTAATTTTTTGAGTTAAATTAAAAAACTATACGACTTTAAGTCCAATTCCCCTCTTTCTGTAGTAAAAAAAATTACATAATTTTTTTTATATAATTTTTTTCAATCATGTAGAGATAAATTTTCATTTAAAAATTGATGGAGCCAAAGAGATGTAAAAAATCAAATACAAAAGGTACAAAACAAAGCAGATGGAAGAAATAAAGACCGCAGCACCACTAAAAATAACCGCACCACTAATCCACCGTCACTGACGCCTGTTATGTAGATTTATTCGGTGAAAACATGCTTAAAACAGAGACATACAGATGAGATGGAACAAAAGCAGAAAGAAGTGGAAGTCCAACCAACCACAATTGAGCACCTAGACAAAACAGAAAACACCAGCCAATCTTTTCAAAGAGAGTTCGATCCACCGAACGAACACCACCACTTGAAAGGAAAGGATGCGACAGAGCTCAACATCATTGGAGCCAGTAGGAGCATTGATCACTTGACGCATAGACGCGATCCGGAGATATCAACATTAAAGTCAAGAGACCCTTCCCTAAATAAGAAGCAAAACATTTCAAAAAACAAACATATATAAAGTATTAAAATAAAAAAAAATAAAGTAATAAACACAAAACAAAAGCAAAACAAATCAAAATTATACATGGCTAGACTGAAATAAGATAACAAAGTCGAAGCTCCTCCCCACCGAACAAAAAAATCCTCACTAAACGATCTTCTCTCCCTCTCGAGACTTCTTTTGCTTCCTAACCTCCTAAATCTATACAAATTATTGTTTTGCCTCGAGAGGCAACACAGAGTTGCAATTCTTTTCCAACCAATGAAGCTTTTGGCCTTTTTTTTTTCCTTCATAAAAGCCTGCAAATAAAAGTACTTTATATTGCCCCAATCATCTTTCAATTTCTTAGGAGAGGGAATAAAAAGTTGGCGTAACTAATTATATAACTATGTGAATACTCAAATAATAATAAAATAAGAATAATAAATGGCATAGAAATTGATGCTAATTAGTAATTTAGTAAAGGGATAAGGGCATCTTAGTTTTTAATAAATTATTAATCAACCAATAATTTTGCTTTATAGAAGTTAAAAATAAATAAATCCGGTGTACATATCAACTTAGAATTTGGATGGCCTTTGGTAGAAATAGTTAGTTTATAGCACCTTTTTTTTTTAAATAAATCTTGCAGATTTTGATTCCAAAGATGTGATAATTAAGTCAATTGATTATCAACACAGTATCTTACATACACTTAATTAGAGTGAGCAGTATTTAGTTTAAATCAATAAAATTGATCGAATCAAATTAATTTGAAAATTTGATTTGATTTTTTATTTATTCTAATTCAGTTCAGTTTTTATTTTTAAAATTTTCAATTATTTCGATTCAGTTCGATTTTAATCAGAAAAAAAATGAAAAATCAAACCGAACCGATTAGTGATAATAATATATTATTTTCAATAATATATAGAGATTAGATCATGATTAAAATATTTCACTTAAATTTTAAAATATTAAAAATATAAAAAATAAAAAAATTATTAAAAATTTAAATCGATCAAATCAGATTGAATCGAACTGAATCAGATCGATTTGATTTGATTCGATTTCTGATCAAAATCGATTTGGTTCAATTTTTATAAATACTAAAATTTTAATTTTTAATTTATTTAATTCGATTTAATTTTAAACTGAACTGATCGAATGATCACCCCAGACGTAATCAACATAATTAAGCGGACTATATCCCATTTTATATAGATAAAGTGCTTTTATTTAGTTGTGCTTGATGTGAACTTTACATTACTTTTGTGGAAAAGTCGGTTAGGTATGAAATTAATTAAAATTATTTATTATAAAAGCAAATCACTTTTGTGTGGAAATTCCTCTTTTTGTGTTTCATTTGTTGTTATATTGTATATTTATATTTAGAGTAGATTACTTGTTCATCTCTAAATTACATTAAAATATATTTAGATGATTTAAAATTTTAATACTTTTATTTTTTTTTAAATATTACTTAATTCCTATGATATGATATGGAAAAATTTATGATTAGTTAATTTCTTAATTTTAAAAAATGTATTAAAACGTATCTAATATTTTAAAAAGTTTAATATAATAGACTCTCCATTAATTTTTACTGTTAAACATTAAAAAAAAAACTAACATGTTCTTAATATGGATAAATTAATTACCAAAATTTTTAAAAATTTAAATAATTAATAAATAAATTTTTTAAAATTATAAAAATTAAATAGTAAAATAGTTAACCGCTAAAATTAACAGAAAAACTTATTAGTAAAAAAAATGTGAAAAATATTTAATATATTTTTTAAAATTAAAGAATTAATTAATAAATTTTTTGATACTATAAAAATTAAATAATAACTTTTTTTAATTTAATTCTATCAGACTGAAAGTTTCCTTCTCCATATTTAAAAACAATATTTTTTAAATTTAATAAAATTAAAATATATACAATAACTAAAATAATTATGTTTAGAAATTAAGAAATTTTACAAATTTTAAATTTAATATAATTTAAAAGATAAATTATTATTTTTAGCCAAACCTTTACATTTTTTAATTTTAAGTGATCTTTTTAATAATTTTGGATAAATTAAAAAAATTATTAATAATTTTATTCAAAAATTGATTGAAGGGTTGGAGGATACCTATGTGGTACGTTGAGTTAGTAAAAATATAATTAAAAATTGTAGGACTCACATTACTAAAGATAAACTATCTATTTTAATCAATTTTTTCATGCAATTTTATAATTTTAGCCAATTATTTTTTCAATTTAACTAAAATTTTCATACTCACCTGAATTAAACTATACTCATGAAGTAATTTGTTAAAATAAAAATAATTCAATTAAATCATTTTTTAATAGAACTACACCGGAAAAAATTATTATCAACTTAGATTAAAATTAATAGGCATTTATTTTTTTATACCAACTTAGACTAAAATTAATGGACATTTATTTATAAATTAAGCATAGGTTGTGTAATACCCGACTAGACGCTGGCATCAGAATTCTGACTTTTCGGCGGAAGTTCCGTTGGAATCTGGAGTTGAGGATGTCGGAGCCTTCTAGAAGGGTTTAAAAGAGGTTTTCAAAATGTTTTTAAGTGTTTTATGGTTTTGAGTGCAAAGGAATTGGGTTTTGAAAAAGAAAAGACCAAGGGGACAACTTGCAGGTTCGACCGTCGAAGGATAAGTTCGACCGCCGAACATTGCATGGTTTCGCAAGCCGAAGGTGAAGTTCGGCAACCGAACGTTGCATGGTTTTGCATGCAGTTTAGGCCGCCGAAGGAGAGGCGGTTGGCCACCTATAAAAGCCCCGTTGACCGGAAATGGAGTGTATTTCACTCTCTTTTCGTGCAAGGGTAGGTTCATACTCTCCTTGGAGTGTTTTCATGGTTTCTCTTCAAATCTTTTAAGGTTTTCATGAGTTTTCTCCTTGTTTTGAAGAGCTGTGAGCTTTGAACACGATTTTGAAGTTTGGAGACTTGTGGAGCTTGGATCTCCATATCTTCACGTTTGGGGTCACACCAACCCTTGTTCTTCAAGAGGTAAGTGTAGATCCTTAGCTTTTATGAAGTTTTAAGTGAGTTTTATGGAGGTTTATGGGTAGAGATGCATGTTTAGGGTAAAGTGGGTTTTTGGTTGATTTGTGATCAAAGCATGCTTATGGTTGTGTTGTTTGTTGGGGTTTTGAGGTAGTTTTGGACCTCTTTATGCCTATACTTGAGTATATGCAGGTTGTGGTTTTGTGGTTTGCATGTTTTGGGTGTTGGAAGGTTTGGGTGGCTTGTTTGTGCATGAAGCTAAGTTCTGGATGAACTCAGGTTCGGCCGCCGAAGCAAGGATTCGGCCGCCGAACCCCTTAGGAAGGCTGTAATGGCTGCCTAACCTTGCCCCCGAAAGTTGAGTTTTTGGCTTGAAAGTAGACTTTTGGCCGCCGAAGGAAGGTTCGGCTGTCGAAAGTGCCTGACTTTCGTCTCTGGAGAGGGACTTTCGGCTGCCGAAGGTGCCACCGAAAGTACCCGAGTTTCGTCTCTGGAGAGGGGATTCGGCCGCCGAAGGTGCCGCCGAAGATGCCCTGTCCAGCTTTTCTTTGCTTGTTTTCCATGCATGCTTGAGGATGTTTTAGGGGGTTTTTGGGGAGTTGTTTATGAGTTGTTTAGAGTGTGTTTGGCACCTCATTCGAGTCCACCTGTGTAGGATCGGACCCGAGGGACCGAGGAGGCCATCAGTGTTAGCTGTTGCAGAGTCAGTCCAGCGTCTGCCAGAGATGAGTGGAACTAAACTTAATCTTTTTAAATTGAGAAATGAAATGCTTTGAGCATGTTTCATGCACCATGAGTATGCAATAGGATGATTGCATTAGTAGTCATGAATATGATGCATTGCATTATTTATTGTTGATGTGGATGGACCAAGGCGACCTCAATAGCCCACGATCCGGTAAGTAAGGAAAGACCTGTGTGAGTCCCCTGGGGGGGCCGAGCGCTGACAGAGGGAGTTTTGAGGTCATGTCCAATCCGAGATGTGAAATGTGTTGAACCAAGGCTGACTTGTGATATGCTGACCCTAGGAGAGTGGGTTCTATGTTTTCAGACATAGTGCATGCAGGTCAAGCTTGGTAAGTGAAAGGAAGTTTATCAATTTTTATGTTTATGTTTGATTATGTATGGGATTTATCAGGTACACAGAGTTCAGGAGAGGCTTGCTACGGGTCCCGGTGGCCTTAAGCCGATCTGGAACCTAGCGCCGGTAGCGGTTCAGGCCGTTACAGGGGGGTATCGGATTCCGGGCTGTTACAGATTGGTATCAGAGCCCCAGGTTCATATGGTCGGACCGAATGGGTGTGAGCCCTAGGTTCATATGATCGGACCTATAGAGTGTTGTCGGGCTCATAGATGTCATAGAAGGACAAGCACAATAGGAAAATCATGTCCACTAGGATAGAATGTCAAGTCCTGTCTTGTATGAATGTTGATGTGAAATGCCATGATTTTAAGCATGTGCATGAATATTCTGCTGATATGTGTGTAGGTTCATGTGTTTCCATATGAACCGTATGATTGCTAATGCTTGTATGCTTGTGTGTTGTTCTTCAGAGAAGTCAGGATGAGTGGTGCTCGTCGACCTGTGGAATCGACTGGAGTTCCATCTGAGAGGGAAGGTATGGACACCTTTCCCCCTGCTTTGCCAAGAGCGCAGTCGGGTGGAGTCGGCAGATGGGGAACATCAAGGGACTCTGGAGGGTCTTTTGATGAAAGCAGAGAAGGAATGGATCTAAGGAGAATGTCTGTAGACAGGAGGGAAGTAGAAAGAGATGTGCAAAGGAGAGATAGAGGTCTGGATGTAATGAGGCTTGAAGAAGGCATGGGAGAGTCGCAAGAAGGTGCTCAGACTCAAGATTCCAGGATCTCAGGTTTCAGAGAGAATGATCCCTCCACTCGGAGTACAGCTACCTCGAGAGGAGTGACGTGGGGGAAAACTATTGGGAAAGGGAATAGAGGCCTGAGAAGGTCAAAGAAGAGCAAGGTTTGGAAGAGGTTAAAGGATAGTCTGGATTGTGGTGCTGGTTCAAGCTCTGGCTTAGGCAGATCAAGATGTAGGAGGTGTGGAAGGCCACACAAAGGAGTCTGTCGTTATGAGACAACATCTTGTTTTAGGTGCGGATAGGAAGGACACATAGCACGTGAGTGTCCTACTGCGCCCCGAGTAGTACAACCTCAGCGGTTAGCTTCAGGTAGAACAGCTCAGCCAGCAGCTCCAGCAGTGTCTCAGGGCAGAGGTCGAGGCAGAGGAAGAGGGTTAGCCTTTCCTTCTGAGGGTTCCTGTGGAGAAGGTCCGTCAGCTCCGGCTCGGATCTTCACTCAGGCTCAGCAAGAGGCAGACACATCAAACACAGTGGTGCCAGGTATGCTCACTTTTGAGTGTTCTGATGTGTATGTTTTTGTGAACCCTAGTGTTTCTCTTTCCTGGTTGTTTAGTGAGCCGTAGTGAGGGTGGGTTTGATGACTTCTGGGCTTAGAGTGTTCTCTTTGGGTCAGTGGACCCAAGTGTGATCCCTCTGTGGCAGAGTCAGTTTGCCGGTTCAGTTCAGTGTTAGTTAAGAGTAGATGCCTTCCAGTTGACCCTAGTGGTTCTAGATTTGACTATGTGATGTCATTCTAGTGGTGCATTGGCTAGCTAGTCGAGGTACCACCTGAGTCTGCAGAGACAAGGTAGGAGAGTTCAGAGGTTAGGATGGATCAGAGTTTGTCCTTGGAGGGGACTGAGTAGGGATGCCTAGAGGTTTGATGTCAGCCCTACAGGCTCATAGAATACTCAGGAGAGATTGTCAGAGGGTTGCTAGCTCTTGCTGAGAGTTTAGTAGTCAGGTCAGGGAACCAGCCTTAGTGTCTGTTGGGTGAGAGAGAGAGAGAGTTCTGTCAGGTTTACCATCTGTCAGGGAGATAGAGTTTGGAGTAGGAATGGTGTCTGGATCCAGAACCATTTCTTTCCTTCCCTACAGGATGGCACCTGCAGAGTAGTAGAGAGGCTTGGTAGATAAGGGTTTTATCCGACGTAGTACCTCACCCTGGAGTATTCCAATGTTGTGATGGGAAAAGAAGGATGAATCCTTGAGACTGTAACGATCGTAAGCAGTTGAACAAGGTTGCTACCAAGGACAGGTATTCCCATGCAGGATTAATGATCTATTGGAACAGCTAGTAGGAGCTGGTTGTTTTCCAAGATAGATCTGAGATCCGGGTACTACCTGTTGAGAGTTAGAGTTAGGTTTCGTTTAGTAGTGAGAAGGGAGAAGAGTTTTTAGTGGGAGCAGCGGAAGTTTGTTGAAGGTTAGAGAAGAAGCCAGTTTAGTAAAGATGAAGAGAGAAGGGCAAGGATCAGAGTGCGCAGTGGAAGCTTGTGGAGTGCAGGCGAAGGTTGGGGTATGGCTTATGGCGTCTTCTGGATTAAGAAGAAAAGTGGTGATCCGTTGTGAGTTGAAGGGTAAAGTGGCTCCAAGGTACATTGAACCCTTCGAAGTCCTGTAAAGGATTGGGGATGTATCTAAGCTAGATTTACCTATGAAGGAAGTCCATCTGGTTTTCCATGTTCCTGTATTGTGGCAGTTCATGTCAGATCCTAGTGAGGTTCATAAGGAATCAGAGGTAGAGATCTCGGGGGATCTCACCTATGTTGAGCAGCTAGTGTGGATCATGGACACACAGGTCAGGAGGTTGAGGAACAAGGATTTCCGGTGGTTATAGTTCTTTGCACTCATCACCACAGTTTGGACGTGTGCCTAGAAAACCCGGGAGTGTTTACTCCAGTGGTTCTTGCGTCTCTCTTTGGAGAGAGGTTGTAGGCTTCGTTTGCTTGCTTGCATGCTTGTTGTTTGAACATTCGGGGACGAATGTTTTTCTAAGGAGGGTAGATTGTAATACCCGGCTAGATGCCAGCATCGGAATTTTGACTTTCCGGCGGAAGTTCCGTTGGAATCTGGAGTTGAGGATGTCGGAGCCTTCTAGAAGGGTTTAAAAGAGGTTTTCAAAATGTTTTTAAGTGTTTTATGGTTTTGAGTGCAAAAGAATTGGGTTTTGAAAAAGAAAAGACCAAGGGGACAAATTGCAGGTTCGACCGCCGAAGGATAAGTTCGGCCGCCGAACATTGCATGGTTTCGCCCGCCGAAGGTGAAGTTCGACAGCCGAACATTGCATGGTTTTGCATGCAACTTAGGCCGCCGAAGGAGAGGCGGTTGGCCACCTATAAAAGCCCCGTTGACCGGAAATGGAGTGTATTTCACTCTCTTTTCGTGCAAGGGTAGGTTCATACTCTCCTTGGGGAGTTTTCATGGTTTCTCTTCAAATCTTTTAAGGTTTTCATGAGTTTTCTCCTTGTTTTGAAGAGTTGTGAACTTTGAACACGATTTTGAAGTTTGGAGACTTGTGGAGCTTGGATCTCCATATCTTCACGTTTGGGGTCACACCAACCCTTGTTCTTCAAGAGGTAAGTGTAGATCCTTAGCTTTTATGAAGTTTTAAGTGAGTTTTATGGAGGTTTATGGGTAGAGATGCATGTTTAGGGTAAAGTGGGTTTTTGGTTGATTTGTGATCAAAGCATGCTTATGTGTTTGGTTGTGTTGTTTGTTGGGGTTTTGAGGTAGTTTTGGACCCATTTGTGCCTATACTTGAGTATATGCAGGTTGTGGTTTTGTGGTTTGCATGTTTTGGGTGTTGGAAGGTTTGGGTGGCTTATTTGTGCATGAAGCTGAGTTCTGGATGAACTCAGGTTCGGCCGCCAAAGCAAGGATTCGACCGCCGAACCCCTTAGGAAGGCTGTAATGGCTGCCTAACCTTGCCCCCGAAAGTTGAGTTTTTGGCTTGAAAGCAGACTTTCGGCCGCCGAAGGAAGGTTCGGCTGCCGAAAGTGCCTGACTTTCGTCTCTGGAGAGGGACTTTCGGCTGCCGAAGGTACCGCCGAAAGTACCCGAGTTTCATCTTTGGAGAGGGGATTCGGCCGCCGAAGGTGCCGCCGAAGATGCCCTGTCCAGCTTTTCTTTGCTTGTTTTCCATGCATGCTTGAGGATGTTTTAGGGGGTTTTTGGGGAGTTGTTTATGAGTTGTTTAGAGTGTGTTTGGCACCTCATTCGAGTCCACCTGTGTAGGATCAGACCCGAGGGACCGAGGAGGCCATCAGTGTTAGCTGTTGCTGAGGCAGTCCAGCGTCTGCCAGAGGTGAGTGGAACTAAACTTAATCTTTTTAAATTGAGAAATGAAATGCTTTGAGCATGTTTCATGCACCATGAGTATGCAATAGGATGATTGCATTAGTAGTCATGAATATGATGCATTGCATTATTTATTGTTGATGTGGATGGACCAAGGCGACCTTAATAGCCCACGATCTGGTAAGTAAGGAAAGACCTGTGTGAGTCCCCTGGGGGGGGCCAGGCGCTGACAGAGGGAGTTTTGAGGTCATGTCCAATCTGAGATGTGAAATGTGTTGAACCAAGGCTGACTTGTGATATGCTGACCCTAGGAGAGTGGGTTCTATGTTTTCAGACAGTGCATGCAGGTCAAGCTTGGTAAGTGAAAGGAAGTTTATCAGTTTTTATGTTTATGTTTGATCATGTATGGGATTTATCAGGTACACAGAGTTCAGGAGAGGCTTGCTACGGGTCCCGGCGGCCTTAAGCCAATCTGGATCCTAGCGCCGGTAGCAGTTCGAGCCGTTACAGGGGGGTATCGGATTCCGGGCTGTTACAGGTTGATTGTAATACCCTGTAATACCCGGCTAGACTCCGGTATCGGAATTTCTACCGTCCGGTGGAATCTCGGATGTCGGAGACCTCTAGAAGGGTGGAACCATGCTTTCATAAAATGTTTTCATGTTTTTAATGGTTTTAAAGTATGAAATTAAATGAGTTTTTGCATGAAAATAGCATTGGAGGAAAACCCAGGTTCGGCCGCCGAAAGTCAAGTTCGGCCGCCGAACATACAAGCGTTTTGGAGGCACGTTAGGCCCCCGAAAGCATGAGTTAGGGAAGTTCAGGTTCGGCCGCCGAAAGTCAAGTTCGGCCGCCGAACATTGCATGGATGCGGAGGCACATTCGGCCCCCGAACGTGGCCTGGCCAGCCACCTATAAATGGGGCACTTAGCCGAAATGGGCGAGCTTTCTCCCATTTTCGGCCACAGCAAGCTTCCGACCTTCCCTTTGCAACTCTTGTGTTCTTCCTCCAAATCTCTCCCATTTTTCTTGAGTTTTGAACTCACATTGCAAGTTTTGAACATTTAAACCAAGTTTTGGAGCTTTGGGAACTCAGGAGCTCATTTTCGTGAATCTCCAAGTTTAGGTCGTCTCCCTCTCGATCTTCAAGAGGTAAGGGCCGATCTTATGTTTTAAGTAAGTTTTATGCTAGATCTATGAGTAGAAATGCATGTTAGGTTATATGTTGAGTTATGGGTTAATATTGATGTTTTGGTCAATGTGTGTTGATTGTGGGTGTTTGAAGTGTTGTAGTTGGGGTATTTGATATTTTGAGACCCCTAGGAACTTGTATGCATGTTTTGGTTGAGATATATGCATGATTGGTGAGTTTGGAGGCGAAAATGCACTAAGGAGCCAAGTTTCTGCCCTTTGGCAGAAACCAGGTTCGGCAGCCGAAGGCACTTTCGGCCGCCGAACATGGCTGGGGAGGCAGGTCTTTCGGCTGCCGAAGTTGCCCCCGAAAAGAGACTTTCGTCTCTGTCTGGCACTTTCGGCCGCCGAAGGTGCCGCCGAACCTACCTGAGTTTCGTCTCTGTCTGGGACTTTCGGCCGCCGAAGGTGCCGCCGAAAGTGCCCTGTTCAGCCACTCCATGCATATCTCTATGTGATATTTTCAGGATGTTTTAGGGGGTTTTTGGGGAATATATTAGAGTTATGTTTATGTATGTTTGGTCCCTCATTGGAGTCCACCTGTGTAGGTTCGGACCCGAGGAACCAAGGACCCCAGCAGTGAACCAGCTGCTACAGAGTTTGTCAGAGTCAGCCAAAGGTGAGTGGAACTAAACTTAACCTTTTAAATTAAGAAATGAAATGCTTTTATCATGCTTCATGCATCATGATCATATTATAGGTTGTTTGCATTAGAATTCACGACTATGCCGCATTGTATTGTTGTGATAGATGACAGTGGATGGACATTAGGATGATTCATTAGCCTTCTAAATACGAAGTCCTGTGGTGCCCATAATAGGGCCGGGCAATACGAAGTCCTGTGGTGCCCATAATAGGGCCGGGCAATACGAAGTCCTGTGGTGCCCATAATAGGGCCGGGCATGGAGCTGAGGGATTTTTGAATCAGTCCATCCGTGGTGTGATTTGTTTGTGCAGTGACGCATTTCATGATAGCATGTTTTAAATATTTTCTTTTATAGTTCTACTCACTGGGCATCTAGCTCACCCCTCTCCCCTAACCCCCAGGTTTGCAGGTACGGGATAGATAGAGAAGGCAAGACGAGAAAAAGTCATATGTATGTAATAGTTAGTTTGTGGACATGACAATTGTATTATGATGAAATGTAAAAATATTCAGAATGTTATGTAATGAGGTTATTGAGGATAGAGTTGTGCTTGACCATAATGTATTGTTAATCCCTTTTGTATATACATGATCTTATGTTATGATGTTTATGTAAACTAACTCAACACAGGTTGTTTTGCCTTTAAGGCATGATGAGATCCCACAGAGGGACTATGTTACGTATATGTTCAGAGTAGGCACAGGTTGAGTTAGTTGATGACAGTTTGTATGAAGAAAAGTTTTAATTTTTATGCATGTTGTTGATCATGTATGGGATTATACAGGTTTACAGGTTATATGTCAGGCTTGCTACGGGTCCCGGCGGCCTTAAGTCGACCCGGATCCTAGCGCCGGTAGCGGTCCGGATTTCCGGGGCGTTACATACCCGGCTAGACTCCGGCATCAGAATTCCTACCGTCCGGTGGAATCTTGGATGTCGGACCTTTAGAAGGGTAAAATCATGTTTTATAAAATGTTTTAATGTACTTCATGGGTTTAAACAAGAAAGAAATTAAGTTTTGAATGAACGTAGTCTTGAGAGGAAGACTCAGGTTCGGCCGCCGAACATGCATGCACTTCGGGAGTGCTTTAGGCCTCCGAAGGCATAAGTGAGGGAAGTCCAGGTTCGGCCGCCGAACCTTATGTTCGGCCGCCGAACATGGCATGCATGTGGAGGCACGTTAGGCCCCCGAAAGTGGCCTGGCCAGCCACCTATAAAAGGGTCCTCTTGTCCGAATGGGTGAGTTTTTCTCCCCATTTTCGGCCAAGGTGAGTTCTCCGCCGTCCCTCGCTGCTTTTGAGTCATTTTCTTCAAATCTTTCATGATTTTCATGAGTTTTTACCTTGTTTTGAAGATTTTTGAGCAAAGAGCAAGTTTTGAGGCTTGGGAGACTCAGGAGCTCTTTTCCTTTGGTTTCCAAGTTTAGGTCGTCTCTCTCTCGATCTTTAAGAGGTAAGAGCCGATCTTGAGCTCATTGTATGTTTTAAACAAATTTTAAGTTGATCTATGGGGTAGAAATGCATGTTTAGGTTAGTTGAACTTTGTTAGGTTTTATGTGATTATATGGACAATGTGTATTGGATAGGCATGTTTGATGTGTTTGAATTGGGGTTTAGGATAGTTTGAGACCCCTATGTTTTGATGCAAGTGTCTATGTATGATTTGAGAGAGTTGGATGCTTGATTGGAGGGTTTGGGAGGAATGTGTGCATTGAAAAGCTGGGTTTCTGCCCTTTTGGGAGAAACCAGGTTCGGCAGCCGAAAGGACTTTCGGCCGCCGAAAGGACTTTCGGCCGCCGAACCTGTCTGTGAGGCAAGCCTTTCGGCTGTCGAAACCTGCCCCCGAAAATGGACTTTCGTCTCTGGAGGGCACTTTCGGCCGCCGAAGGTGCCGCCGAACCTGCATGACTTTCGGCCGCCGAACCTGCTGCCAAAAGTGCCCTGTGCAGCCCTCCTTTGCATGTTTTCTATGATTGTTTTAAGGTGTTTTAGGGGGGGGTTTTGGGGAGTATTTTAGAGTCATGTTTATGTATGTTAGGTCCCTCATTTGAGTCCACCTGTGTAGGTTCGGACCCGAGGAACCGAGGACCCCAGCAGTGAGTTCAGTTGCTTCTGAGTCTGTTAGAGCTTCAGCCAGAGGTGAGTGGAATACCTTATTTCATTTCAAAGTAAATAAATAAATTCTGAGCATGATACACGCATCATGAATGCCATGAGATATACTAGGGTGCTTGCATTAGAATTCACGAATATGTTGCATTGCATAATATGTTATTGTTGTGGATGAATGTTGAATAATCCATTAGCCCTCACACGTTATGATATGGAAGTCCAGGTGTGCCTGCACTACGCCCCTGGCACTATGTAAGAGAAAGACCGGGTGAGCCTGCACTACGCCCCCGACACTATTGGATATGTATGTTATGCTATGGAAGTCCAGGCGTGCCTGCACTACGCCCCTGGCATGATTAGACTGTATGGAGGGTTAAATGGTGACAAGTTCATCCTTGATGTGAATTGTTTGTGCTGTGATGCATTTCATGTTATCATATGTTTTAAATACTATGTTTTACTATTCTGCTCACTGGGCGTTATAGCTCACCACTCTCCCTTAACCCCTAGGTTTGCAGGTACAGGGTAGACCAGGAGGTCAGCAGGAGTAGAGTTATGTTATTGTAATAGCTAGATGTGGACATGGATATGATGTAATGTAAAAGTATGATATAGAAATGTTATGTAATGATGCTTATGAAAGTTTAGAGTTGTGCTTGACCATAGTAATATGTTAATCCCTTTCTAGTACATGATTTTAATGTCTAATGATGATTATTGTAAACCAAACTTAATATATGTATGTTACCCCATTGGAGTATTGTTGAGGACTCCAGTGTGGGTCGATGATTATGATTATGTATAGTGCATGCACAGGTTGAGTTTGGTGATTGAATGGAAAGAAAAGTTCAAAATTTTATGTATGTTGTTGATCATGTATGGGATTAAACAGGTTCACAGGATGAATGTTTGACTTGCTACGGGTCCCGGCGGCCTTAAGCCGATCTGGATCCTAGCGCCGGTAGCGGTCCGATTTTCGGGTCGTTACATTGATAGTAAATAAAAATAAGATTAAAATTTCTCTTTTGACAGGATACTTATCTCTAATATTTATAAATAGTCAATTTAGAATAAAAGGTCTATTTAGAAAAATAAGTTATAAGATTACATCAATTTTAATTTAGAGCGAAAAAAAATTATTTTAATATGATAATAAATTATTTTTATTTTTAGTATAAAATTAATGTAAATTGTTGAATTTACGTAATCCAACTATGTTAAGGTGGATGCAGTAGTTAAAAGTATATTTTAACGGATAGGATAGCTGATGCACATGGGTTCTATATTAAAAAATTTATTTCTATGCTAATTGAACAGTCACACTGTTCCATTTACATTCTTTTTTACTTTTTAACTAAAATTAATAAAAATAAAAAAAATTAACTAAAATTGGCTATTTATATAAAGATTTAGTTAAAATAAAAATTTATCATATTATAATAGGTGGGATCTATATTAAAATATATATTTTTTACTAACTTAACAAATTTTCCAATTTGATTAAAATTGTAAAAAAAAAAATTGACTAAATTTGAAAAACTACATAGAAATTTGTCTAAAAATAATAATTTACCCTAATCTAAAGATAAAAAAATGTATTATATTATGAAAGGTATTTTGGTAATTTTATATATATTAATGAAAAGTTGAATAAACGGGTGTTAAATTTGATAGCATTAAAATGTAGGACTAAAATATTGAAATTTTAAAATATGAAGACATATACATTTTTTAAAGAACAAATTTAAACATATATATTAATTTTCGCATAATTCAAGAATTCTTTTCTTATACGTATTTACAAGCCTAAGAAATCCCCCGATTTATTAAAAAAAATCTTTTAGCCCCTGGTTTTGTTTATAATTTTGACTTAGGCTTAAAAGAATTTATATATATAAATTTATAATAAGCAACTTATATAGATAAAATTATTATTTAATCTTTATAATATAAAAAAATATGTTGTAGGCTTCTAAAATAAATAGTATTTTGTGCTAGTATTTATTTATTGTAAATTTAAAATACATTATATATATATATATATATATATATATTTCAAATTCCATTCCTTTTTCTTTTTTATGCAAAAATATGGTATTATGAAATTTTATCTTTAAATTTCATATAAGTGGCTCAGTGGTAAATTTTTATGCAAAAACATAATTTCGTACCTTATTTTAAACTCCCTTCAATAAAAGCTATTGCATTGTTTAATAATAATAATAATAATTTTTTTGTATATCATGGTAATGTTAAACATTACTATTTCTTTTTCATGGTAATGTATATCTTAATATTCCATTAAAATACGTAAAAAAAGAAATAGAAAAAAAGGTGAGAATGAATACATTCTAAATTCAGGAATCAAGAACAGTCTTACCAACAAATCTACTTGCAAGTATGATCAACGAACCTGCTAAATGACTAACACAGATAATTGGTAATTTGTCGGCACGATTAGATCATTTCAATCAAAATAATTGTTACTATTTTTTTTTTTTAACATTTCAATCAAAATAATTGTTATTATTTTTTTTATAAGGGATTTAAGAAATAAGTTGAATGTATATAACTTAAGTTTCACATTCTATCATATTGGACTGTTTTAAGAAAATTGAAGAGTTATTTTTAAAAGTCTAGTTAGAGAATTTGCATTACCACAAATAGAGGGTGCAAAATTGATCATTAGTTGTACCGGTGAAGGTGCAATTGGCAATAGCAATTTTGGAAACAGGATCTTCATTCTCATACTTCTCAAAGCTCCCTATGCTAATGCCACGACTAGGTATACATGTAATTTTTGTGATTTTTAGATTTTCGGTTTCATTACCAATAGAGATACAATCATCATCTGTACCTAATTTTGCATTAGAAATAGTCACTCCCTTTGATCACCTAATATGAATACCATCCGTATGAAGGCTATTTTCAGGTGCAGTGACTATGAAGCCTTCAAATGTTAAGTCGTCACATCCCAATATATTGACGTGAAAGTACTTGCTACTAAGAGACATTATGTTACGAACTAAGCTTTTGATAATGAATTTAAACCTTATATTTTGATGAAAAATATAAAGAAATAAAAGCAATTTAGAAAAGTTTTGGTACGTAATTACAATTTATGATTAATGTAAATTAGTAACATTTTGTTATATCATGCAAACTAAAAAAAAGTACCACTGGATGTTTCTTGCAATTTGAATCTTTATCACAAGAATCGCTTGATGAGTTGCAAAACTCACCACTTTTTCCTTATTAAATTCTGTAATACCCGGCTCGTTCAGACATCGGAATTCTTACCGTCCGGAGGAATTCGAGGTTGTCGGAGCCTTCCCTAAGGGTAAAACAAAGGTTTTAAGATGGTTTTAAGTGGTTTAAAGGTTTGATGTTAGAAAGGAATATGAGTTTTGAAGAGAAAAGACTAAGGAGGCAAAATGCAGGTTCGGCCGCCGAAGGTAATGTTCGGCCGCCGAAAGTGCCTTAGGTTTGGCTTCCGAACTCCAAGTTAGGCCGCCGAACGTTGCATGGTTTCGCATGCAGGTTAGGCTGCCGAAGGAGGGGCGGTTGACCACCTATAAAGGGCTCCTTGCTCTGGAAAAAGAGGAGGTTTCTCTCTCTTTTTGGGCTAAGGTGAGTTCATGCTTTCCTTGGGTTGATTTCATGGTTTCTCTTCAAATCTTTCAAGGTTTTCATGAGTTTTCTCCTTGAATTCAAGAGTTGTGAGCTTGGAGCAAGGAGGTGGAGCTTGGAGACTTTTGGAGCTTGGATCTCCATATCTTCAAGTTTGGGATCACACCAGCCTTTGTTCTTCAAGAGGTATGTGTTGATCCTTATGTTTTCTGATGTGTTAAACAAGTTTTATGGAGGGAGAAGGGAGTTATGCATGAGTTTTTGCATGAGTTGTGCATGTGAGGGTTTAGGGACCCTTTGTGCCTTTGTTTGTTGTTTGAGTTGTTTTTGGGGTTTTGGGCTTGTTCTAAGCCCCTATGTGTTAGTAGAAGTGTTTATTGCATGTTGAGTAAGGTTTGGGGGAAGTTGAGTATGAGGTGAGCAAGGTTCTGCCTAACTGGAGAACCCAGCTTCGGCCGCCGAAAGAGGGTTCGGCCGCCGAACGTGTTGAGGAGGTGGTTTCGGCTGCCTAAACCTGCCCCCGAAGGATTGGACTTTCGTCTCTGGAGGGAAGGTTCGGCCGCCGAAGGTGCCGCCGAAGGAAGGAGACTTTCGTCTCTGGAGTGTGGTTTGGCCCCCGAACCATGCCCCCGAAAGGGTTCGGCCGCCGAAAGAGGAGATTCGGCCGCCGAAAGTATGTGAGTTTCGGCTCTGTTCAGGACATTCGGCCGCCGAACCTGCCGCCGAAAGTGTCCTGTCCAGCCTTCTTTTGCATGCTTTATGTGATGGTTTTCAGAGGTTCAGAGGGGTTTATAGGGGATTGTTTAAGAGTGATTCTGAGTATGTTTGACACCTCATTCGAGTCCATTTGCTTCAGGATTGGACCCGAGAGAGCGAGGAGGTCATCAGAGTTAGAGAGTTCAGAGTCAGTTCAGTTTCTGCTAGAAGAGCAGAGGTGAGTAGAACGAAACTTAATCTTGTTTTTTTAACTACAGACACAGACTGTATGAGCATAGTTCATGCATCATGGATGCTATGATTTATAGTAGGGTGATTTGCATTAGAATCACGAAGTTGTTGCATTGCATATTATGTGATCAGAGATTAGGTGGACCCAGGCGACTCCAATAGCCTAAGCTTCGGCTCCTGTCATTGTGTCAGGTCAGTGTTGACAGAGGGTATTTTTGGGGTCATGTCTACCTTAGTGAGGATTGGACCAAGGCGACTTCAATAGCCCGTCGAGGGAGTTTTGGGGTCATGTCTAATCCAAGATATATTGAGATGTTTGTGTTGTGATGCATTTTCATAACGTATGAATGAACTGTTTTCAGTGTTTCTACTCACTGGGCTTTAGTAGCTCATCCCTTTCCCCTAACCCCAGTGTTGCAGGTACAGAGTAGCTGGGAAGTGAGAAGCAGCAGCGTGTCGATTGCAGTATTGAGTGTGTAATAGAATAGTGGACATGATGTATAGTAAAGAGATATTTGTAAAAGATGTACTAGATAGTCAGTTGAGTTGTATATGAGATAGAATGTGCTTTTGCCTATAGTAGTGTATGTTGATCCCTTGAGTATATGCATGTATCCTGTTTTTCACGTTTAATCAAACCAGACTGCATAGATGTTGTGGGATGATAACCCCAGTGAAGTATAACTGTGAGGGAAGATAGGGTTTAATTCCCTTGACCCAAAGACCAGTGCAGAGGAAAGACCAGGTTTGATTCCTGTGATCCATAGAAAGGCCAATAGAGAAGACCAGGTTTGATTCCTGTGACTCTATGGTAACCAAGTTAACTTATGATATGCTGACCCTTACAGAGTGGGTTCTATGTTTCAGCGCATAGTGCATGGAGGTTACTTGGTAGAGTATCACTGGTTTATTACAGATAGCCCTGAGGGCTAGTTCAGATTAGTATGTCTGAGCTTTTGGTTCATATGATTGGACCTCCAGAGAGTGTTTTACAGGTTAAGTCTGGTTGTGTTACAGACAAGTTGTAACAGTTAGTAGTCCAGTCGGATCATGTATGGGATTTGAACAGATACACAGAGTTCTAGATAGGCTTACTACGGGTCTAGGCGGCCTTAAGTCGATCTGGATCCTAGTGCCGAGCAGTTTGGGCCGTTACAAAGAGGGTACCGGTTTCCGGGCTGTTACAGATGGTATCAGAGCATAGGGCCTCTAGAGTACGGTGTGCTGAGCTAAGATGCTCAGGGATTAGAGAGATCTCACATCGGAACGAGGTTGTCGTAGAGGGCAAGCACAATAAGATAAGATCATGTCCACTAGGATAGGATGTTGCGTCCTGTCTTGATGATGTGTATGCCATGTTTATAGGCATGTGCATTTTATGATATGTTATGGATGCCTGTTGGGAAGATCCTCTAGCCCTCAGTATGCATGAGATGAGATGTATGATAGAACAGACCAGGTGTGGCTTAGTCGCCACTGGCACAGAGTAAGAGCAGTTCAGGCGAGACTGTAGTGCCCCTGGCATAGTGAGCCATAACGATGATATGGATATGTAGAGGGCTATTGGTGACCAGTTCATCCATGAGATGAGATGCTTTGCATGTGTATGGGGTTCATGTGTTATCACATGGATCATATCATGATGATATGCCCATATGATGTTATGTTTATGTGGTGCCATGGTTGAGGTGGACTCGTGTGTAACTACATGGGCCAGGTGCTGCTATGGTTTCTGTGTGTGTGCTCTTTTTCCGCAGGCAGAATGAGAGGTACTCGTTGATCCATGAGATTGACAGGAGTTTCTCTTGAGAGGAAAGGTATAGATACTTTCCCCTTGTTCTGTCAAGAGTGCAATAGTGTAGCATCAGCCGAGAGGGTACATCAAAGGACCTAGGAGGTCTTTGATGCAGTCAGAGGAGGACTGGACCCTAGAGGATGTCAGTTGATGAGCGAGGTTAGCAGAGAGAGATGTTCAGAGAAGAGATAGTAGCTAGAGGTTAGTGTGCCAGAGAGGGTACTGAGAGAGTTGCTAGGAGATGCTATGGTCTCGGGTTTTATAACCCCAGGTATAGTGAGAGTGATCTCTCATCTCTAAGTGCAACCCCTAAGAGAAGAGAAGAGTAAGAGAAAGAGTAAAGGAAGAGTAAGAGAAGAGCAAGAAGAGTAAGAAAAGTAATAGCAGGAAAGGAAGAGAAGAAAAAGAAGAGTGAGTTCAGGAGAGGTTAGAGTCCGGTCTGGGATTAGACCAGTAGTCGAGGCAGAGGAAGAGGGTCAGCCTCTTATCCCTCAGGGGTTTCCATAGAGAAGGTCCGTCAGCTTCGGCTAGGATCTTCACCCAGGCTCAACAGGAGGCAGTCGCATCAAACACAGTGGTGCCAGGTATGCTCACTTTAGAGTGTTTTGATGGGCATGTTTTTGTGAACCCTATTGTTTTTCTACTCCTGTTGCTGTGAGAGCCAGATAGGATGGGTTTGATGACTTCTAGGCGTAGAGTGAGAGTTACCTCTTTGGGTTAGCCGACCCGAGTATGATCCATCAGAGGCGGGGCATGTAGCGAGTGGATGCCTTCCAGCTGACCTTTTGGTTCTAGATTGGACTGTTAGATGTCATTCTAGTGATGGAGTGGCTAGCTACTCGTAGTGCTACCGAGTCAGTAGAGCCAAGGTAGTTAGGCTCCCAGTTTAGGATGGATTAGAGGTAGTCCCTGGGAGGGACAGAGTAGATTGCCTAGAGGTTTGATGTCAGCCCTACAGGCTCAGAGTTTGCTCAGGAGAGGTCGTGAGAGGGTTCTAGCTCCTGTGAGAGAGTTTAGTCGTTGGGTTAGGGAACCAGCCTCTGTGTCTGTTGGAGAGAGTTCTTCGACGATTGCCCAGACGAGCTGTCAGGTTTATCATCTGTCAGGGAGATAGAGTACGGAGTAGGAATGGTGTTTGGATTCAGACCCATTTCTTTCCTTCCCTACAGGATGGCACCTGCAGAGTTGAGAGCGTAGTAGAGAGCCGTTGTGAGACTTGGTAGATAAGGGTTTTATCCGACCTAGTACCTCACTCTGGAATGATCCAGAATAGTTGCGGGAAACGAAGGATGAATCCTTGAGGCTTGTAGCGACTGTAAGCAGTTGGACAAGGTCACTACCAGGGACAGGTATTCCCATTCAGGATTGATGATCTATTGGATCAGCTAGCAGGAGCTGGTCGTGTTTCCTAGATAGATCTGAGATCCGGGTACTACCTGTAGTGAGTTCAAGTTAGTATGAGTTAGTCGTGAGAAGTCAGTAGAGGAGCAGCTAGTTTAGTACAGACGAAGAGAGAAGGGCAAGGCTCAGAGTGTGCAGCGAAAGCTGTTGCTGTGTAAGAGACGTTGTGGTAGTACTGGAGGTGTCTCCTAGAGAGGGGGAGATCTCCGGAGATCTCACCTGCTTAGCTCAGTTGTGTTTACTGTGCTAGGAAGACCGAGAGTTTTCACTCCAGTAATACCGAGTCTCTTTTCTGTATGCATGTTTTAGAGCAAGAACATTCGGGGACGAATGTTTTTGTAAGGGGGGTAGATTGTAATACCCGGCTCGTTCAGACATCGGAATTCTTACCGTCCGGAGGAATTCGAGGTTGTCGGAGCCTTCCCTAAGGGTAAAACAAAGGTTTTAAGATGGTTTTAAGTGGTTTAAAGGTTTGATGTTAGAAAGGAATATGAGTTTTGAAGAGAAAAGACTAAGGAGGCAAAATGCAGGTTCGGCCGCCGAAGGTAATGTTCGGCCGCCGAAAGTGCCTTAGGTTTGGCTTCCGAACTCCAAGTTAGGCCGCCGAACGTTGCATGGTTTCGCATGCAGGTTAGGCTGCCGAAGGAGGGGCGGTTGACCACCTATAAAGGGCTCCTTGCTCTGGAAAAAGAGGAGGTTTCTCTCTCTTTTTGGGCTAAGGTGAGTTCATGCTTTCCTTGGGTTGATTTCATGGTTTCTCTTCAAATCTTTCAAGGTTTTCATGAGTTTTCTCCTTGAATTCAAGAGTTGTGAGCTTGGAGCAAGGAGGTGGAGCTTGGAGACTTTTGGAGCTTGGATCTCCATATCTTCAAGTTTGGGATCACACCAGCCTTTGTTCTTCAAGAGGTATGTGTTGATCCTTATGTTTTCTGATGTGTTAAACAAGTTTTATGGAGGGAGAAGGGAGTTATGCATGAGTTTTTGCATGAGTTGTGCATGTGAGGGTTTAGGGACCCTTTGTGCCTTTGTTTGTTGTTTGAGTTGTTTTTGGGGTTTTGGGCTTGTTCTAAGCCCCTATGTGTTAGTAGAAGTGTTTATTGCATGTTGAGTAAGGTTTGGGGGAAGTTGAGTATGAGGTGAGCAAGGTTCTGCCTAACTGGAGAACCCAGCTTCGGCCGCCGAAAGAGGGTTCGGCCGCCGAACGTGTTGAGGAGGTGGTTTCGGCTGCCTAAACCTGCCCCCGAAGGATTGGACTTTCGTCTCTGGAGGGAAGGTTCGGCCGCCGAAGGTGCCGCCGAAGGAAGGAGACTTTCGTCTCTGGAGTGTGGTTTGGCCCCCGAACCATGCCCCCGAAAGGGTTCGGCCGCCGAAAGAGGAGATTCGGCCGCCGAAAGTATGTGAGTTTCGGCTCTGTTCAGGACATTCGGCCGCCGAACCTGCCGCCGAAAGTGTCCTGTCCAGCCTTCTTTTGCATGCTTTATGTGATGGTTTTCAGAGGTTCAGAGGGGTTTATAGGGGATTGTTTAAGAGTGATTCTGAGTATGTTTGACACCTCATTCGAGTCCATTTGCTTCAGGATTGGACCCGAGAGAGCGAGGAGGTCATCAGAGTTAGAGAGTTCAGAGTCAGTTCAGTTTCTGCTAGAAGAGCAGAGGTGAGTAGAACGAAACTTAATCTTGTTTTTTTAACTACAGACACAGACTGTATGAGCATAGTTCATGCATCATGGATGCTATGATTTATAGTAGGGTGATTTGCATTAGAATCACGAAGTTGTTGCATTGCATATTATGTGATCAGAGATTAGGTGGACCCAGGCGACTCCAATAGCCTAAGCTTCGGCTCCTGTCATTGTGTCAGGTCAGTGTTGACAGAGGGTATTTTTGGGGTCATGTCTACCTTAGTGAGGATTGGACCAAGGCGACTTCAATAGCCCGTCGAGGGAGTTTTGGGGTCATGTCTAATCCAAGATATATTGAGATGTTTGTGTTGTGATGCATTTTCATAACGTATGAATGAACTGTTTTCAGTGTTTCTACTCACTGGGCTTTAGTAGCTCATCCCTTTCCCCTAACCCCAGTGTTGCAGGTACAGAGTAGCTGGGAAGTGAGAAGCAGCAGCGTGTCGATTGCAGTATTGAGTGTGTAATAGAATAGTGGACATGATGTATAGTAAAGAGATATTTGTAAAAGATGTACTAGATAGTCAGTTGAGTTGTATATGAGATAGAATGTGCTTTTGCCTATAGTAGTGTATGTTGATCCCTTGAGTATATGCATGTATCCTGTTTTTCACGTTTAATCAAACCAGACTGCATAGATGTTGTGGGATGATAACCCCAGTGAAGTATAACTGTGAGGGAAGATAGGGTTTAATTCCCTTGACCCAAAGACCAGTGCAGAGGAAAGACCAGGTTTGATTCCTGTGATCCATAGAAAGGCCAATAGAGAAGACCAGGTTTGATTCCTGTGACTCTATGGTAACCAAGTTAACTTATGATATGCTGACCCTTACAGAGTGGGTTCTATGTTTCAGCGCATAGTGCATGGAGGTTACTTGGTAGAGTATCACTGGTTTATTACAGATAGCCCTGAGGGCTAGTTCAGATTAGTATGTCTGAGCTTTTGGTTCATATGATTGGACCTCCAGAGAGTGTTTTACAGGTTAAGTCTGGTTGTGTTACAGACAAGTTGTAACAGTTAGTAGTCCAGTCGGATCATGTATGGGATTTGAACAGATACACAGAGTTCTAGATAGGCTTACTACGGGTCTAGGCGGCCTTAAGTCGATCTGGATCCTAGTGCCGAGCAGTTTGGGCCGTTACAAAGAGGGTACCGGTTTCCGGGCTGTTACAAATTCTATCATTTTGCTATGATTTTGATATAAATAATTAAATTTTACTTGGAATTTTATTTTAGACAGGTTTTTGAACGAAAATTAAGAAAAGAAATGAAAAGAGGCTGAATTGAAAGATTTTCGGACTGGGAGGTTACAACCTTGGGTAAGCCTGTAGCCCAAGGCGACAGACAGCTCCAGATTTAAAAAATTGCCACCTCAGCCCTATTTTACCATTTAAGGAAGGATAAGATCAGGTTGGATCAAACACAATCAGATTATGATAGGGATAAGATAAGAGTAGTAGAGTTTATTTTAAATTATAAAATTTTATCTTTTTTTGCCTATATAAATGCTCCTAGAATTAAACCTAGGTATCACATATTTTTCCCTCTCTTCCTTCTCTCCTCTCTTACCCCCCCCCTCTCTTCTTCTCCATCTTCTTCTTTTCTTTTTCTTCTTCTTTTCTTCTTCTTTTCTTTAGTTTTTACAATTTTATTAAGGTCCATAGAGGTTAAACAATTATTTTCCGTTGAAGGTTAATTTAAATTGAAGTTTTATTCAAGTTGTGAAGTTATGTGCTTCAATTCTTGTAACATCTTGAAACCCATAATCAGGAATAGTGACATGACTAGGTATGAGTTAGGTTATTTCATTATTAGAGTAAGTGACATTAGGGGAGGTGCTAGCTTATCCCGAGTTACTTAGGGGAGCTATTAGCATAACTTTAAGTTGTTAATAATTGAATCATAGAAAACTCAAATAAAGAAACAAACATATCCAGAAATAAAGTAGACATGGTGATTCGCAAGTCGGAAACGAGTCACTTGGGGGAGGTGATTATAGTTTCCCGACATGCTTGCTTCAGGTGCTTGTTAAAATCCGTCATGCTTGCTTAAGTGAAAAGGACTTCTAAAGTCTAAAAGTATAATTTAGTAGGTCAATCTATGAATATTGAAAGTTTGAAAACTACATTGAAACATGGTAATGAGTTTAGTAGGTTAAAGTGTGAATATGGAAAGTTTAAAGACA
Source organism: Manihot esculenta (assembly GCF_001659605.2). Classification (NCBI taxonomy): domain Eukaryota; kingdom Viridiplantae; phylum Streptophyta; class Magnoliopsida; order Malpighiales; family Euphorbiaceae; genus Manihot; species Manihot esculenta. Next base: position 19,761,874 of record NC_035167.2, read on the forward strand.
AAATTTAGTTTAGTCCTTCATGTTTTCCACCCCTTCACCTAAACCCTCTATGTTGCACCTAACTAATCATTAAAGAAATGACAAAACAAAATTAAAAAAGGGGTTGTGTTCTTCCTTTCTTCATTTTGCCGTAGGTCTCTACATTTTCAAGAAAAAAACTTTGCTTTTCTTTTTCCCACTAAAGCCAAGCCAAACTCTCACTCAATCAACTTCTTTCTTTAATCAAAATTCATCTAAGATCAATAGGTAAAGAAAGAGCCATATATTGAAAGAATTGAAGAAGAAAAGTTTAGAGTTCCATATGTACCAAGCTTGAAAATCAAAGGTGAGCTTAGAAATGTGTAGGAAATAGCATCTTATTTTTTCATGCATGAATTTGAATTATAAAGATTTAATTTTCAATTTATTCAATCCTTACTTAAGATATACATTGGACTAGGTGAAGGAACATCAAAGGGAAATGAGATAGCTAGAGAGTAGAAGTGAAAAAGAAAGAGAAATTCAATAAAGGTTTGGTGTTTGTATGATTTTATGTTTTCCTTTGATGTTATCATGAATATGTGAAATTAGGGATTAATTTTACTTGCTGAAAATGTTGATTTGATTGTATAAATATGTTATATGAAAGTTAAAATGGTGTTTGAAAGGCGTAAAGTAAAAAAACCTAACATGAGAGCTAAAAGTACAACTTGGCAGGATAGGTTTTAACAGGGCAGCATGTGTTAGTAACTTCATAACTTATTATGTAATTATTGAAATTAGACCTAAAATATACCAAATAAAAGCTGAGACAAAGAGCTAAAAGTTTCATGAATTGACTAAATTATGAATCTATAAGTAAAATGATGTAAATTGCAAGTGAACTTAAACTGGACACAGTGATAGTATATCCAGAACAAAGTGTATTGATTATACCATAACTAATTATGTACTCAGTGAAATTTGTTAATAACAGTGCCAAATGAAACTATACCTAAAAAGTTTTAGAAGACACTTAAGCTTGAATTTGCATGAAAATGCATGAATCCTATATGTTTTGTGATACTATAAACAAGTACTAATACTAGACTGATTAAGACCTTATTGAGCAGCTTGTAAAGAAAAATTCATAACTTAAGTTAGGCTGATCAAATTTGCATGAATATACCTTGTTGGAAAGATAAGACATAAATACACAGTTGTTATGAAGAAACTTAAGTGAAATTGTAAATTTAAACTGCTTGAAAAGCTGATGCAAGATATGGCAGAATGCAGTTCTCTTAAATTGGAATGCATAAAAATTGACATGTTTGCTTAATCGGTACAAATTATGCACATGCTTGCTTAGGTGCTTGAAAATCCGTCATGCTTTCTTGAGTAATAACTTCTATATGTAAATGATGATTTGAGTAAGGATAAGATCAGTTTGAAAGTTGGATGAAATATAATTAGAGGTTATGAATATGGAAAGTTTAAAGACAAAATTTAGTTTAGTCCTTTATGTTTTCCACCCCTTCACCTAAACCGTCTATGGTGCACCTAAATAAGCATTAAAGAAATGACAAAACAAATTTAAAAAAGGGGTTGTGTTCTTCCTTTCTTCATTTTGCCGTAGGTCTCTACATTTTCAAGAAAAAAACTTTGCTTTTCTTTTTCCCACTAAAGCCAAGCCAAAGTCTCACTCAATCAACTTCTTTCTTTAACCAAAATTCATCTAAGATCAATGGGTAAAGAAAGAGCCATATATTGAAAGAATTGAAGAAGAAAAGTTTAGAATTCCATATGCACCAAGCTTGAAAATCAAAGGTGAGCTTAGAAATGTGTAGGAAATAGCATCTTATTTCTTCATGCATGAATTTGAATTATAAAGATTTAATTTTCAATTTATTCAATCCTTACTTAAGATATACATTGGACTAGGTGAAGGAACATCAAAGGGAAATGAGATAGCTAGAGAGTAGAAGTGAAAAAGAAAGAGAAATTCAATAAAGGTTTGGTGTTTGTATGATTTTATGTTTTCCTTTGATGTTATCATGAATATGTGAAATTAGGGATTAATTTTACTTGCTGAAAATGTTGATTTGATTGTATAAATATGTTATATGAAAGTTAAAATGGTGTTTGAAAGGCGTAAAGTAAAAAAACCTAACATGAGAGCTAAAAGTACAACCTGGCAGGATAGGTTTTAACAGGGCAGCATGTGTTAGTAACTTCATAACTTATTATGTAATTATTGAAATTAGACCTAAAATATACCAAATAAAAGCTGAGACAAAGAGCTAAAAGTTTCATGAATTGACTAAATTATGAATCTATAAGTAAAATGATGTAAATTGCAAGTGAACTTAAACTGGACACAGTGATAGTATATCCAGAACAAAGTGTATTGATTATACCATAACTAATTATGTACTCAGTGAAATTTGTTAATAACAGTGCCAAATGAAACTATACCTAAAAATTTTTAGAAGACACTTAAGCTTGAATTTGCATGAAAATGCATGAATCCTATATGTTTTGTGATACTATAAACAAGTACTAATACTAGACTGATTAAGACCTTATTGAGCAGCTTGTAAAGAAAAATTCATAACTTAAGCTAGGCTGATCAAATTTGCATGAATATACCTTGTTGGAAATATAAGACATAAATACACAGTTGTTATGAAGAAACTTAAGTGAAATTGTAAATTTAAACTGCTTGAAAAGCTGATGCAAGATATGGCAGAATGCAGTTCTCTTAAATTGGAATGCATAAAAATTGACATGTTTGCTTAATCGGTACAAATTATGCACGTGCTTGCTTATCGTACTTGATTTTCACACATGCTTTCTTGATAATAACTCCTATATGTGCATGATGATTTGAGTAAGGATAAGATCAGTTTCAAGTTGGATCAAACATAATCAGATTATGATAGGGATAAGATAAGAGTAGTAGAGTTTATTTTAAATTATTAAATTTTATCTTCTTTTGCCTATATAAAGGCTCCTAGAATTAAACCTAAGCATCACATATTTTTCCCTCTCTCCCTCCTCTCCTCTCTTGCCACCGCCCCTCTCTCTTCTTCTCCATCATCTTCTTTTCTTTTTCTTCTTATTTTCTTCTTCTTTTCTTTAGTTTTTACAATTTTATTATGGTTCTTAGAGACTAAACAATTATTTTCAGTTGTAGGTTAATTTGAATTGAGATTTTATTCAAGTTGTGAGGTTATGTGTTTCAATTATTTTTATCTTATTTCTATTTTATGTTAATTTCTGAATCCAAGGAACACCACCTCCATTATAATTTTTCTTGAGAATTCAAAGGGCCCATCGAATCTCTTGGGAAGACAACATATTGTTAACTAATCCAATTAAATCCGTAATAGCTTAATTGGGTTAATAACATGTAGCAATTAACATATTAGTTTATATTAAGGAATTAATAGATTTAATTTAAATAAAACGTGTGTTTTTATTGATCAAATTTAGGTTCTTCTCTCTCAATACAGTTGACTAATTAAATCTACACACATGTTGGAGTTATTGACGTGAAAGTCGTCACATCCCAATATATTGACGTGAAAGTACTTGCTACTAAGAGAGATTATGTTACGAACTAAGCTTTTGATAATGAATTTAAACCTTATATTTTGATAAAAAATATAAAGCAATAAAAGCAATTTAGAAAAGTTTTGGTACGTAATTACAATTTATGATTAATGTAAATTAGTAACATTTTGTTATATCATGCAAACTAAAAAAAAGTACCACTGGATGTTTCTTGCAATTTGAATCTTTATCACAAGAATCGCTTGATGAGTTGCAAAACTCACCACTTTTTCCTTATTAAATTCTATCATTTTGCTATGATTTTGATATAAATAATTAAATTTTACTTGGAATTTTATTTTAGACAGGTTTTTGAACGAAAATTAAGAAAAGAAATGAAAAGAGGCTGAATTGAAAGATTTTCGGACTGGGAGGTTACAACCTTGGGTAAGCCTGTAGCCCAAGGCGACAGACAGCTCCAGATTTAAAAAATTGCCACCTCAGCCCTATTTTACCATTTAAGGAAGGATAAGATCAGTTTCAGGTTGGATCAAACACAATCAGATTATGATAGGGATAAGATATGAGTAGTAGAGTTTATTTTAAATTATTAAATTTTATCTTTTTTTGCCTATATAAATGCTCCTAGAATTAAACCTAGGTATAACATATTTTTCCCTCTCTTCCTTCTCTCCTCTCTTACCCTCCCCTCTCTTCTTCTCCATCTTCTTCTTTTCTTTTTCTTCTTCTTTTCTTTAGTTTTTACAATTTTATTAAGGTCCATAGAGGTTAAACAATTATTTTCCGTTGAAGGTTAATTTAAATTGAAGTTTTATTCAAGTTGTGAAGTTATGTGCTTCAATTCTTGTAATATCTTGAAACCCATAATCAGGAATAGTGACATGACTAGGTATGAGTTAGGTTATTTCATTATTAGAGTAAGTGACATTAGGGGAGGTGCTAGCTTATCCCGAGTTACTTAGGGGAGCTATTAGCATAACTTTAAGTTGTTAATAATTGAATCATAGAAAACTCAAATAAAGAAACAGACATATCCAGAAATAAAGTAGACAGTGTGATTCGCAAGTTGGAAACGAGTCACTTGGGGGAGGTGATTATAGTTTCCCGACATGCTTGCTTCAGGTGCTTGTTAAAATCCGTCATGCTTGCTTAAGTGAAAAGGACTTCTAAAGTCTAAAAGTATAATTTAGTAGCTCAATCTATGCATATTGAAAGTTTGAAAACTACATTGAAATATGGTAATGAGTTTAGTAGGTTAAAGTGTGAATATGGAAAGTTTAAAGACAAAATTTAGTTTAGTCCTTCATGTTTTCCACCCCTTCACCTAAACCCTCTATGTTGCACCTAAATAAGCATTAAAGAAATGACAAAACAAAATTAAAAAAGGGGTTGTGTTCTTCCTTTCTTCATTTTGCCGCAGGTCTCTACATTTACAAGAAAAAAACTTTGCTTTTCTTTTTCCCACTAAAGCCAAGCCAAAGTCTCACTCAATCAACTTCTTTCTTTAACCAAAATTCATCTAAGATCAATGGGTAAAGAAAGAGCCATATATTGAAAGAATTGAAGAAGAAAAGTTTAGAATTCCATATGCACCAAGCTTGAAAATCAAAGGTGAGCTTAGAAATGTGTAGGAAATAGCATCTTATTTCTTCATGCATGAATTTGAATTATAAAGATTTAATTTTCAATTTATTCAATCCTTACTTAAGATATACATTGGACTAGGTGAAGGAACATCAAAGGGAAATGAGATAGCTAGAGAGTAGAAGTGAAAAAGAAAGAGAAATTCAATAAAGGTTTGGTGTTTGTATGATTTTATGTTTTCCTTTGATGTTATCATGAATATGTGAAATTAGGGATTAATTTTACTTGCTGAAAATGTTGATTTGATTGTATAAATATGTTATATGAAAGTTAAAATGGTGTTTGAAAGGCATAAAGTAAAAAAACCTAACATGAGAGCTAAAAGTACAACTTGGCAGGATAGGTTTTAACAGGGCAGCATGTGTTAGTAACTTCATAACTTATTATATAGTTATTGAAATTAGACCTAAAATATACCAAATAAAAGCTGAGACAAAGAGCTAAAAGTTTCATGAATTGACTAAATTATGAATCTATAGGTAAAATGATGTAAATTGCAAGTGAACTTAAACTGGACACAGTGATAGTATATCCGGAACAAAGTGTATTGATTATACCATAACTAATTATGTACTCAGTGAAATTTATTAATAACAGTGCCAAATGAAACTTAATAAGTATACCTAAAAATTTTTAGAAGACACTTAAGCTTGAATTTGCATGAAAATGCATGAATCCTATATGTTTTGTGATACTATAAACAAGTACTAATACTAGACTGATTAAGACCTTATTGAGCAGCTTGTAAAGAAAAATTCATAACTTAAGCTAGGCTGATCAAATTTGCATGAATATACCTTGTTGGAAAGATAAGACATAAATACACAATTGTTATGAAGAAACTTAAGTGAAATTGTAAATTTAAACTGCTTGAAAAGCTGATGCAAGATATAGCAGAATGCAGTTCTCTTAAATTGGAATGCATAAAAATTGACATGTTTGCTTAATCGGTACAAATTATGCACGTGTTTGCTTATCGTACTTGATTTTCACACATGCTTGCTTGATAATAACTCCTATATATGCATGATGATTTGAGTAAGGATAAGATCAGTTTCAAGTTGGATCAAACATAATCAGATTATGATAGGGATAAGATAAGAGTAGTAGAGTTTATTTTAAATTATTAAATTTTATCTTCTTTTGCCTATATAAAGGCTCCTAGAATTAAACCTAAGCATCACATATTTTTCCCTCTCTCCCTCCTCTCCTCTCTTGCCGCCGCCCCCCTCTCTTCTTCTCCATCATCTTCTTTTCTTTTTCTTCTTATTTTCTTCTTCTTTTCTTTTGTTTTTACAATTTTATTATGGTTCTTAGAGACTAAACAATTATTTTCAGTTGTAGGTTAATTTGAATTGAGATTTTATTCAAGTTGTGAGGTTATGTGTTTCAATTATTTTTATCTTATTTCTATTTTATGTTAATTTCTGAATCCAAGGAACACCACCTCCCTTATTGTTTTCTTGAGAATTCAAAGGGCCCATCGAATCTCTTGGGAAGACAACATATTATTAACTAATCCAATTAAATCCGTAATAGCTTAATTGGGTTAATAACATGTAGCAATTAACATATTAGTTTATATTAAGGAATTAATATATTTAATTTAAATAAAACGTGTGTTTTTATTGATCAAATTTAGGTTCTTCTCTCTCAAGTTGACTAATTAAATCTACACACATGTTGGAGTTATTAGTTGACTCGCGGTTGTCGAAGCCGGTTAAAAATAACCTCTACGGTTATCAACAATTTTACAACTGCAGATAGTGGTAAAGGATCGAATCCACAGAGAATTGAATACTTATCTATTTTTCCCAACAAGATCAAGAGATTCAACTGAAAGCACAACTGAAAGTAGAATAAAAGTAAAGTGCAATAAAGTAAAAAAGGGGGGTTTTGAGAATGACTTGACTAACAACTATTGAAAGCAATTAAAACAGCAAGTAACTAAAATAGAAGAGGAAATCAATATGAGAAAGGTCTAGTTGAAGATATGGATCCTCCTTGGTTGCTTGGATTGATCATTGAAACTTATGTTCTCTTGATTCATTCAATAGATTAGTTATGGAGGTGGAAAACGCTTCTCACCACCATGTCTCTCCTTATGATTAAATTAATTAGGGAACGTCCTCTAATCAATTACTAATTAAGAAATTGCCAAGGAACGTTCTTGGGCCTTAGGCATCAAAACAATTGTCAATTGCATAAAGAATTAGAGAGATCCAATCCTAGCTACTCCAAACGCATGAAGATGATGCTAGATCATACAATTCCTTAGTTTTTACACCAAGTGTTCTTAGGTCAGAATATTTCCAGCAATTACGGACTAACAAATATCCCAACTAACAATCAATTAACTTTGCAATCAAGAATCAAGTGGCCAATTTGATCAAAACAACAAAGCAATCTTAGAATTAAGCACACAATTGCATGAATATTAAACAAACCAAAAGACAAATAGTTTATATTCAGATCTCACAATCCATAAAACAACCTTAGTTTCAACCAATCCTCAACTAGAATTAAGGGTTTCAGCCACTCATCGCTGAACCAAAATAGAAAAATAGAAGAAGAGAAGAAGGAAGGAGGACCGGCGGCGGCAAAGGTGGAGGAGGAGCGGCGGCCGAACCTTGTAGGAGTGGTGGTGATTGAATTCTTGAAATCTGCTACTTCTTGTCTTCATAAGGCCTTTAAATATGTCTTGGGAGGTTGCCTAGGGTTTCTTGGGTGTCCATGCATCTTTTGGAGGTTGCCTAAAGTGCCCTTGGTCTAATATGTGCCTTTTATGTGCATGTGTGAAGTTGCAAGGACTTTTTGGTCTTTTAATTGCTGGCCAAGTGTGTCCAAGAAGTTTCCTTCACATTGTTCTTGCCACCCATACACTAAAGAGGAAGGTGGAGCCTTCTTTTGAATTTTGAATGTGCATGGCATGAAGTGGGGGACTTTTGGCTGCCTAAACTTATTTTCGGAAGCTGGACTTTCGGCTCTGGAGCAAACTTTCGGCCACCGAAGGTGCCGCCGAAGATGGGTGACTTTCGGCTCTGGACGAGACTTTCGGCCGCCAAAGGTGCTTCCGAAGGTAGGTGAGTTTCGGTTTTGGACGAGCCTTTCGGCCGCCGAAGGTGCTTCCAAAGGTGGCTTTTCCAGATTTGGCACTTTTTGGCAGTTTTAAGAGCATTTTCTCTTGATTGTCTCCTTACACCTAATATCTGCAAAACATGATTAAAACCACAAAATTAGGTAGAAAAGGTGTAAATAAACATCAATAAGATCATGATAATATGGACTAAAATATGCTCTATCAAATACCCCCACACTTAGCTTTTTGCTTGTCCTCAAGCAAATAAACATAGTCAAATAAGCTTTCTTTGCTCTAGATCCTTATTTCCACTTAAGCTCTTACTCAAGACACCTATTTTGAATCATTGCAGTGAAGAATATATGCATGAAGATTACTTACCTTCTTTCCTTGTTTCCCTTTGCTTACCATGGCTAGGATTTATTTTCCTCAAGAGAGACCATACATGCACATTTTTGTTAAGACTTTTTCTAGCTTTCAGAGTGATTTGCCCTTACCTTGAAGTACTTTATTCAGGCTTTTGCACTTAGATTTTCCTTGAAAAAGTCACCAACCTTTTGACGTGAAGGTACATATTTGTGATACTCACCCCCAGTTACTCAGTTGGTCACCTTTCCAAGTGGCTACTAGCTTTGTTCTTAGTCTTTTGACCATTGGAACAGTTTTTGATTTGTGCTTTTAAGGTCTTTGCCTTTGCTGAATTTTCTTTCTTTCAATGATTTGGGCAAATCAACACCAATTGCTAAATCAAGTCATGTTAAGTTCATTCACACAATTTTCAATTTATTCTCTCTAATGAGTGTCATCAATATATTTTTCACCATGGCAAACTCAAAGATTCAATTCAAAAGGAAATTCTCAAACATGAATACAACTCACTGCAATTGATTCAACATAAGTTTAAAGAGTCATCACATCAATGGGGTCATGGAAAGAAAAACCCATCCAACATAGTTCATTAGTTTGAGAAGAGCAAAACAAAAAGAAGAAGAAGGTTGTGGTTGTATGTGTTTTACTGAAAGCAAAAACAAACTAAAATGAAAAAATTTCAACACTGTGGCTCTTTAGAGCAAGCTTAACGCAAAGCTGAAAAAAGGAAAAATTTTCGAAATCTGAAAGTAATGTAAAGTCGCAGAAGAAGAAAGGAAGAAGAAGAGAAGAAGAAGAGGAGAAGGAGAGAAGAAGAGATATGCACCCCCACACTTAAATCATGCATTGTCCTCAATGTATAAGAAACATAAAAGAACAAAGGAAACTGAGTACTCCCCTGGGGTGTGGTGCATGGTGCAATTCACTTAGGCTGAATGAGTGACGAAAAGATGTTCGTCTGGGAACTCTTCTTTGATTGGACAAGGTGTAGAGCTAGATGGAAGCCGGCTGAGGTAGTCAGCTACAATATTTTCTTTCCCTTTCTTGTCTCTTATTTCCAAATCAAACTCTTGTAGGAGAAGAATCTACCTAATGAGTCTTGGTTTGGCTTCCTTTTTCTTGATCAGATATCACAAAGCTGCATGGTCAGAATAAATAATGACTTTAGTTCCCAAAAGATATGGTCTGAATTTCTCTAAGGCAAACACAATAGCTAGGAGCTCTTTTTCTATTGTTGTGTAGTTGCTTTGTGTGGCATCCAAGGTGCAAGAGGCATAGTGAATGACGTGGGGTGAATTTCCCACACGTTGCCCCAAGACTGCTCCTACAGCATGGTTGCTTGCATCACACATGATTTCATAGGGCAAGTTCCAATTAGGTGCCTGAATAATTGGGGCAGTTATAAGCAATTCTTTAATCAAATCAAATGCCCTTTTGCAATCTGCATCAAAATCAAACGTAACATCTTGTTGAAGCAATTTACGTAATGGCTATGTGATTTTGGAAAAGTCTTTTATGAATCTTCTGTAGAATCCTGCATGTCCAAGGAAGGAACAGATGTCTTTGACATTTGTAAGGTAAGGCTGATTTTTAATTGTGTCTACCTTGGCCTTGTCCACTTCAATCCCTTTAGCTGAAACAACATGTCCTAAAACCATACCTTGATTAACCATAAAGTGACATTTTTCATAATTAAGCACAAGGTTAGATTCAAGACATCTCTGTAGGATCTTTTATAAATTAGCAAGGCATTCCTCAAAAGAGTTACCATGTACAGTGAAATCATCCATGAATACTTCAATTGTCTTACCCACATAGTCAGAGAATATGCTCATCATGCATCGCTGAAAGGTGGCAGGTGCATTGCATAGTCCAAATGACATCCTTCTGAAGGCAAAAGTGCCAAAAGGACAAGTGAAGGTGGTCTTCTCTTGGTCCACCGGAGCAACTGGAATTTGATAAAAACCTGAATAACCATCAAGACAACAATAATGAGACTTACCTGCAAGCCTTTCTAGCATCTGATCAATGAATGGTAGTGGGAAGTGGTCTTTCCTTGTTGCAGAATTTAGCTTTCTGTAGTCCATGCATACTCTCCATCCATTCTAACTCTAGTGGGGACAAGTTCTCCTTCAGCATTTGGAACAATGGTAATTCTAGTTTTCTTTGGAACTACATGCACAGGACTTACCCATTTGCTATCAGAGATTGGGTATATGATACCAGCATCAAGGAGCTTGACTATTTCTTTCTTCACTACCTCCATCATAGGTGGATTCAGTCTTCTTTGAGCATCTCTGACTGGCTTGCATTCATCCTCCATGTGTATTCTATGCATGCATATGGAAGGAGAAATACCTTTGATGTCATCTATGGTCCACCCTATGGCTCCTTTATGTTTTCGTAGTACTTTCAAGAGGCTTGCTTCTTCATGTTGGCTTAATTCATTGGACACTATTACTGGTAGTGTCTTGTCAGCTCCCAAGTACATGTATTTCAGATGGTCTGGAAGAGGCTTCAGATCTGATTCTGGTACTTTCTGACTTGATTGCAAAGGCGGGCTGGAAGAGCTTTCTTGCGTCGGAGGCTGTGGAGCAAGGTTCGGCAGCCGAAGGATGTCTGTATTCGGCGACCGAAACGTTTCAGTCTGTGCAGGTTCATTCTGAAGTGGAGCAACAGAAATCGGTGTCTGAAGGACGGTTACATTCGGCGGCCGAAAGGGGTCTGGATTCGGCAGCCAAAGGTCTTCAATCTACGCAACATCCATCTGTTGGATGCTACAGACTGTTTCCTTGAGTTTTGGCTCTTTCTGGCTCTCAATCTGTACTTGATTAATATCTCTGCAGAAATCACTATTAAGAATATTATCTTGATTTTCATTAAAAATCTCCTGGCTCAAACAGTCAACAATATCAAGACCATAAACAGGGGACATATCATGTGGATATTTCATGGCATCATAGACATTAAACTTAATTACTTCTCCTTCAAACTCCATTGTCAAAGTATCATCATGCACATCAATTTTAGTTCTAGCAGTACTCAAGAAAGGTCGTCCAAGAAGGATATCAGAACTAGCATTGCAACTATCTTCCTTAGTATCAATCACATAAAAATCAGCAAGAAAGACAAGTTCATCTACTTGGATTAACACATCTTCTAGAACACTTATGGGATATACCACAGATCTATCAGCTAATTGAATCACAACTTTTATGTCTTTCGGTGCACATGCATTCAGAGATTTATAGATGGAAAGAGGCATGACATTTATAGATGCACCAAGATCACACATGGCTTTCTTGATTCTAATATTCCCTATCTTACAAGAAAATGCAAACATACCTTTGTGTTTGCATTTAGTAGGGAGTTCTCTTTTAATCACAACAGTAACAACTTCACCTACACTTACTTTCTCTCTTGCAGCTAGCTTTCTTCTATTGGTACACAACTCTTTCAGAAATTTTGCGTACCTGGGAATCTGCTTAACAGCATCTAGCAGTGGTATGTTGATTTCCACTTTTCTGAAAGTCTCAAGAATCTCCTTTTCTTCTTTTTCTTTTTGTGTTCTTTCAAATCTTTTTGGAAAAGGAGGTGGAATGTGAAAATGTACCTTTGGATCAGTCTTTTACATAAGAGGTGCTGCGGATGCTTGCCCTTGCGCAACTAGCTCTTCAAAATGCGCTGGAAAGGCTTCTAGATCAATTGGTTCTTGCGCAACTTGCTTTTCTTGCTCATAACTAGCATCTTGAAGCTCTTTTCCACTTCTCAAAGTGATGGTACTCACATTCTGTCTAGGATTAGTTTCAGTTTGAGAAGGGAACTTACCTTGGGTCTCAACTTTGTTCATGAATACGGTTACTTGTCCCATCTGTTGTTGGAGACTCTGTATAGTGTTTGTAAGTGTCTTCATCATCTTTTCAAGGTTCTGATTGGAACTTGAAGGTGCTGGTTGGGCTTGATTTCTGTGGTAGTTCTGATGATTCTGATTGTTGTTGGCCCTTCCGTAGCTGAAATTAGGGTGGTCTCTCCAACCTAGATTGTATGTGTTTGAATATGGATCATGTCTAGGCTGGTTGTTGTACCCTCCAATGGCATTAACTTGCTGGTTGTCTTCTTGAAGAGTAGGACATTAATCAGTTGGATGTCCTACATATGAACAAATACCATATGACCTAGGTGGCTGGGCTGCTTGCATTTGTTGAACCAGTCCTATGGCAAAGTCTTTCATAACTGCTGTTAGTTCAGAAATAGTAGGTGAACTTACCTCGTTGACTCCTCTTTACATTTGCTTTTCTTCCCCATATTGCCTAGATGAAGCTGCAAGTGTAGAAATCAACTCTCGCATCTCCCTAGGTGTTTTGTCTGCAATGGATTCTCCACAAGCTACATCTATGAATCTTCTTTCTGATGAGAGCAATCCTCTGTAGAAGAACTGTATGAGGGACCTGTCTGACATATCATGTTGTGGACAACCTGTACATAGTCTTTCAAACCTTTCCCAATAGTCATATAAATCCTCAGTTGGTTTCTGTCTTATGCTAGTGATTTCTCTTATTATGCCAATTGACTTAGATGTTGGGAAGTATTTATTTAAAAAGGTTTGGACCATATCATCCCAAGAAGTTATAGATCTAGGTGGCAAATAAAATAACCAATCCTTAGCAAAGTCATCTAATGAAAAGGGAAAAGCTCTTAGTTTGACATGATCTTCAGAGATACCTTGAGGCCTCATAGATGAACAAACAATGTTAAACTCTTTCAAGTGCTTGTGTGGATTTTCATTTTGCAAACCTCTAAATTTAAGAAGAAGATGAATCAAACCTGTTTTCAGTTCAAAGGGAACTGTCAGAGGTGGATAGGTGATGCAAAGTGGTGCTTGATCACCTACAGGTGTTGCTAACTCTCTCATGGTTCTTTCTCTTGGCATCTGTGGTCTCATGGCTGGATTTTCTTGAATTATTTGGTTCTGGATAGCATGTCCATTAGGGGCAGCAGCTTGTGCATTAGGTTCTGCCATTGGTGCAAAATTCGGTTGCAGGGGCAAGGAAGGTTCGGCGGCCGAATGTTGGGCAGAATGCTCGGCAGCTTGCTTTCCTAATCTTCTGAGGGTGCGTTCAATTTCTGGATCAAAGGGTAGAGTGTCCCTGTGTTCAGATCTGGTCATGAAAGAAAAATAAACAAGTAAAATCAATTCCCTGGCAACGGCGCCAATTTTTGACTCGTGGTTGTCGAAACCGGTCAAAAATAACCTCTACGGTTATCAACAATTTTACAACTGCAGATAGTGGTAAAGGATCAAATCCACAAAGAATTGAATACTTATCTATTTTTCCCAACAAGATCAAGAGATTCAACTGAAAGCACAACTGAAAGCAGAATAAAAGTAAAGTGCAATAAAGTAAAAAAGGGGGGGTTTTGAGAATGATTTGACTAACAACTATTGAAAGCAATTAAAACAGCAAGTAACTAAAATAGAAGAGGAAATCAATATGAGAAAGGTCTAGTTGAAGATATGGATCCACCTTGGTTGCTTGGATTGATCATTGAAACTTATATTCTCTTGATTCATTCAATAGATTAGTTATGGAGGTGGAAAACGCTTCTCACCACCATGTATCTCCTTATGATTAAATTAATTAGGGAACGTCCTCTAATCAATTACTAATTAACAAATTGCCAAGGAACATTCTTGGGCCTTAGGCATCAAAACAATTGTCAATTGCATAAAGAATTAGAGAGATCCAATCCTAGCTACTCCAAACGCATGAAGATGATGCTAGATCATATAATTCCTTAGTTTTTACACCAAGTGTTCTTAGGTCAGAATATTTCCAGCAATTACGGACTAACAAATATCCCAACTAACAATCAATTAACTTTGCAATCAAGAATCAAGAGGCCAATTTGATCAAAACAACAAAGCAATCTTAGAATTAAGCACACAATTGCATGAATATTGAACAAACCAAAAGACAAATAGTTTATGTTCAGATCTCACAATCCATAAAACAACCTTAGTTTCAACCAATCCTCAACTAGAATTAAGGGTTTCAGCCACTCATGGCTGAACCAAAACAGAAAAATAAAAGAAGAGAAGAAGGAAGGAGGAGCGGCGGCGGCAAAGGTGGAAGAGGAGCGGCGGCCGAACCTTGTAGGAGTGGTGGTGATTGAATTCTTGAAATCTGCCACTTCTTGTCTTCATAAGGCCTTTAAATATGTCTTGGGAGGTTGTCTAGGGTTTCTTGGGTGTCCATGCATCTTTTGGAGGTTGCCCAAAGTGCCCTTGGTCTAATATGTGCCTTCTATGTGCATGTGTGAAGTTGCAAGGACTTTTTGGTCTTTTAATTACTGCCCAAGTGTATCCAAGAAGTTTCCTTCACATTATTCTTGCCACCCATACACTAAAGAGGAAGGTTGAGCCTTCTTTTGAATTTTGAATGTGCATGGCATGAAGTGGGGGACTTTCAGCTGCCTAAACTTGTTTTCGGAAGCTGGGCTTTCGGCTCTGGAGCAAACTTTCGGCCGCCGAAGGTGCTGTCAAAGATGGGTGACTTTTGGCTCTGGACGAGACTTTCGGCCGCCGAAAGTGCTTCCGAAGGTAGGTGAGTTTCGGTTCTGAACGAGCCTTTCGGCCGCCGAAGGTGCTTCCGAAGGTGGCTTTTCCAGATTTGGCACTTTTTGGCAGTTTTAAGAGCATTTTCTCTTGATTGTCTCCTTACACCTAATATCTGCAAAACATGATTAAAACCACAAAATTAGGTAGAAAATGTGTAAATAAACATCAATAAGATCATGATAATATGGACTAAAATATGCTCTATCATTAGTTAACTAGAAATTAATTTAAGCACGAAGCGAATTAATTTAATCATAAGGAAGAATTGGTGGGATTCGCGTGTTTGACCAATATAACCAAACAATAGATAATAAAATGAATTTTTTTTTTAATCAATGATAAATTGCAAAACACCTCAATTTGATTACTTTCAGCTGAATTTTTAATTAATTATTTTTTCTCAAATTTAATTGCATTATTTATTTTTCTTTTAAGTATTTTTGGCTTGCCCAAGGTTAAAAACCAATTTCATAAAAAACTCTCTTTTTCTCACTTTTTATATTAAACTACTCTTCTATTTCAATTAGTCATCTAAATTAAAAAGAGTTAAGGTCTCTGTGGGATCGATACTTACTTACTCTATCTACAAGCTCTTATTAATCAAGAAAAGGGAAGTAAAATTAACTCACTTCCATGCAACTTCTCCTTGACCATCTAAAGTTTCTTTTCCAGATAGTGTGAATTGATCAATAGGGTTAAAATTAAATCAACCTTCCCCTCCAAGGTCTGGTGGGGCTTGCACGGTTCCCTAAACTTCTACCTCTATTGCCCCTTCGCAAAGACCTGTAATATTCACTACACCTACCAAGAATGTCCTTGCTGGATTCAATATTTTGCTAGATCCTGCTGCTGCACAAGCCTCTTTTCAAGCATCCGCTATAGCCTGAAATATAAAAAGAAAGAGAAAGGTAAGAATTTTAAGTTTAGCTAATATTCTAATATTCATGGGTGAATTATATGTTTATACTTGACTTGCATTTGCTTTTCCAACAGGTGCTGCACCAAATTTTATTATATCAAAAACAGCTGGCTATGCTTGAACAAGAGAGAAATTTATGAACAATAGAGATACAATTGAGAATATTATTTTAATATCCATTCTTTTTTTTTTCCTTCCACCCTTCTTTTACTTTTAATAAAGTTTTTATAATGATGTATTGATTTATCTTTCTGTATGTTGCTTTATAAGTCTAAAGTTTACCAAATTTAACTAAATACTAATAATATTTTATATATTTGGCATTTCAGCAATTTTTTTTAGAACCTCTGTATTTGAAAACGTTAAATGTTCTAAGCTAAAAATAGATTTCCAAAATGTACCATGTGTTATATCATCCATATCTCATGTTGTGGTCATGATGATATATAGATAATTTCTCATGTAATTCTTAAAGGTAAAGATGATTTGTTGGAGAAGGTTGATTTTTTTGACTTTCGATGTTTTAGTAGGATAAGCAAAGATTGGAGAATAAAAGGAGAAAAATTATGTCTATAATTTGAATTCTGAAATTAAGGGAGTCATGGGCGTAATGAAAGACATAAGGAAATAAGGAACAGAGTATTGCTTAAAGTTTAAGTCTTAGATGCATTGAGTTATGGACTACGTTATGCACATAACATATATTAGAGAGAAATCAGAGTCTAGATCCAAATCTGACACGCAATTTGATGATCTTATCCACTAAGACATATTCAACTCGACTGTTTCGAGAAAAATAAAGCACAAAATGAAAGAGAAATCATGGATATACCTAAATATACTTTCCCATCTAATTTTGGTTGACTGCCATTTTTCGAACGTAATTTCAACATAGTTTTTATATTGTTCTTAGTATTGAATTGAGTATTTTTCTAACTAATTTTATATTTTTTGATGATATTTTGCAAAAAAGCAAAAAAGAAGTGGATTCGATAAAAAGTTGTTAAAAAGCAGTGAAATTGACTTGTCCAGCAATTTGGGTAAACCCATCGGATGATCGTACTTCGCAAAGGCCAAAAATTACCTAGACACGTGAGCTTAGTTAACCATATTCAGATGGTTAATTTGACCAGCGATTTGCCCAAACCACTAGGCAAATCAACTGCCTACACAGAACCTGACAATCTGCAGGAAAAATTCAATTTTGAAAATAAGAAGACCAGGTCTCCTCATTAAATGTAATACCCGGCTAAACTCTGGTATCGGAATTCCTACCGTCCGGTGGAATCTCGGACGTCGAAACTCTCTAGTAGGGTAAAATATGTTTTTACAAATGTTTTTCATGTTTTTAATGATTAATTTTGAGTTAAAGTTTTAAAGAAAAGAAAAGAAAGAGAATGAAGGAAGAGTCCAGGTTCAGCCGCCGAACCTCATGTTCGGCTGCCGAACATGGCATGCATGCGGAGGCACGTTAGGCCCCCGAAAGTGGCCTGGCCAGCCACCTATAAAGGGGTCCCTGTCCGAAATGGGTGAGTTTTCTCTCCCCATTTCCGGCCAAGGTGAGTCTCTGACCTCCCTTATCGATCTCGTCTTCTTCCTTCAAGTCTCTCATGATTTTTAACAAGTTTTATCTTAGTCTGAAGATATTTGAGCAAAAAGAGTGAAGTTGGAAACTTGGAGACTCCAGGAGCTTGATCTCTCCCATCTCCGAGTTGGATCGCCTCTCCTCTCGATCTTCAAGAGGTAAGAGTAGATCCTCACCTCTTTTCATGTTTTGAGTAAGTTTTGAAAAGTTTGAAGGGGTTTTATACATGATTAGGGTAGTTGTCAAAGGTTAGGGTCAGTGTTGAGTTTATGGATAATGTATGTTATAATGTGTTGCTATGATGTGTTGTTGGGGCATAGGTTAGTTGTAAGCCCCTATATGCTGGAAAATGTGTTTATACATGTTGTAGAATAGCTAAATGCATGATTTGAGGGTTATGGGAGGCAAAAATGTGCATGAGGCTCGAGTTCTGCCATTCTGGAAGAACTCAAGTTCGGCAGCCGAAGGCACTTTCGGTCGCCGAACCTGCCTATGGTGGCATGTTTTGGCTGCCGAACCCTGCCTCCGAAAGTTGGACTTTCGGCTCTGGAGGGCAGTTTCGGCCGCCGAACCTGCCACCTGTAACGACCCGAAAATCGGACCGCTACCGGCGTAAGGTCGCCGGGACCCGTAGCAAGCCTGTTATACTCTCTGTGTACCTGCAAAATCCCATACATGATCAAACATAACCTGTAAACCTCTACCATCTCATACCCTGGTTCAACCTGTGCATGCACTAACTCTGTACACAGACTCCCCTTGCTAGAGCATTCATCAAAGCTCTAACTGAGTCCACACAGTATATGTTAAACCTGGTCATACATACTCCTCAACTGGACATATTCATAAACATACCATGTATACAAAAAGGGATTTAATACATCTGGATTACATCTAGGTCAAGCACAATACTATACAAAACCATTACATCTCTTTACATCATTACATGTCCACACTATGCTATTACACTTCTCTTACTCTTTCTCTTCCTGTACCCTGCTAGACTCCCCTGCACACTAAACCTGCAAAACTAGGTTAGGGGAGAGGGGTGAGCTATAAAGCCCAGTGAGTAGAAACACTGAAAATAGTTCATTCATTACATGCTCTCATGAAATACATCACATCACAAACATTTCACATCTCGGATGGACATGACCACCAAAATTCCCTCCAGTGTCATTATGCATGGCCCGGCCATGTAACGACCCCAAAATGGACCGTCACCGGCGCTAGGATTTAGGTCGGCTTAAGGCCGCCAGAACCCGTAGCAAGCCTGCTATACCCTCGGTGTACCTGTAAATCTCATACATGATTAAACATGAAACTAATAATTCTTTTCTCTGTACCAGGGCTTAACCTGTGCATGCACTATCTCAGTACCCAGTACTCTGTACCCCTGACTAGAGCTTGCTCTAGATGGGTTGTCTCATACCTGGTAAGCCTGGTTTTTCACATACTCTGTAAACACATATACAGATACAGATCATGTACACAACAAAAGATTTACAACACAAACCACTAAGTCAAGCACATATCTAACTGAATATAGAACAAGCATATCTCTTTAATATTACATGTCCACTCTAAGCTATTACAAGTCTCTTCTCTTTTTCTGACTTCTTCTGAACATCCCCTGTACACTGTACACTGAACCTGCAAGACTGGGGTTAAGGGAGTGGGATGAGCTCTATAGCCCAGTGAGTAGAATACGAAAACATTTCAATAAAATATGATCTGATGGAATGCATCATAACACAGACAGTCCACATCAAGAGTAAACCTGTCACCACATAGTCCCAGTAAACCGTGCCAGGCCGTAGACTGGGGTCCTGGACTTCCTGTACCATATATGTATACGTGTGTATATAACACCTGTACTTACCCTTTGCCAGTATAGACCATGTGCCTATACCTGCCAGGCCGTAGCATGGGGTCCTGGTCTTCCTTTACCTGCCAGGCCGTAGAATGGGGTCCTGGTCTTCCTGGCTGGAACTACTGGATCATTCAGCATTTACCCACACCAACAATGAAACTATGCAATGCAACATCTTTATGCATTCTAATGCAATCATCCTATGGCATAAATATGATGCATGAAATATGCTAAAAGCAGTTATTGTCTGAATTAAATCAAGGAATCAGTTTAGTTCCACTCACCTCTGGCTCTAGACTAACTCTGCAGGTTCTGTACACTCTGGAGCAGTACTCACTGCTGCTCTCTCTGGTTCCTCTGGTCTGTATAAGCACATAAAGACTCAATATGAGGGACCAAACTATCATAAGCATAACTCTATAAACTCCCCAAGAATCCCCTTAAACTCACTCTACAACTCAAGCAAAGCATGCAAAAGAAGAGCTGGACAGGACACTTTCGGCGGCAGGTTCGGCGGCCGAAAGTCCTCTCCAGAGACGAACCTCAAGCACCTTCGGCGGCACCTTCGGCGGCCGAATCCCCCAAACAGAGCCGAACATGCAAAAACACTCGGGGGCAAGCTGTGGCAGCCAAGCCACCATGCAGGAGGTTCGGTGGCCGAATGAACCTTCGGCTACCGAACCTGAGTTCGTTCAGAACTCAGCTTCAACGGCAAACCATCTTCTCCTTCCCTTCAACCACTCAAACCATATATACTCCAACTCCTCAACACACATATACTCACGTATATGATCACAGGGGTCCAAAACTATCTAATAACCCCGAACAACAAATCAAACATAACACAGAAACATGTATACATGCATCAATCATCAAAACTCCCATTTAAACCTAAATATGCATCTCTCTCTCCACAACTCCTATAAAACCTGCAGAAAACATAGACACATGGTCAAGAGCGTCACTTACCTCCTGTAACAAGAAGCTGAACACTCTGAACTAAGGAAACGGACCAACTCTCCTCAAGCTCTCAAACTCGCACAAACGGAGCTTTTTGCTGCAAAACATTCAAAACCAAGTTTGTTTTCCCTTCCAAACTTTCCACAGCAGCTCAAAGCGTGCAGATAAAGCATGGGAGATGTGACCAACTTCTGGACATGATCTGGTGATAACACCTGTCCAAAATGCTGACTAAGGGAGACAAAACTGCTGGCTAAGCAACTCAGCTTCGGCTGCCGAATCGCATGCAAAACCATGCGACATTCGGGGGCCGAACCTGAATTCGGAAGCCGAATATTGGGCACTTTCGGCGGCCGAACTTATCTTTGGCGGCCGAACTTGGCTCCTCTGCCTTGGTTCATTTCAACTCAAAACTATATAACTCACAAACCTTAAAACACAGCATAACACTTAGAAAACAAAAATCCTACCCTTTTATCGAATCCCAGCACCCCGGATTCCACTAGACAACAGGAATTCCGGTGCTGGACTCTAGCCGGGTATTACATTCTCCCCCCCTTAAGAACATTCGTCCTCGGATGTTCCTAAAACAAACCACAATTAACACATGAAACGGAGAAAACTAACCTTAAAACAAATATGGATACTGTTGGAGCATAGACTCCCGCGTCTCCCAGGTGCACTCTTCTAGATTATGGTGGTTCCATAGAACTTTCACCATCGGAATCTCCTTGTTCCTTAGTTGTCTGATCTGCGTGTCCAGAATCCGCACTGGCTGCTCCATATAGGTGAGATCCGTATGAATCTCCACCTCAGGCTCACTCAGAACCTGATTCGGATCTGACACAAACTGTCGTAGCATAGAAACATGAAATACCGGGTGAATTTTCTCCATAGAAGCAGGTAAATCCAGCTTATACGACACATTTCCGATCCTCTGCAACACCTCAAAGGGTCCAATGTACCGTGGAGCCAATTTACCTTTCTTTCCAAAACGAACCACTCCTTTCATTGGAGACACTTTTAGCAATACCCAATTACCCTCTTAAAACTCTAACTGCTTTCTGCGAACGTCTGCATAACTTTTCTGTCTACTCTGAGCTGTTCTGATTCTCTCTCTGATCATGGGCACCATTCTACTGGAAATGTCTACTAACTCTGGCCCTGCAAGAGCCTTCTCTCCTACCTCTTCCCAGCAAACAGGGGATCTGCACTTCCTCCCATACAAAGCTTCATAAGGAGCCATCCCGATGCTCGTATGATGGCTGTTATTGTAGGCAAACTCCACCAAAGGTAGATGCTGCCTCCAAGAACCGCCAAAGTCTAACACACATAGTCGAAGCATATCCTCTATGGTCTGGATGGTCCTTTCTGACTGTCCATCAGTCTGTGGGTGGAAAGCAGTACTAAAATCCAATCTCGTGCCCATTGCACTTTGCAGACTCTGCCAAAAGCGGGAGGTAAACTGAGGTCCTCTGTCTGAAACTATAGACACTGGAACTCCATGTAATCTCACTATCTCATCCAGATAGACCTGTGCCAATTTATCCACAGAATAGTTACTCCGTACTGGAAGAAAATGAGCAGATTTCGTGAGTCTGTCCACAATCACCCATATCGAGTCTATCCTGTTGGACGCTGCTGGTAAGCCCACTACAAAATCCATAGCTATGTTTTCCCATTTCCATTCTGGAATCGGTAATGGGTTAAGCATTCCGGCTGGTTTCTGATGCTCTAATTTCACCCTCTGACAAACCTCACAGGCTGTCACGAACTGCGCCACTTCTTTCTTCATGGCTGGCCACCAATAGACCCTTTTCAGATCTTGATACATCTTGGTGGTTCCTGGGTGAACACTATACCTCGCATTATGAGCTTCCCTCATAATGTCTTCCTTCACACTGCCCCTATCTGGTACACAAAGTCGACTCCCATAGCGAAGGATCCCTTTGCTGTCAAATCTGAACTCTACACTATTGCCTGACTGAACAGTCCTGGCAATTTTCATCAACTTAGGGTCCTCATGCTGTCTCTGAGCTATCTGCTCCAGAAACACAGGTGTCACTCTCATCTGTGCTATCAACGCACCTGTACCAGACAACTCTAGCTGTAATCCCTCGTCAAAGAGCTTATAAAGCTCCATCACAACTGGTTTCCGCTCTGCTGCTATATGGGATAAACTGCCTAGTGACTTCCGGCTTAGGACGTCTGCGACAACATTCGCCTTACCCGGATGATACTGGATTTTACAATCATAATCACTGAGCAATTCGACCCACCTTCTCTATCGCAAATTCAGCTCTCTCTGACTTAAGATGTACTGTAAACTCTTGTGATCGGTGAAGATCTCGCATTTAACCCCGTAGAGGTAATGCCGCCACATCTTAAGTGCAAAGATAACTGCTGCCATCTCTAGGTCATGGGTAGGGTAATTCAACTCGTGCTTCTTCAACTGTCTAGAAGCATAAGCTATTACTCTATCACTCTGCATCAATACACAACCCAATCCCACTCGAGATGCATCACAGAACACTGTGAACTCTTCATTACTGACAGGCAGAGCTAACACTGGTGCTGTTGTCAATCTCCTCTTGAGCTCCTCAAAGCTCTCTTCACACTGGTCTGACCAGATAAACTTCTGGTTCTTCTGAGTCAATTTGGTCATAGGAGCTGCTATCTTCGAGAAGTTCTGAACGAACCTCCTGTAGTAACCTGCCAGTCCCAGAAAGCTTTTAATCTCAGTCACTGTAGTGGGTCTGGGCCAGTTAGCTACAGCCTCTATCTTCTTGGGGTCTACCTCAATCCCATCTGCTGATACCACATGTCCCAAGAAGGAAATGCTCCTCAACCAAAACTCACATTTAGAGAACTTGGCATACAAACCATGCTCTCTCAGTGTCTGCAAAACTATCCGCAGATGATGGGCATGCTCCTCTGCATTTCTGAAATACACTAAGATGTCATCAATAAACACAATCACAAAGTGATCCAGAAACTCGCTGAACACTCTATTCATGAGATCCATGAATGCTGCAGGGGCATTAGTCAATCCGAACGGCATCACTAAGAACTCATAGTGCCCATATCTAGTCCTGAATGCTGTCTTAGGCACATCTGTCTCTCTGACTCTCAACTGATGATACCCGGATCTCAGATCTATTTTAGAGAAACAACCTGCTCCAGCTAGCTGGTCAAAGAGATCATCAATCCTAGGTAGAGGATATCTATTCTTGGTAGTGACCTTGTTTAACTGTCTGTAGTCAATACAAAGTCTGAGGGATCCATCCTTCTTTTTGACAAAAAGCACTGGAGCACCCCAAGGTGAGGTACTAGGGCGGATGAAACCCTTATCTACCAAGTCCTGCAACTGTTCTTTCAACTCTTTTAACTCTGCTAGCGCCATCCTGTAGGGAGGAATAGAGATAGGTCTGGTACCTGGCAGTAAGTCAATTTCAAACCCTATCTCCCTATCAGGTGGTAGTCCTGGCAAATCGTCTGGGAACACATCGAGAAACTCTCGGACTACTGGTACTGTGGCTGGTTCCCTCACCTGACTGTCTAGCTCTCTCACATGAGCTAGAAACCCCTGACAACCCCTCCTAAGCAAACGACGAGCCTGAAGGGCTGAAATCAGACCTCTGGGTGTACCTCTCCTATCTCCTCTGAAGACACACTCTGACCCATCCTGGTCTCTGAGCCTAACTACCTTCTCTCGGCAGTCCAACGTAGCACTATATGTAGATAACCAATCCATCCCTAGAATGACATCAAAATCTGTCAAATCTAGAACCACAAGGTCAGCTGGAAGGTATCTACCCTCAACAAACACTGGACTGAAACGACAGACTGACACTGCCACTGATGGGTCACATCTAGGTCCACTGACCCAGAGAGGATACTCTAACTCAGAACTGATCAAACCCAATCTCTCTATGGCTCTCGAAGCAATAAAGGAATGAGAAGCACCGGGGTTCATCAAAGCATACACATCTGAACACCCAATGATGAGATTACCTGACACCACTGTGTTCGATGTATTCGCCTCCTCCTGAGTCATAGTGAAAATCCGTGCTGGGGCTACAGGATTTCCACCTCGGGAACCTGCTGCTGAAGTAGAGGCTGCCCCTCTCCCTCTACCTCTGCCACTACTCTGAGGCATGGCTGGAGCCACTGGCTGCCCTACTGGCTGTGCTACACTGCCTGAACTCATCTGCTGGGAAGGTGCCACAAAAGTCACCTGAGGACACTCTCGAGCAAAATGCCCCATCTGTCCACATCTAAAACAGACTGAAGATCCCAACTGACAAGCTCCTCTGTGTGGTCGTCCACATCTCCTACATGCTGGAATAGCTGTGCCAGAGCTTGAGCCACTACCCATTCCCAGACCAGACTTGACTTTACTCCAGAACCTACTCTTTGTTCCTTTTGTCTTATCCCATCTTTTGCTACCTGAGGTGCCTGAACTGGGGGCCTTAGAACCCGAAGCCTGTGCCTGAGACTGTTGTTGAATCTTGGCACTAGCTTCCATCTTTCTAGCTGCATCCACAATAGAGTGGAAACTCTCCTTTTCTGCTGGAAGGATCAAAGAAGAATACCTGGGATGAAGTCTCATGGTATATCTTCTAGCTTTCTTCTTATCAGTATCATAGGCCTGACCCACGTACTGAAGCAAATCTAGGAACTTATCCGTAAACTCATCAACCGTCATCTCATCTGTTTGTCGTAACTGCTCAAACTCTATTAGCTTCATCTCCCTGGAGCTATCAGGAAAAGCCCATCCTGCAAACTCATTAGCAAACTCTCCCCACGACATACTGTTCATTCTAGGCTCGATATAGTTTCTGAACCATTCCCGAGCCTTTCTACACTTTAGTGTAAATCCCGCCATCTCAATGGCTCTACTACCATCCGCACCCAACTCATCAGTAATCATTTTCACACATCTCAGATACTCAAATGGATCATCTCCTGTATTAAACTTCGGAGCATCCAATTTAAGGTATTCAGTCATCTGCACCTTACTCCCAGATGAACTAGGTGGAGGTATTTGTACACCAGGGACTACTGGTTCTGTTTGTGGTGGTGGAGGTACTGGTTCATTTATTTCTGGGTGTGCTGCACTTGGATGGATAGGGGAGGATGGATACATAGGATATGGTGGATATAATGGGTAATAGTAAGGATATGGCATATATGGCATAGATGTAGGATATGGGTCAAATCGAGAGTACTCCGACATACCTTCCATCGGATACTCTGGATCTTGGGAAACAGCTGGATAATCAAAACCTGAGGCCTGAACACCTCCCAGAGATTCTCCCATACCTTCATCCATAGACGGATCAGTCTCCATGGCCTCCCTCTCTTCCTCTGATCTACCTCCTCTAACTATCCCTCTTCGGCTCTCGTCTACAGACCTTCTAGGGTCTATTGACATGCCTTCCCTGCTAGATCTCTGAGACCTTGCCCTGGGCAATGCAGGAGGACGAGCAGCGAATCCCTCACTATCTGATGGGACTCCAGTCAATCGAGCTGATCGACGAGTTCCTCGCATCTTAACTCTGAAAAACAACACATACTTTAGCGTATCAGCACATAAACATATAGCTCAATCATAATACACATGCACATTTCATAGAATCAAAAAGACAGGACTCCACATCCTATCCTAGTAGACATGATTCCCTATTGTGCTTGATCAACTGTACTCTCTATGAGCCCGACACTCTCTCTATAGGTCCGATCATGTAAACCTAGGGCTCTGATACCAAATCTCTAACGACCCCAAAATGGACCGTCACCGGCGCTAGGATTTAGGTCGGCTTAAGGCCGCCAGAACCCGTAGCAAGCCTGCTATACCCTCGGTGTACCTGTAAATCTCATACATGATTAAACATGAAACTAATAATTCTTTTCTCTGTACCAGGGCTTAACCTGTGCATGCACTATCTCAGTACCCAGTACTCTGTACCCCTGACTAGAGCTTGCTCTAGATGGGTTGTCTCATACCTGGTAAGCCTGGTTTTTCACATACTCTGTAAACACATATACAGATACAGATCATGTACACAACAAAAGATTTACAACACAAACCACTAAGTCAAGCACATATCTAACTGAATATAGAACAAGCATATCTCTTTAATATTACATGTCCACTCTAAGCTATTACAAGTCTCTTCTCTTTTTCTGACTTCTTCTGAACATCCCCTGTACACTGTACACTGAACCTGCAAGACTGGGGTTAAGGGAGTGGGATGAGCTCTATAGCCCAGTGAGTAGAATACGAAAACATTTCAATAAAATATGATCTGATGGAATGCATCATAACACAGACAGTCCACATCAAGAGTAAACCTGTCACCACATAGTCCCAGTAAACCGTGCCAGGCCGTAGACTGGGGTCCTGGACTTCCTGTACCATATATGTATACGTGTGTATATAACACCTGTACTTACCCTTTGCCAGTATAGACCATGTGCCTATACCTGCCAGGCCGTAGCATGGGGTCCTGGTCTTCCTTTACCTGCCAGGCCGTAGAATGGGGTCCTGGTCTTCCTGTCTGGAACTACTGGATCATTCAGCATTTACCCACACCAACAATGAAACTATGCAATGCAACATCTTTATGCATTCTAATGCAATCATCCTATGGCATAAATATGATGCATGAAATATGCTAAAAGCAGTTATTGTCTGAATTAAATCAAGGAATCAGTTTAGTTCCACTCACCTCTGGCTCTAGACTAACTCTGCAGGTTCTGTACACTCTGGAGCAGTACTCACTGCTGCTCTCTCTGGTTCCTCTGGTCTGTATAAGCACATAAAGACTCAATATGAGGGACCAAACTATCATAAGCATAACTCTATAAACTCCCCAAGAATCCCCTTAAACTCACTCTACAACTCAAGCAAAGCATGCAAAAGAAGAGCTGGACAGGACACTTTCGGCGGCAGGTTCGGCGGCCGAAAGTCCTCTCCAGAGACGAACCTCAAGCACCTTCGGCGGCACCTTCGGCGGCCGAATCCCCCAAACAGAGCCGAACATGCAAAAACACTCGGGGGCAAGCTGTGGCAGCCAAGCCACCATGCAGGAG
Organism: Manihot esculenta; assembly: GCF_001659605.2. Taxonomy (NCBI): domain Eukaryota; kingdom Viridiplantae; phylum Streptophyta; class Magnoliopsida; order Malpighiales; family Euphorbiaceae; genus Manihot; species Manihot esculenta. Next base: position 19,789,554 of record NC_035167.2, read on the forward strand.
GTTCGGCGGCCGAATGAACCTTCGGCTGCCGAACCTGAGTTCATTCAGAACTCAGCTTCAACGGCAAACCATCTTCTCCTTCCCTTCAACCACTCAAACCATATATACTCCAACTCCTCAACACACATATACTCACGTATATGATCACAGGGGTCCAAAACTATCTAATAACCCCGAACAACAAATCAAACATAACACAGAAACATGTATACATGCATCAATCATCAAAACTCCCATTTAAACCTAAATATGCATCTCTCTCTCCACAACTCCTATAAAACCTGCAGAAAACATAGACACATGGTCAAGAGCGTCACTTACCTCCTGTAACAAGAAGCTGAACACTCTGAACTAAGGAAACGGGCCAACTCTCCTCAAGCTCTCAAACTCGCACAAACGGAGCTTTTTGCTGCAAAACATTCAAAACTAAGTTTGTTTTCCCTTCCAAACTTTCCACAGCAGCTCAAAGCGTGCAGATAAAGCATGGGAGATGTGACCAACTTCTGGACATGATCTGGTGATAACACCTGTCCAAAATGCTGACTAAGGGAGACAAAACTGCTGGCTAAGCAACTCAGCTTCGGCTGCCGAATCGCATGCAAAACCATGCGACATTCGGGGGCCGAACCTGAATTCGGAAGCCGAATATTGGGCACTTTCGGCGGCCGAACTTATCTTCGGCGGCCGAACTTGGCTCCTCTGCCTTGGTTCATTTCAACTCAAAACTATATAACTCACAAACCTTAAAACACAGCATAACACTTAGAAAACAAAAATCCTACCCTTTTATCGAATCCCAGCACCCCGGATTCCACCAGACAACAGGAATTCCGGTGCTGGACTCTAGCCGGGTATTACAGGCCAGGTCTTACAACCTCAGTATGCCTGGCCCAGCCAGGTCTTACAGCATTTGTATGTGTATGCCTGGCCTGGTCAGGTCTTATAACATCTCTAGGGCCATTGGGGTCGCCTTGGTCCATCCACATCATCATATTCATCATATTATGCAAGGCGCCATATTCGTGAAACTAGTGCAATCAACCTACTATAAATATCATGATGCATGAAATATGCGAATAGCATTTGATTTAGCATATTAAAAAGATTTAAGTTTAGTTCCACTCACATCCGGCTAACTCTGAAATGACTCTGAAGCCGTGCTCACTGCTGGTCTCTTTGGTTCCTCTGGTCTGTGCCTACACAGATGGACTCAGATGAGGGACCAAACTAGCTCAAGAACATCTCTATTTAACTCCCCAAAACCCCCTTAAAAGATCCTAAAACAATAATATAAGGCATGCAAAAGAAGGCTGGACAGGGCACTTTCGGCGGCAGGTTCGGCGGCTGAAAGTCCCTTCCAGAGACGAAACTCAAACACCTTCGGCGGCCGAACTTCTACTTTCGGCGGCCGAACTTCTACTTTCGGCAGTCGAACCCTTTCGGGGGCAAGGTTCGGGGGCTGAAAGGCACTCCAGAGACGAAAGTCCCTAACCTTCGGCGGCCGAAACCCCGCTCCAGAGCCGAAAGTCCAAACCTTCGGGGGCGAGCTTAGGCAGCCGAAACCACCTCCTTAGCACGTTCGGCGGTCGAACCTTCCTTCGGCGGCCGAAATTGGATTTCCCAGTTAGACAGAAACTTGTTCTGTTTCATGCATAACCTCCCCCAAACACACTCAAACATGCAACCCACCAAACCACAACTAGCATATACTCATGTACATGTACAAAGGGGTCCACAACTATCCTAAAACCCCAAACAACATCAACAAACACAACACATAACATGCTTTTACACAAAACTCACAGAAAACCTACTTAACCTAAACATGCATATCTACCCAACCAACTTGCATAAAACTTGCTTAAAATATTAAAAGATGTCAGGAAACTTCACTTACCTCTGGTAAACGAGAGGATGAAGGGTCCTAATGTAGAGATATGGGGAAAACACTCCTCAAGTCTCCAAACTGCAAGTCTTGGGTTTTATGCTCAAAAACTTCACAAATAACAAAACTCTTGTTAAAACCTTAAAAGATTTGAAGAAGATCATGAAAGTCAACTTGGGAAGGGTTTGGGCTCACCTCTGGCTGAAGGTGGAAGCAAAATACCATCCTTCCACCGACTTGGAGCCTTTTATAGGTGGCTGGCCAGACCACCTTCGGCGGCCAAACGTGAATCCAAAACCATGCAAGGTTCGGCGGCCGAAACTCACTTTCGGCGGCCGAACTTGCCATTTTCTCCCTTGGCTCTTTTCACTTAAAAACTCATTTCCTTTATACTTAAAACATTAAAACAAGTTTAAACACTTTAGAAAAACATATGTACTACCCTTCTAGAGGGTTCCGACACCCGAGATTCCACCGGACTACAGGAATTCCGATGCCGGACTCTAGCCGGGTATTACATTCTCCCCTCCTTAAGAACATTCGTCCCCGAATGTTCCTCACACACTAACCACATAAAAAGAGAGGAAAACTAACCTTAAAACAGATATGGATATTGCTGGAGCATAGACTCTCGTGTCTCCCAGGTGCACTCTTCTAGATTGTAGTGGTTCCACAGGACTTTCACCATTGGAATTGCCTTGTTCCTTAGCTGTCTGATCTGTGTGTCAAGGATCCGCACTGGCTGCTCTATATAGGTGAGATCTCCAAGGATCTCCACCTCAGGCTCACTAAGAATCTTACTCGGATCTGACACGAACTTTCGAAGCATAGAAACATGGAAAACCTGGTGAATTCTTTCCATAGAAGTAGGTAAATCCAGCTTGTACGACACATTCCCAATCTTCTGCAAGATCTCAAAAGGTCTTATGTACCGTGGGGCTAGCTTACCTTTCTTCCCAAACCGAACCACTCCTTTCATTGGAGACACTTTTAGCAATACCATATCACCTTCCTGAAACTCTATCTGCTTCCTGCGGATATCGGCATAGCTTTTCTGTCTGCTCTGAGCAGTCTTGATCCTCTCTCTGATCATGGGCACCACTCTGCTGGTGATCTCAACTAACTCCGGCCCTGCAAGAGTCGCCTCTCCTACTTCTTCCCAGCAAACAGGTGATCTGCACTTCCGCCCATACAAAGCTTCATAAGGGGCCATCCCTATGCTAGCATGATGACTGTTATTGTAAGCAAACTCCACCAAAGGTAGATGCTGCCTCCAAGAACCGCCAAAGTCTAACACACACATTTTGAGCATATCCTCTATGGTCTGGATGGTCCTCTCTGACTGTCCGTCAGTCTGTGGATGGAAAGCAGTGCTGAAATCCAACCTTGTGCCCATCGCACTCTGCAGACTCCGCCAAAATCTGGAGGTGAACTGAGGTCCTCTGTCTGACACTATAGACACGGGGACTCCATGCAACTTTACGATCTCCTCCAAATAAACCTGTGCTAACTTATCCACCGAGTAGTTACTCCTAACAGGGATGAAATGAGAAGATTTTGTCAATCTGTCCACAATCACCCATATGGAGTCTACCCTGTTGGACGCTGCCGGTAAGCCCACTACAAAATTCATAGCTATGTTCTCCCATTTCCATTCTGGAATCGGCAGTGGGTTAAGCATTCCAGCCGGCTTCTGATGTTCCAGTTTCACCCTCTGGCAAATTTCACAGGCGGACACAAACTGTGCCACTTCTTTCTTCATAGCTGGCCACCAATACACTCTTTTCAAATCCTGATACATCTTGGTGGCTCCAGGGTGAACACTATATCTTGCATTATGAGCCTCCCTCATAATATCTCCTTTCAGATTACTGGCATCTGGTACACATAGTCAATTCCCATAGCGGAGAATCCCTTTGCTGTCAAATCTGAACTCTGCACTGTTGCCTGACTGAACAGTCCTGGCAATTTTCACTAACTCAGGGTCCTCATGCTGTTTCTGAGCCACCTGCTCTAGAAACACTAGGGTCACTCTCATTTGTGCTATCAATGTACCTGTACCAGACAACTCTAGCTGTAGCCCTTCATCGATGAGCTTATAAAACTTTATCACCACTGGTCTTCTCTCTGCTGCTATGTGGGACAAGCTGCCAAGTGATTTCCGGCTTAGGGCGTCTGCCACAACATTCGCCTTACCCGGATGATACTAGATCTTGCAATCATAATCACTGAGCAGTTCTACCCACCTTCTCTGCCTCAAATTCAGCTCTTTCTAACTCAAGATGTACTGTAAACTCTTGTGATCTGTGAAGATCTCGCATTTCACCCCATAAAGGTAATGCCTCCACATCTTGAGTGCAAAGATAACTGCTGCCATTTCGAGGTCATGGGTGGGATAATTCAACTCGTGCTTCTTCAGCTATCTAGAAGCATAAGCAATCACCCTGTCATTCTGCATCAGAACACAACCCAATCCCACTCTGGACGTATCACAGAACACTGTGAAGTCCTCATTACTGACAGGCAGAGCTAACACCGGTGCTGATGTTAATCTTCTCTTTAACTCTTCAAAGCTCTCTTCACACTGGTCTGACCATACGAACTTCTGGTTCTTCTGGGTCAGTTTGGTCATAGGAGCAGCTATCCTTGAGAAGTTCTGAACGAACCTCCTGTAGTAACCTGCCAAACCCAGAAAGCTTTTAATCTCTGTCACTGAGGTGGGTCTAGGCCAGTTAGCTACAGCTTCTACCTTTTTGGGATCTACCTCAATACCTTCTGTTGATACAACATGCCTCAAGAAGGAAATGCTCCTTAACCAAAACTCACTCTTCGAGAACTTGGCATATAAACCATGCTCTCTCAGAGTCTGCAGAACTGTCCTCAGATGCTGGGCATGCTCCTCTGCATCTTTGGAATACACTAAGATGTCATCGATGAAGACAATCACAAAGTGATCCAGATACTCGCTGAAAACTCTGTTCATGAGATCCATGAATGCGGCAGGGGCGTTAGTCAACCCGAACGGCATTACTAAGAACTCATAATGCCCATATCTAGTCCTGAAAGCTGTCTTTGGCACATCTGCTTCTCTGACTCTCAACTGATGATACCCGGACCTCAGATCTATTTTAGAGAAACAACCTGCTCCAGCTAGCTGGTCGAATAGATCATCGATCCTAGGCAGGGGATACTTATTCTTGGTAGTGACCTTGTTCAACTGTCTATAGTCGATACAAAGTCTGAGGGATCCATCCTTCTTTCTGACAAAAAGCATTGGAGCACCCCAAGGTGAGGTACTAGGGCGAATGAAACCCTTATCTACCAAGTCCTGCAGCTGCTCTTTCAACTCCTTTAACTCTGCTGGCGCCATCCTGTAGGGAGGAATAGAGATAGGTCTGGCACCAGGCAACAATTCTATTGCAAACTCTATCTCCCTTTCAGGTGGTAGTCCTGGAAGTTCGTCTGGGAAGACGTCTAGAAACTCTCGGACTACAGGAACTGAGGCTGGTTCCCTAACCTGTCTCTCTAGCTCTCTCACCTGAGCTAGAAACCCCTGACAACCCTTCCTAAGCAAACGACGAGCCTGAAGGGCTGAGATCAAACCTCTCGGAGCACCCCTCCTGTCTCCTCTGAAGACACATGCTGACCCATCCTGGTCTCTGAGACTAACTACTTTGTCTCTGCAGTCCAAGGTAGCTCCATATGTAGATAGCCAATCCATCCCTAGAATGACATCAAAATCTGTCAGATCTAGAACCACTAGGTCAGTTGGAAGGCATCTACCCTCTATGAACACGGGACTGAAGCGACAAACGGACACTGCCACTGATGGGTCACATTTGGGTCCACTGACCCAGAGAGGACACTCTAACTCAGAGATCATCAGACCCAATCTCTCCACGGCTCTCGAAGCAATAAAAGAGTGAGAAGCACCGGGGTCCATCAAAGCATACACATCAGAACACCCAATTATGAGATTACCTGACACCACTGTGTTCGACGTGTTTGCCTCCTCTTGTGTCATAGTGAAGATCTGTGCTGGGGCTACCGGACCTTCACCTCGGGAACCTGCTGCTAAAGAAGAGGCTGACCCTCTTCCTCTGCCTCTGCCACTGCTCTGAGGCATGGCCGGAGCTGCTGGCTGTGCCACACTACCTGAGCTCATCTACTGGGATGGTGCCATAAAGGTCAACTGAGGACATTCCCGAGCAAAATGTCCCTCCTGTCCACACTTAAAGCAGGCTGTAGATCCCATACCACAAACTCCTTTGTGCGGCCTTCCACATCTCATGCACACTGTACTGCCTGTGCCAGAGCTTGAGCCACTACCCATTCCCAGACTAGACTTGATCTTATTCCAGAACTTGCCCTTTCTACCTTTAAATTTTTCTCCCTTCTTACTGCCAGAAGCTGCTGCACTGGGAGTCTTAGAACCCGACGACTGTGCCGCTTGCTGTTTCACTGTGCCCTGAATAATGGCACTCGCCTCCATCTTCCTGGCGACATCCACTATAGAGTGGAAACTCTCTTTCTCTGCTGGAAGAATCAAGGAGGAATACCTGGGATGAAGTCGTATGGTATATCTCCTTGCCTTCTTCTGGTCAGTGTCATATGCCTGACCCACATACTGAAGCAGATCCAGGAACTTATCTGTGTAGTCATCTACACTCATCTCCTCGGTCTGCCTCAACTGCTCAAATTCTATCACTTTCAGCTCCCTGGAACTGTCAGGAAAAGCCCACCCTGCAAACTCATTGGTGAACTCTCCCCATGACATGCTGTCTAACCTGGGGTCCACATAATTCCTGAACCACTCTCGAGCCTTCTTACATTTGAGTGTGAACCCTGCCATCTCAATGGCTCTGCTATCATCAGCTCCTAACTCATCGGTTATCATCTTAATCGTTCTGAGGTACTCAAATGGATCATCTCCCGTGTTGAACTTGGGAGCATCCAACTTCAGATACTCTGTCATTTTCACTTTGCTTCCCTCAGCTGAGCTAGGTTGAGGTGCTTGAACAACTGGGGCTACTGGTTCTGGTTCGGGTGGTGGAGAAGGTGCTGAACTTGGATCTGGGTATGCTGTACTGGGATGGAAAGGTGTGGGTGGATACATGGGATAAGGTGGGTAAAAAGGAGGATAAGGCATGTAAGGCATGTAGGTAGGATATGGGGTAAAGCTAGAGTACTCCGACGTACCCCCCATCGGACACCCTGGGCCCTGTGGAAAGGGCGGATAATGGGGTGGATAACCAAACCCCGAGGCCTGAGCGCCTCCCTGAGATTCTCCCATACCCTCCTCTATCTGCTCCTCTTCTGCTCTCATCAAAAGACCTTATAGGGGCCTATGACGTACCCTCCCTGCTTGATCTCTGAGATCTTGCCCTTGGCAACGCAGGAGGACGAGCATCTGAGCCCTCATTCACTGGTGGGACTCCAGTCAATCGTGCAGATCGACGAGTTCCTCTCATCTGAACTGTCTGGAAAACAGCACATAACACATAGCACATTAGCACACATCACATATCACTAATGCACATGAATAAAAGCATAGCATTTCACATCATCAGATAGACAGGACTAACATCCTATCCTAGTGGACATGTTTTCCTATTGTGCTTGACCAACTATAACCTCTATGAGCCCAACAATCTCTAATTAGGTCCGACCATATGAACCTAGGGCTCTGATACCAATCGTGCAGATCGACCAGGAAATCAGACCGCCACCGGCGCTAGGATCCAGATCGGCGTAAGGCCGCCGGGACCCGTAGCAAGCCTGTTATACTCTCTGTGTACCTGCAAAATCCCATACATGATCAAACATAACCTGTCAACCTCTACCATCTCATACCCTGGTTCAACCTGTGCATGCACTAACTCTGTACACAGACTCCCCTTGCTAGAGCATTCATCAAAGCTCTAACTGAGTCCACACAGTATATGTTAAACCTGGTCATACATACTCCTCAACTAGACATATTCATAAACATACCATGTATACAAAAAGGGATTTAATACATCTGGATTACATCTAGGTCAAGCACAATACTATACAAAACCATTACATCTCTTTATATAATGACATGTCCACACTATGCTATTACACTTCTCTTACTCTTTCTCTTCCTGTACCCTGCTAGACTCCCCTGCACACTGAACCTGCAAAACTAGGTTAGGGGAGAGGGGTGAGCTATAAAGCTCAGAGAGTAGAAACACTGAAAACAGTTCATTCATTACATGCTCTCATGAAATGTATCACATCACAAACATTTCACATCTCGGATGGACATGACCACCAAAATTCCCTCCAGTGTCAGTATGCCTGGCCCGGCCAGGTCTTACAACCTCAGTATGCCTGGCCTGGCCAGGTCTTACAACATCCGTATGTGTATGCCTGGCCCGGCCAGGTCTTATAACATCTTTAAGGCTATTGGGGTCGCCTTGGTCCATCCACATCATAATATTCATCATATTATGCAAGGCGCCATATTCGTGAAACTAGTGCAATCAACCTACTATAAACATCATGATGCATGAAATATGCGAATAGCATTTGATTTAGCATATTAAAAAGATTTAAGTTTAGTTCCACTCACATCCGGCTAACTCTGAAATGACTCTGAAGCCGTGCTCACTGCTGGTCTCTTTGGTTCCTCTGGTCTGTGCCTACACAGATGGACTCAGATGAGGGACCAAACTAGCTCAAGAACATCTCTATTTAACTCCCCAAAACCCCCTTAAAAGATTCTAAAACAATCATATAAGGCATGCAAAAGAAGGCTGGACAGGGCACTTTCGGCGGCAGGTTCGGCGGCCGAAAGTCCCTTCCAGAGATGAAACTCAATCACCTTCGGCGGCCGAACTTCTACTTTCGGCAGCCGAACCCTTTCGGGGGCAAGGTTCGGGGGCTGAAAGGCACTCCAGAGACGAAAGTCCCTAACTTTCGGCGGCACCTTCGGCGGCCGAAACCCCGCTCCAGAGCCGAAAGTCCAAACCTTCGGGGGCGAACTTAGGCAGCCGAAACCACCTCCTTAGCATGTTCGGCGGCCGAACCTTCCTTCGGCGGCCGAAACTGGATTTCCCAGTTAGACAAAAACTTGTTCTGTTTCATGCACAACTTCCTCTAAACACACTCAAACATGCAACTCACCAAACCACAACTAGCATATACTCATGTACATGTACAAAGGGGTCTACAACTATCCTAAAACCCCAAACAACATCAACAAACACAACACATAACATGCTTTTACACAAAACTCACAGAAAACCTACTTAACCTAAACATGCATATCTACCCAACCAACTTGCATAAAACTTGCTTAAAACATTAAAAGATGTCAGGAAACTTCACTTACCTCTGGTAAACGAGAGGATGAAGGGTCCTAACGTAGAGATATGGGGAAAACACTCCTCAAGTCTCCAAACTGCAAGTCTTGGGTTTTATGCTCAAAAACTTCACAAATAACAAAACTCTTGTTAAAACCTTAAAAGATTTGAAGAAGATCATGAAAGTCAACTTGGAAAGGGTTTGGGCTCACCTCTGGCTGAAGGTGGAAGCAAAATACCATCCTTCCACCGACTTGGAGCCTTTTATAGGTGGCTGGCCAGACCACCTTCAGCGGCCAAACGTGAATCCGAAACCATGTAAGGTTCGGCGGCCGAAACTCACTTTCGGCGGCCGAACTTGCCATTTTCTCCCTTGGCTCTTTTCACTTAAAAACTCATTTCCTTTATACTTAAAACATTAAAACAAGTTTAAACACTTTAGAAAAACATATGTACTACCCTTCTAGAGGGTTCCGACACTCGAGATTCCACCGGACTACAGGAATTTCGATGCCGGACTCTAGCCGGGTATTACACCACCGAACATGCATGAGTTTTGGATCTAGAGAGAACTTTCGGCCGCCGAAGGTGCCGCCGAAGGTGCATGACTTTCGGATCTGAAGGAGGGTTCGGCCGCCGAAGGTGCCGTCGAAGGTGCCCTGTCCAGCCTTCCTTTGCCTGTTTTGCATGAATGTTTTGAGGTGTTTTAGGGAATTTTTGGGGAGTTGTTTAGAGTCATATTAGTCTATGTTTGGTACCTCATACGAGTCCACCTGTGTAGGATCGGACCCGAGGAACCGAGGACCCCAGCAGTGAGATAGCTGCTTCAGAGTCTGTCAGAGTCAGCCAGAGGTGAGTAGAATTGAACTTTATGTTTAAGAATTAAATCAAATGTTTTAAGCATGTTCATGCATCACGAATACCATGTTATGTAATAAGTTATTTGCATTAGAATTCACGAATATGATGCATTGCATAATACGATGATGATGATGTAGATGGATATTGGATGATCCTCTAGCCCTCAGTATGATATGATATGACATGTTATGAAATGATAGGATATGATATGTATAATATGATAAGAGATGGAAAGACCAGGTGTGGCCGTATCGCCCCTGGCACAGAGTAAGAGAAAACCAGGTGTAGCCGTATCGCCCCTGACACAGAGTATTGCTGAACTTGTTATGACATGAGATTTTTATGTAGAGGGCTATTGGTGACAAATTCATCCTCGATGTGATTTGTTTGTGATGTGATGCATCCCATGATAGCATATGTTTTAATGAACTGTTTTTTTTTTTATAGTTTCTGCTCACTGGGCTTTTTAGCTCACCCCTCCCCCTTAACCCCAGGTTTGCAGGGTCAGAGATAGTTCATGAGGTCAGCAGGTTATGGCTAAGGTTATGTTTGTAATAGAATAGTAGTGGACATGATGTAATGTAAAGATTTGTAATAAAATGTAAAATGTTATAATGTAATGTAATGGATAGAATTGTGCTTGGCCCGAGTGTTTGGTCAATCCCATTGTCTCATGATCTTTATGTAATGTTTTTATATTGAGAAATGCTGAACCAAGCTTGATATATGTTATATTGACCCAACTGGAGCATTTGATGAGGGCTCCAGTAAGGGGATTTTTTTATGATTGCAGGTATGGTGCATGTTCAGGTCAAGCTTGGTAAGAGAAAAGTTAAAATTTTTATGTATATGTTTGATCATGTATGGGATTATACCAATTGCACAGGATGTATGTTAGGCTTGCTACGGGTCCTGGCGACCTTAAGTCGATCTAGATCCTAGCGCCGGTAGCGGTCCGGTTTTCGGATCGTTACATCATCATTAAGACTCGCCCTTCCTTCGACTTGGCGAGTCTCCATACAAAATTACCGTAAAAAAAGGACAGTCCAACGTATCCTATTACGCCTGTAATCGCAGGATCACCAACTTGGTAGCTAGTGATATCCCTTATCAAGCAGTTGACTACATCATTGCTGTGTTATCGAAAAAATGCTATATTTATCTCCACATTTCTATAGTATAAAAGGAGAAGAATCACAGAGACTAAGGCATTTTATTCTCTAATACTACTCAAGTTCTAAGTAATTTATTACACTCTCTATCTTCTTGAGTATTGACTTGAGCGTTAGAGTGGCTGCTGTGGGCATCCACCACCACCTCACCTTTTCTCCCTTGTAGGTTTAGCCAATCACAACGCAGCTCTCTTCCGGCCACGTCATCAATCTAACCTCTGCAATATTAGAAGGCTCCTAATAAAATAAACAAACTTATTTATATTAAAATTATGATGGATCCTAGATATAAGATGGAATTTATGAATTTTACATTTTGTTGTGTATAGAAATGAAAATGGTTTGGATTTAACCCATAAAACTAAATCAGTTGTATATGAATTGTTTGATGAACACAAGAGAATATTTACTAATGAATTTGGATGTCAATTCTTGAAATATAAAATTAAGATTGGATTACGATCTTAATGAGAGTATTCAAATGGTGGAACAAAAGATAAATTTAATATATCACTTTGGTGGAAACTTAATTCTAATAGGTTTCTTATCATTTTCCACATTGCTAGTTATATTTTAATAGTTCCTATTTTTATTGTTGCATCTAAATATACTTTTAATACTGAAAATAGAGTATTTGACCCTTTTAGAAGTTTTTTAACTCGTAAAATTATTGAAACTTTAATGTGTTCACAATATTGATTTTGAAAATCTCATTGTTGTAAGTTCATTGAAAAACAAATAGTAAATATGAAAAGACGTGAAGAAAATATGCAAAAATCTTATTTAATTTTCTACACTAATATTAATGATTTATTGCATATTTTTTATATTTAATAAATAAATTTATTTTTCTCTTATTTTTTCAGCATTTGTAAGTTATAAAATATAGCAATACTAATAAAAATACTGTCAATTTGGATGACTAATATGTCAATTTGGATGACTAATATAAAATGAAAGGTAGATATTTTTTGTTATTATTAAATTGATTTTAATAATATTTTTGTTAGCTATTTTAATATTTTTCATGTTTGTATATGAAATATTAGTAATTACATAAGCTGATTGGAGATTTAATAGCAAAACGAGAATGTTATTTTTTCTTGTTTAATTTTATGTTAGTTCAAAGCGTGTAATTTTAGACTCTTAAACTATGTAATTTTCTTTATATCTTATATTGACTATAGATTATATTATATTTGATGTCATGACTATAAAGTATCAACTGGTGAAAGTAAATTATTATAGTAATAGAGATAGTTGATTTTATATGGTTTCTTTTATATTATTTAATAATTATTATTATGAGTAAAAGTTAAGATAAAGTAAATTATTATGATAGTAGAGATAGTTGATTTTATATGATTTTTCTTTTTTATATTATTTAATAATTATTATTATCAGTAAAAGTTAAGATAAAATAAATTATTATAGTAATAGAAATAGTTGATTTTATATGGTTTTTTATATTATTTAATAACTATTATTATCAGTAAAAGTTAAGATAAAGTAAATTATTATAGTAATAGAGATCATTGATGGTATATAGTTTTTCTTTTTTATATTGTTTAATAATAATTATTATTATTATTAAAAGTTAAGGTTAAAGTATTTTAATTGAGTTTTAAAATATTAAAAATAAAATATAAAAAATTATAAAAGAAATTAAATATCAGTTTAATTAATTAAATTGAATTAAATTAAATCAATTTAATTTAAATTTTATTTTTATTTAATTAATTTTATAAATTATATTTAATTTATTTTTTTATTATTTTAATTCAATTTAATTTTAAATTGAATTAATTGAATATTCACTCTAATATTTTTATTTTATTAATTATATTTTGCAGTTGAATGAAGCACCTTACAAGACATTAAAAATAAAGTTATAGCTATTATGAAACTTTATGAATTAATATTGCAAATTACTCATAGGTATATATTGAATAGAAAATTGGCTATTGCTAACTTAAGTAAGAAAAAGTCGGTGGGGGTGTGTTTGGGATAGCCAATTGGGACTTGAAATTAGTGTGTAAATCTATTAATTAATGTTATTTGCTTATGGATCACATCGCACGCGTGCGGAGAAAGAATCCGGAAACCGAATAAAATCCACCGTCAATTAAAAATAAAAAAATAATATAAAATCAAAGGAACAAAACGCACGCATTTCAAGGATATTGCTGCCTTTAAGCAACAAAACCCATTGGATAACTGCTGCACAGAGAGACACTTGCATTTCCGTACTCTCCGAGGAGCCGCAAACCTAGATTTTCTTGGTCAAACATCTAAGCCCTCCTAAAAATATTTTTAATCAAAATTAATTATTAAATATCTATCACGTTTATTTAGAAAAATATTCAATTTCATTGCTAAAAGAGCGAATACTCGGTACAAAATCATTTTATCTGATATTAGTTAATATTTTAATTTATTATTCAATTTATTCTTAAATTATATAAATATCTTTTAATTAGATTATTAGTGATATTATCGAAACCAAATTGATAATATTTCTCTAACGGAGCTAGTATAATTGATAAAACTGTAAGAAAAAAAATATGAAGTGGTGATCGACCACGACAGCCACTCCGATTCTAAATCAGTAACATGGAGAATGAGGTGAGTATAGAAAATTTAAGAGTAGAAAATTTAAGAGTATTTGTGTTAGAGAATATTATACCTTTAATTATGTAATTATTATTCTTTTATATTATAAGAAAATAGAGATAAATATTAAATTTCTCGATAATCCGACAATGATGTGGCTACCTGCTTTACTAGCTAATAAGTTTGTAATCCCAAAACTACAGACATAATGGAGATACACTGAGCTGTGCTTATAACGGAAACTTTATGCTGAAACTCATCATATTCAGAGGAGGGCGAGTCTTGATGATGAAATGGGTATTAGGGTGTCCAGGTCTTCCTTTCTTCATGTAGGACCACGTTACCCATTTATTAGATCCTTGCCACGTAGATTTTTTCAGTGGTGAGACTGGTTTTTATTTTTTCATATTTGAAGGTGGCAGTTATTCTCACGATCAAGGGCACGTGATTTACAGATATTCATTTTTTCTTAGCTCACGCCGCTTTGCCTACTTAGCTTTTTAGTGATGGTTGTCCAATTTCCTGAGCCGCATGTAAAGTCTGCCGTCAAAACTATCTTTAATAACCCTTCTTCTTCCTCAAGTATCACTTTTACTCTCAACTGTGATCTTTGCCTTTAGGAAGACTCAATCATTTTTTTCGATTACACTCCCTTGCTTTCATGGTAATTTCTATTTTCTTTTTCCTCTTAGGATGAATAGGAATACCTCTTCTTCTCTTACCCTTAGTGGAGATTCCACATTAAGCTCCTCCTTCGACAGCCCCATCTGTGTCCCGGCCCCTATCATTCCATTGAGGGAGGCTCTAAAAAACGAAGGCAGCTCGGTTAGTGACACTCCATCCATCTTATCGGAGCAATATGTAGACCACCTTTATGATACCTATCAAATCTCTCGAGAGACTTTTCGTGTCTTTGCTCCTTCTCCTCGCATTTGTGTGAACGACTTGATTTCTGCAGACGATACTATTATGGTTTTCAAAGAGCAGCTAAAGGCAAGTCTTCGGTTCCTCATAGACCCATTTTTTTATTGATATCCTTGGGTTTCATAAGCTTTATATTGCCTAGCTGCATCCTAATAGCTGGAGAATCCTAATGACTTTCTGATTTGTCTGTCTTAATAACCACATCGATTCAAGTGTAGCACTCTTCTCTTAGTTGTACAAGTTGGGTACTCGTAAAAATGAGGAGTTTTATTTTTTTTAATGGATGTAAGAGCTAAGCGATGTTCGACTGGATACCCTCCTCATTGAAACAGTTGAAAAATAAGTATTTTATCCTCCGACACTAGATGTCCCAGGATTTTGGGCGTCTTCAAACGAGCTGAAACTTTTGGGTGGAATTGAGGAAGGAAGGGATCTCACTAAGGAGGGAGAAGGATAAGGCTTTAGCCTCCCTTTTGACCATAGCTAGTTCTCTGAAGAAAATTGACATCACTCAGGCGGTGAGGAACGCCGTTTTGTCTTGGCAAAGTCATCTACAAGTTAGCAAGACTCGAGGTCCTCACCCACTCGGACTTCCTAGCCTTGGGGAGAGCACTTCCCTGGCTAAAGATCATGTACTTTTCTTTCTGCTTGCCTTTGGATTTCAAACTATCTTACTTAATTGCTTTTCAATTTATGCAGATATGGCCGGATCTAGAAGCAGATTTACTGAGGCGGCACGTGCTACCCGCAAGGTCAAAACTATTGCCGGGATGAATGGTCCCTCTTCCAAGTTTGCCCGC